>NW_025335268.1:26823033-26872214 GCF_004798865.1 Varanus komodoensis | reverse complement strand
GACCTCGGCCAGGCACCGGTTCAGCACAGCCACTGCCTCACCTGGATTGGTGGAGAACGAGAGGTAGAGCTGGGTATCACCAGCGTACTGATGATTCCGCAGCCCACACCTCCTGATGACCTCTCCCAGTGGTTTCATGAAGATGTTAAATAGCATGGGGGACAAGATGGAACCCTGCGGAACTCCATGGCATAGCTGCCATGGTGCAGAGCCACAGTCCCCCAGCACCACCTTCTGGAATCAGCCATTGAGATAGGAGTGGAACCACTGCAAAGCAGTGCCTCCTACTCCCAATCCTGCTAGCCTATCCAGAAGGATACCATGGTCGATGGTATTGAAAGCCACTGAGAGGTCCAGGAGAACCAACAGGGATGCACTCCCCCTATCTCTCTCCCTGCACAGGTCATCATACAGGGCGACCAAGGCAGATTCAGTACCGCACCCAGGTCTGAAGCCGGACTGAAATGGGTCCAGATAATCAGTTTCCTCCAAGAGTGCATGGAGTTGTCCCGCCACCACCCGCTCCAACACCTTGCCCAGAAATGGGATGTTGGCCACTGGTCTATAATTAGTGGCCATCTCTGGATCCAGTGATGCCTTCTTCAGGACTGTTCAGACTACTGCCTCCTTTAAAGGGGCAGGTACCCAACCCTCAGAGAGGCATTAACCACTTCCAAGATCCAGATCCCTATCCCGTGCTTGGCGTTGTTAATTAGCCAAGATGGGCAAGGGTCCAATAGGCAGGTGGTTGGGCTTACTCGTCCAAGCACCTTGTCCACATCATCAGGCCACAGTAACTGAAATTCATCCATCAATTTTGGACCAGACGGCGACATTGGTATCTCCCCAGAAGCCTCTGAATCACTAGTAGAGTCCAGTTCGTGACAAATCTGAGCAATTTTCTCCCTGAAATGCTTGTGCATAACAGGATGAAAAAAACAGCTTATACCAGCACAAGGAAAAAAAAAAACTATTGTTGTTAAAGGCAAGCTAATTTATTATGGGAGGAGAACAACATGCACATGGGTTCCATAGTGTTTGAGAGCATCCCATATTAGCAGACCACACAAGGGCAGGTTGGCATGAATACAAGGTGGTCAACAAGCCACAGAGGCCTATTTGCCCCATTGCACATGCTGGTTGAGTACCAGTTAGATTTCCCAATTGCTTTTGGCTTCCTTGTGGAAGTGTGGCTACCGCACAACAGAAGTCCATGGTCAGGGCTGTTCAAACAGTTGTGCAAACCAGCTCTCTCCTTCTCGCTCTCTTACACACACACACACACACACACACACACACACACATATTCACACACATATACATATGTTCAAATATGTTGGCTATGCTGGCTTGGGCCAATGGGAATTTTAATTCAATTTTAATTCATCTGGAGGGCTCCGGGTTGTGGAATGTACTGTAAAATTTTGCATGACACCACTGGCCGTGCTTTCATTGTGTCTCACCTCCACAAGGAGTGGTATATGATTACAGACTTAAGTACTCAAGTCCCATTGATTCCAGTTGGTGAGGCACTCCACTGAACTTAAGAGAACTCACAGTGCAATCCTATACATGCCCTATTAATTTCAGTGAGACTCACCCTCAGCTAAGTACGTATTAGACTGTAACCCTAATGCCCCAGTCGTTACTGCAGTTACTTGGAAGCAAATTTCATCGTGATAACATTTATTTAAATATAACTGTGTTTAGGATCAAATTGTTAAAATACTGGACTTTGGTGAAATCCTGCCCAATTTTTCACATCACACCACTGAAGACTGTGAAGAAGTTTGTCCGCCAAAATAATAATTATCTAACTAGCAACTACAGATTTTTTTTTGTCCAATATGTGTCTGGATAAGTTCAGAGATGCTCTTAGAAGCAGAGCCTCTGATTACAGACTAAATGTTTTAATAAATACAAACTAAGCAGGATTCATCCTTGTTACTTCATGAACCACAATGCATTTAACTGAACATTAAATTATTCACTGAAAAATGATCCCATAAATGACTGATGTTTAGTGGAGTTTATATTCACTCATTAGTTCCGAGTTGACTGATAAAGGTGTACGGCATTTATGTCTGATGTTGCAGCTACAGGATTCAAACCTCCACCTGCTTCTCTCCTGCTCTAGTGCATGATGCTCCAGTGACCAAAACCGGCCATCTACATTCTTTGCAGAACAGAAGGAGCTTGGAGGAACCTTGGCCTCTGCACTCATTTCACTCTTCATAGGATGCTCATCATCCTCAGATTTTGGGGGGCAGGGGAGTCTGGGAATTCCCAGAGGATTGCTCCCCAAACTATATATCACTATTGAACTAATCCCTTACCTAAACATTTATCTGAAGAAAAGTCCTAAAAGCACTGAGATCTGGTCTTTTATGGGCCTTCAGAGGAAGGAAGTCCCAGAGCAATACACTGAGCAATACAGAGCACCCAGCCTCCCTGCTTCTCCTTGCAAGCCAGAGGAGACCACCAAATGAGCCCAATGCTTTGATTGCAATAATGTCTTTGTTGGGAAGCACCCAGATCCACCCAGAAGTACACCTGTGCAAGTGCTGTTGCAGTGAATGTGAGCTGCATAAGAGGGCCACAATGCTCCCTCTCCGTGTAAAGGGGAGCTTTCGTGTAGGAGCCTTCCAGCGGGGAACACGTCCTCAGGTCCTAGGCAAAATTCAGAAAATCTTTTCAGATCTCACTTGCAACCCAAAACTACTCAAAATTCAACTCAGCTCCCTCCCTGCATTCTTTAGATAAGGCAATGTGTTTGTTTGTTTAATTCAAGAACTTTAGGGAAGAAATTAGAAAGAAAAGCATGTTTTAATTAAAAGGTTCGGCTTCAGTGCCTCTTCCCAGGGAGCGGCACAGTGTGCCATGCTTTCTTTCCAGCCTCACACTGAGACTGGCACCAGTTCCAGAGAACAAACTTCGGGGTGCAGCGGCACATACATCACGTTTGGTTTTTGCTTACAATTAAATCTAGTGTAAGTGTCTTCGTAAGTTTTGTGTGCATAAAAATTGTTTTCATTGTCAATCAGAGATGCAGTGCTTCAAGACGTATAGGTCATGCATCCCAAATTTTAGAGACGCATTAATGCAATATAGCTTTGGAAGACGTATACCACTGGCTGCATCCATGTCTAATGCTAAGCCGTGGTTTATGTTAACCACTGTTGGCCTTCCGAAAGAGCAAAGAGGATGAGGATTGTTTACCCGCTTTCTGGTTTAGTCTCTCCCTCCTATTTTGCCAGCTTTCAGAGACATTTTATTTTCAAGCTGGTCTTTCTGGGTTCTATACTTCAGGGCACACAGCAGTGTAAACAAGCCAGCAATTTGGGGTTCAATCATCATGGTAAGTCATGGTTTAAACAAGCAAAAACTTAAGCCAGCAACAAACCATCGGTTCTATTTGTGGCTTCTCACTGGTTGACCAGCTATAGGTTGTTTGCAGGAATAGGAGAGACTAGTGTTGGGATGAACTCTAACAGAATCTGTCCCTTCGAGCCTTCGTGGGCTTCTTCTTGTGCTTGGCCTGGTATTCCAAAGGGAGCTGAGTCAACTGGAAGCCACACACACTCACGGACCCCCCAGCTGCTCAGCCGGCAACCTTCTTCCATCTCAGCAGCAACAGCCCAAGAGGAGGTTGCAGATGGTGCAGAGGAGGGACTCCACTTATGCAGCAGTCATGGGTGCTCCTTTCCTATCTCATTTTTCGTTTAAAAGAAAAAATATATAAACCGCGGGAATCCCAGAAGCGTCCCTATTACTGCGCCTGATGGCTATACATAAGCCTCTCTCTCTGTGCCCTCTCTATCCTGTTTTTCTGAATTTCCTTCAGTGTGTTTTTGTTTTCTCTGAACTAGTTGCTTTCTCTAAGCATCATAACCTCTGAACCACTACAAAAAAGAAGAAACAGCTTTGTTTGCCCTGTATGATGCCCTCTGCAGCAGGAGAGACAGGGAAAATATGACCCTGTTGATATTGCTGGATCTTGCAGCAGCTTTCAGTACCACTGACCCTGCAATCCTTCCAGAGTGCCTGTCTGAGCTGAGAGTAGGGCTGCTGCACTTTGTGGCTGCACCCCCACTTGGGGGATTACTTCCAGAGAGTGGTGCTCAGGCTCTTGGCCTGTCTACTATGGGGCTGCTCAGAGTCTGGTCTAGTCCCCTAGAACAATCAATAGCTACAGGAAACCTTGAGTAGTGTCATCTGGAGTTTTGGAATGCATTGTCATCAGCACACTGATAAAAGCACTGCGGTTCAAACCGGACAAAACTGAGCTGCTGTTAGTGCGTAGCTCTTCTGACCAGATGGATGCTGTCAAGCAGGTTTGTAGTTTGGGGGTGCTCCTTGTGCCATCTTTGCCACTTGAGGCCCAGGTGGCCTCAGTGGCTTGGAGTACCTTCCATTCACTTCAGCTGGTGGGCCAGCTATGCCCTGATCGGGACAGGGTTGGCTGGACCAGAGTGATGGGAACGTGAACAAACAGGTTGCAGTGGCGAAGATGAGGAGCAAGTAGGGATGCGTGAAGAGCCTCTTTTGGGGGCGGGAATCCAGTGGATTCCCTAGGCTTGGCCGTAAGTCTGGTGAGCACAAGGAGCATTTGTGTGGTGCTTGCCAAGAATGGATCCCATGTAACCACTGAGCAAGTGGAGTCCCTCTTCTGCGCATGTGACTTGCAACCTTTCTGCTGTCCACGTTGCAGAAGGTTTCTGGCTGAGTGTTTGTGGACTTCCTCTCAACTTTGTAAAACAGGGTGGAGCACGAGAGGATATCTGTGAACAGAAGAGGGGCAGATTCCAGGGACCTCCATGGCAACACTAGCAGCAAGTCTCTGGAGCCCTTGGCAGAGGTCCTTGCTGATGCGTGTGCCCCCGCCAGGTGCCAAGCAGGCCTGCCTTTGATGTGAAGCCTGCCCGAATAGGCCGAATGGCTTCTTCATGTGACGGGTTTAACCCAAAGCTTTACGGAAGCTGCTGCTTCTGTTTTCATTGGGGAGCACATGCTGTCCACCAAGAGTCACGCGCTACAGCCGGGGGGGGGGGGGGGGGGGGGCAGAAAATGGCACTGCCAGTGAGTGCCAGGAACCACAAGAATCCAGGCTATTTCCTTTCTTAGCACTCCATACAATGGTGTGAATATCAAAGCCCACAACGGTGTGATACTGTCATTGTTTCATCAGCTGCATTTGAGTCATATCTGGCAATCAGGAGAAGCAGTAGTTGTAGAACATTAGATGATTCATATCATTTTACACTTTCTGCACCTTATCCCTTTACACCTTATTCCTCGTGGAGAGGTTTGTCTGTGAATAAAAAATGCAGAAGAATGTCTCTCACTCCGTCTGTCTCGGCACCTGATCACAGGTTGTCAAATACGCTTTGCTGTTTTTTTAAGCATAGGGGCTTCTCAGTTTGTTTGTTGTTTGTCATGTTATCTTTAAACTTTCAATTTACATCTTGCACTCCTGCCAATTTTACTTCCTCATGGAATGCACACACAGAGCCTCTTCCCTGCTTAACCTGCTTGCTTGCCAAGAAGCCTCAAGCCCAAGGAAACCACTTTTCTAGTGGGGGTTCAGGCCAGCTCACCTATGATGCTTGGAAACAGCCAGAGCAGCATTTCCGGGCATCATTCCTATGGCTTGGCGGCAGAGCAAGTGATGTAGTGACACCCTTCTGCTGTGGAAGCTGGAAGGGACGGGTGGTCTGCCTTTCCATCTGGTTAAGGCCCTATGCAGAAGGAAGGTGTCTTGGAGGGCTTCTTATATGGCTGCTGGGTTCCAGCTTAATCCACACGGTCAAGAGACTGACCGGCAGCTGAAAAGGAAGGCACGTGCCCCAGTCCAGCGAATGCCAAGCCAGCTCCAGGTTCTGGATGGCCCTCGTGCCGGACGCCCTCCATGGGCCCCTCCTTCGGTGCATCAGCCGTGATCTTCAGCTGCTCCTGCTCCTCCGCTCATCACTGCCGCCACGTGCCTGCTTGCTTCCGGGCAGACGGCCAGCGAGCAGGGGGGCTGGAGCGACTCCCGCTCACGCTTCACTCCCCCAGCTGTCCGGGCTGAGAGGGAGAGGCAGTGCTTGAAGGACACGGGGCAGCATGCGCGAGGCCGTGCAAGGGCGGTGTGCGCATGATGCGACTGCAGGGTGCTACTGTTGAGCGGACATGTGGCAATTGGGCAGGCGGTGTGTGGGGCAGGTGGGCGGAGGTGGGCGGGTGGGCCGTCAGCCAGGCGGTGTGCAAGAGGGGTGATCAGCCAGGCAGTGGAAATGGGGGTGGCCGGTGGCTGAGCATGGAGCCAGGCTTCTCCTTCTGACCAGCGCCGGTCTCAAACCGTTTCTTTTCCTGACAATCCTTGTGGTTTCACATAAGTCACTGAGCACACAAAGTAGAAGGCTGAACTGCTCCTTTCCCAAAGCTCTCCTTATGAACCCACCTGTTGCAAAATGAGTAGCAGATAAGCTAATTTTGCCCTTCAGGGTACACACTAAATGCTCATACATGGGAGCTGCAAGGTGCATCCATCTGCATGGAACCATCAGCTGTTAGTTGCAAATGACCAGAGAGGGAGCACGAGATGCGCAAATGAAGGGAATGACCACTAAGAAATACCCCGCTGGGTCAGACTAAAAGCCTGATCCTACAGTTGCCAACCAGATGCCTTGTTAGAAGTCCACAAAAAGGATTTTAGTTTTGGGAAACTGTAGATAAAGAAAGTAAAGGGGGATTGAAGAAGACAGAGTTTACCAAGCCTGTACTTTTTTCTGGAAGACGTTCACAGGGAACATGCTTTCCTAAGGAATCTGATGCAAGTCTGCATTGGAAATGCATGAAAAAATAATACGATCTCTCCTGCAAAGAAGCTGTTCAGTCTGCCAAGTAGCCTGTCACAAAACTGCAAATTAATCCACAATCTGCTTCTTAAGTTTCATCTCCTTAAACTAATATTGGTTCCTGTCACTAAAAAGCACATGGTTCATCCCTGGAAGCGAAGCTTGGCAAAATCCATTAAAGAGGAGATGACAGAGAGGCTTACGACTAATGGAGGAAGGAAAGGTCACCTGGCTGCCTCTTGCAAGGAGGCCTGGCTGCGGAGGATTCATCATGTCCTAAGCATCCCCTAGGAAAGCTCCCAGTCTCTTAACATAGGAAACATTTTGAGCATCATTTCTCCAAGGATACTTTGGAATGGCTGCATTGTCTAGCAGGCCTTTCATAACGAGAGGATGATGCAGAGTGATCAGCGTGATGGCAGAGAGGAGGGAGGAATTGCGGGGTGCGGGGCGGTGGGGTAGAGAGATCCTAATCTGAACTTGGCAGGTTGCAGCTTGCAGACTGAGGCACTGAGGCTTGCTCATTGCCGTGCCTTGAGTCCGCAGTACTGGCAGGTTTTGAACACAGGTCTCCAAGGCCTGGGGCACTGAGCACTTAATGTAACCCCCTGCGAATCAGCCAGAAGAGGACAAAAGAGCTGGCATCAAACTGCATATGCTAATGTATCTGTATTTTAGGAATTATAGGTGCTTTTATAAATATCACTATAATTTAGATAGAAAAACGGCCCGTCTCATAGCTTGTGCTGATGGGCAACTCCAGGGCAAAGCTTTTGCTTCCTTATCTTTAAACTGGACTTGGACTGGGCAGTCCTTTGGATAGAGGATGTCTTCATAATAGAGGCCTGGCCTTGGCAACAAACCTCACAAAACCCACAGCCTCTCCCCTCCCTTTCACTGTTGTCTTTCAGGCTAATGGCTAGGCTGCTATTTCAGCTCCGCTCTATTTGCTTGCTTGCTGTGCGTGTGCACACACACACACCCACCTGTGTGCACTAAATCAAAATGGCATCCCATTTAAAGACTCCCCATGCATTCTTGACTTTCATGTACTCATTTATTCCATTTCTGTACCACCCAATAACCAAAGTTATCTGGGTGGTGGTTTTACTTCAAGAATGGTTTTATTTTGTTTTTAATGTGAGGGTGTGTGTGTGTGTGTGTGTGTGTGTGTGTGAGAGAGAGAGAGAGAGAGAGAGAGAGAAAGAGAGAGAGAGAGAGAGAGAGAGAGACAGAGAGAGAGAGACAGAGAGAGAGATATGCATTTTGGAGAGGCTTCTGTTCCTTTTAAAATGTTACATCAGTATATATCATCTGTCCGAGTTATATCAGTTCATCCTTTGATACTGGCAAATGTCTAAGAAAATCACAATGAACCTTCACAATGCTCCACTTAATTAATAGTAAATGACACCTGAAGAAAGCGTTTGGTTCAGCACCATCTGCTCAAGGCTGCAGAGGCTCTGGCGGAGGGGGACCGCTGCGCAAATGTCACCGAGCAAGCCAAAGCACTCCCACTGCACGTGGAGCCAGGTGCTCTGCCATTAGACTGAGGCAAGGGGATCTGGGAAAGATGAAAGCGTCTGCTAATTAAAATGGTATATCCACTCCATTATGCCACAGTGGCAAATTTTCATTACAGCTGCCTCAGTGAAAATGACACCCAGGAGCCTGGCATTTTGCATAAGGTCACTATTTACATCTCAGACAGCAAAGCCCAGCGCTGGCACCTGGGCCAACATGCCTGCTTTATCCCTCTATACTCCCATGGGTGGCTGCTTGCACCGAATAATCCCTCCATCCGCCACAGAGCGACCAGAACATCCCTGAGTCAGACTCCTGGTTGGGCCAGGCAGAGTTGACCAGAAATTCAGCCACTAACTGAAATAGATGGGGAGATGGACAAACATGTTAGAGTCACTTTCTCCTGCATTCAGTTTGTTTTAAAATCCCAAGTTCTGTCCATCCTGAATATGAGGAAATGTGAGGATTTTGGGAAAGTTTTATTAAAAAGGATCCTAAAAAATTCTCAACCTTTTGCATGAACAAAATTCAGTCTTCAGCAAGGAAAGGTCTATGCTGTACCTGTCTGCCAACTAGGTGTTCAAGAAGAGGAGCTTGTTGGAATGAAGAGGTGATAACTCCATTTCAGGACTAGCATTCTTAAATACACGGAGATTCAAATACAGGGTTTTAAGAGCCAAGCACTGCAAGCTTGGGATGCCAGAAAAATCTGTCACAGGTTCAAATGAGTCTGTGACTCTGACTCACTGATTCTGCAGTGGTTTGGCTTTTTTCAAGTCACGTGGATTTCATAGACAGCTTTTTTACCTTCCAAAATTGTATGAAAATTGAATACTATAAAATGCTGAAAACAAACAACACAGAACACTGACTGATTATGAACTGGGGTGAGATAATTTGCGCATTTGCACAGTTTTGGAATGCACATTTGCAGAACTCTGTGCTTTCCAATGTGAATGCAAATTCAGAAAACTGCGAAAAAAAATTCAGTTCAGTCAATGAGTGGATAATGGATTGAAAGACACCTGAAATCTACATAGTACAGCTCTAAAAACCACCATGCAGGCCTAATGAATTAATCTGTCAGTTTTGCTTTCACCCATATTTTTAAATATCAAGTTCTTTTCATCTTCATATTGAGAAAGTTATATCTAAAACAAAGTGAACCCAAAAATTCAACCCTAACCCAACCTGATAATTGGTTTTATGTCTCCAAGAGCACAGAATGCGGCTTTCCAGGATGCGTTTCCACAGTACATTTTCTCCTTCTATAGAGAGAACTGTGTGATTGCTGTACATTTTTCTCCAAGAAAACCAGTGGATGATAAAGAAGTGGAACAAATGTTAAACGGTTCTGATGGTGCCACAAATTCTGCTCCAGAGCCAGTGTGGTGCAGTGGATGGGGTGTTGGACCAGATTAGAGGAGACCCAGGCGCCACTTCCTGCTTGCCCATGAAGCTCACTGGATGGCTTTGAGCCAGCCACAAACTCTCAGCCTAACATACTTCACAGGGTTCTTATAAAGATAATATGGAGAGGAGAAGGACCGTGTAGACCATCTTTGGTTCCTTGCAAGAGAAAGAAAGGTGGGATGTACAGTAAATGCAGAAGCAGCAACAGCAACCATTTGAGGGGAAAATTAATAGCCTGAGAAAATGTAAGGGACGAACCAGTGTTCTTGCTAAAGAGAGCAGGTAGGATTTGAGGAATTGTTGGTCTGATCCTTTATGCCAGAACTAGGAACAGAACTTAATCTCCTCTCTCATCTCTGTCTGCAATATTTACGACAGGGTTCCTGTGTCCAGATGTCAAAAGCCCTTTTCAGACCATATTTTTGCATTCTGTGGCTTGGAGTTCCCCTGAACAGAGTTCTACTCATAGGTTACTCACTCTGGCAGAAGAAAGGAAAGCAACTTTGGCCAATCCACTCTTCCCATTTTGGATGCATCCCAGAAGTTGTGAAGGCGTAGGAGTAGATTTAACGTCAGGTACCCTCTTAGTACTTTTAGTTTGCCAATGCATATTTTAATGATACCATGTTTTTATGGTATCAGTTTAGAAACATAGAAACAGAGTGAGTCAGAAGGGGTCTCCCGGGCCATCTAGTCTGACCCCCGGCTCCAGCCGGCTCCACTCACATGCCCACCATGTCCATGTCCAGCCTATCCTTGAACACCCTCACCGAAGGGGCCTCAATGACCTCTATAGAAACATAGAAGTTTGTAAGCTACCAGGCAGTATGTTTAAAGGGGCAGGGTAAAGGGAACCCTAAAAAGCGGCATATGTGTGAATGTCATGTTTAAGTGTGATATATTACTGTGGTTGTGGATCTTTATGTTAAACTTTGTATAGGAGTGACTACAGTCGCTATTAAAAAGAGCCTACAGGCAGATATCACAGCCTCATGGCATAGACGAACACGGTGGCCAGTATTAAAAAAAATGTTGCTCCAGGGAATTATAAATTGCATTTCATGTCAAAAGCAAAAATATAAGATGGTTAAGAAGAAAAGATGAAATAATGCAGGGAAGAAATAATCCCAGTGAATATGGTATCAATGTACTTCAAAGCACACATACGCACAGTTAATGAAGATTTATGATGCAATAAAATGGGAAGAAATTAGGAAATGCAGCAAATGGATATTATGGCAAGACAAGGCAAGGATAACCGAATATAGAAATATCAAAGATCCAGAGAGATTATAATGTGACAGAAGTGGAACTGAGAAGGCAGGATGATAAAATGAGCAACCACACTTTTCATATTATGGGATTCAGAGGCAGGAAACAGCAGCGCGATAGTGAAAGCAGAGGGTGGTGAAATGGACAGTGTTAAAGTGTGGCAAACATTGTGCAACACCAAAGTGATAATAGACCCCATAATGCAAGGAGGGAGACCTGAGCACAAAACAGAAGCACATGCTGCAGCCTCTAGCAGTACGAAACCGAAATCAGCCAAAGCCATCAGCGACATGAACTAAGGAATATGAAGTAAGAACGATTTGCAAAACAAAAGCATTGTGATTTTTAAATTGTTTTCAAATGAATTAGAATCCTCATTGAAGGAAAAGAGCTGGTTGTTGGGGGCAGTGTGGTATGGCTAGACTTTCGAAGACATGAGCAGAAATTTGTGAAGGCCTGAAAGGCTGGAAGGAATGCTGCTTTCTTTCCAAAACGGAATACAGTGAAAATAGTTGAGATGCAATTAGCTTCCAGCATTCCTAACCATCAGCCCTGCCAGCTGAAGGGAATGGAAGTCCAAAACATGCAAAGGTCACCAGACTGGGGAAGGCTGTTGCAGAGCTTGTTGCTTCCATCAATGTCATACCCCCACTGGAAGGATCCTCTTCCAAAGCTATTGCTCCCCGTGATGGAGATCAAGGCACAACATCAGAAGACCAGGAGAGCCTACACTGTCAGGATAGATACCCACAGTCCATCCTGAGTGGGAGACTCCACCTTTGACACAGACACAGAAGGACCTCCTGACCCTAAGAGTGCTATTATCTCAAGAGCCTGACCAAAAGGGCTCCTATGAGAAGGTATGCTGAGTTTCATAAGGCAAGACCTTCCTGACCAGTAGGGCATTTTCCAGAGGACCTCTGAGCCCTGCTTGGAGTTTTGGAAACTCTGGTTATGTAAGCATTTACTTACAGCTTCCTAGCTGTTGAAGTGATGTCTTTCTATCAGCTCCAAAGCTTTGGATACTTGTTGTGCTTTTGACTTTTGAACCCTTGATGGACTCTGCATCTTGGACTCTGCATCTTGGACTGTGCTTGTGTATGGCTGCTTACATGTCTTTGACCTTCCTCTTGGAAAGCTTCCTCTTGACCATTCCCAGTTTACTCTTGCCCAGAACTGCCCCCTTGCTGCACTGATAGCTCCTTCCAGTTTACTGACTTGTCTTTGAAGTTGCTCTTCAATTGCCTCAATGAAGTCGAGTTGGACCCAGCACAGTCCCTCTCATGCTTCTCCAGGAATGCGGGAGGAAGATCTCACAGAGCCTAGTAGCCTCTGAGCAGAAACATGGGCACAGCGTTTTTGCCACTTTTCCACTACAGAGCAATAACAGAGCAGAGGGAGAAAGCAGTTCTAGGACTTTCTTCTGTCATCTGTCGGATTATTTTGTCTGTGTATCTACCTGCTCTCCTAGATAACATGCAGCATAATTCAGTGAGATTGCCCAGATTCAGAGGGCTGCAGACTTCCTATGGAGCGCAGACACACAGCTGCCTCTGTGCTCCTTCTGCCATGCAGAACATCGAGATGGCCGCTTTGGGCTGTCCAGGCGTTTTGCCCTGGAGTGTGAGAAGGGGAAGCTAATGCCAGCAGGAGGCCACATGTGCTGATGGAGCCTGCCTCCTCCCTTGCTCGTGCCCTCCACCCACAGAATGCCATCCCGAGGTCACTCTTGCAACCTTGGAGCTACAGCGAGCGTGGCTGTTCGATCCCAGATGCGCAAGCAAAGGGAGGGTGGAAAAAGTCCCCATGCTACTTCTGATTAGAGGGCAAAGGAATCCCCTTGGAAGCTTGTCATCACTGCCCAGAGAGTGGAGATGGCATGGAGATCCAGCAGTATCAGCCAGGGCTTGCAGAATCGACTCACGCAATCTCGTCCGAGTCCCTTGCAGTGCTGCTCACACCTGACTGGGCTGTAAACAGTGTGGGGATGAGGCACTGAATTGGGTTGCGGCTTGTAAGAGCTGATTCTGCAAGCTGCACTGAGCTGCTCTCTCCACACGTTTCCTCGCCCAGAGGAGGCTAAATGATGGCATGGCGAGACTGAAGGATGGATCTGCACGTTTCCTGCCAGCTTGGTTCAGGAGCAATCTCACCTCACACTGAAACACTTTGCCTACTACAGATACCTCTGTGTGTGTGTGTGTGTGTGTGTGTGTGTGTGTGTGTGTGTGTGTGTGTGATCTTCTAGGCTGCAGCTGCAAAGGCTGTGCTGCACTTCAGACTGTACCATGCACCACCGCCGTGGAGAATACATTTGACAAGACTGAGCCAAGACAGGCTTCCAAAGAAATTGGCATTTTCTACCTTGCTGCCTTGAAGCAAGTGGGCCCCAGCACAGGTTCACGGGGGCTCAGATTTCAAGGTCCAAGGGCAATTTCTTTTTCAGTGGATGTGCTTTCAGTCCTTCCCAGGAGATTTATTTCTCTGTCTTTCATGCTGCCTTGCTGACCCTTGCTGATTTCTTCTGCTTGAAGCATGTCTGAGAAGGTGTGATGCAAGGCGCAAGGAAACTCGCTTGGTGAAAAACACACCCTTGGTGCGCTGGCTCTGGCAAACCTCCTCCCACAGGCAGATTTTTCTTTCCACTGCAGTGAGAACTTTCCAACAGGCATGTAAAAATACTGTTCTGCCGCAATAACGTAAACTGTGCTATGTATGAGACAGAAGAAAAAATACAAGGGATAGTAACAATTGTGGTATATATGAAACACATCTGCCTGGAGCATGGCTGAGGTCTGAACCTCGTCCAAATTTATTGAAAACTTGGGGGAAGTTGGCTTATTCGGGGGCGGGGGCAAAATGTTCTTTTTGAGAGAAATGTTCAGCAAAATGTTCACATCCAGCAAAATGTTCTTTTTGAGAGAACATTTTTGTGGGTGGACGCACCCTCAGAACTATTAAGGTTTTTTTTTTTTTTAAAGAACAAATGTTATTGGAAGTAGCAAGAGGAAGCCATTTTCTTCCATATATTACAGGGGACTAGAAGTCAGTTCGTATTATCTCAGATACCAGTGATGCAAATGAAGTCTTTTTAATGGCTGGAAACTGTGAAGTAACAAGCAACATTGCCAGGAGAGCTCAAGGGCCTTCTCTCACTGGCGTCACACATTGCTGAGGAGCAAGTCCAAGGTGTGAAGGAAACGTGCTGCCATTCCTGCCGGAACCTATTACCGAGGCAAGAGATTTTAAGAGAAAGTCCATCATTTCTCCCCAGCCCAAAAGAAATCCCTTCAGTCTAAATTGTTGTGCTGTTGAGTAGCTTGGTTACTGCTTTGCATCAGCTTCCTCGACTTAACTACTGCATGTTGGCATGAATGATATAAACAGATGTGACTCGGTGCCAAGTTGATGCATTCAGCTCAAGGGGATCACAGAGGAAGGAAACGTAGGTTTCAAAATCCAGAATGAAAAGCCAGTTCTCTGCAACCGAGCTCTGAATGGATGCCACGCATGGGAATTTCACCAGAGGGAAAATGTGCAAGAAGCAGCATAGTGTGTATAAAGGCCAAGGGAGAGATTCCCTCTCAGCTCAGAGGGAAAAAGCACAGACTGTGCAGCTGAAATACAGCAGTGTTGACCATGTGTGATCTTCAACCTTCGCTGGGTTTGTGAAAGCATGACAATAACCCGTAGATTTTAGCAGTTCAAAAGGCAGGTTGTACACACAGTAATAAAATACAATTAAATTTAATAGGGCATTGAATGCTAAGAGTTGGAAGGTTTTAAAAAATGAATGTAACTGAACAGCAGAATCTTAAGGCAGTTGTATGCATGCTGTGCCCTGGAAACAAAACAAAAATCAACTTATGTATCAAGGTACTTGAGTGGCTGCAGGCTCCTCCGTCATGGGGACTCCTGATGCAAGCCAGCTTTTCTATTGAGCTTTATAGGAGCTATCCACAGCGCTGTGCTCCATCCCATTGGGTCTCTCCCTCCAAGACTAAGATATTTTTGCGGGAAAGCAGCCAATCCTATGGCTCCAGACCACAGGACTGCTTTCTTCAGCACTTGCACTTACCAAGTGGAGCTTTGGGGACAAGACTCTTGACATGTGTCCATTAGATAGGTTACCTAAATGGGGTGGGATATTTTTGGGGGAAGCTACTTTTTAAAAACACTCTTCAATTCTTCTAATGATTCTTAAGAAACGATATGGCTAAAAACATAACTCACAGAAACGAATAGTTAGTATTCCCTCCACCCCCCAAATCACCTGACTATCATTAGTCCTTGTTGGATAAGGAGCCTCTCATTGCTGGGCTCGTTGCTCTTTAAGCATGGTGGCTTTGCTAAGGTCTAGTTACAAGCTGGCAAAAATATGGTGCTGCCGCCCGGGCAGCCCTGGGGTCAAGCTCCCCAATCCGTCCGTGTGTCAGAAGACTTTCTCAGCTGGATCTGACCGAGCATCCATGCAGTGCAGGATCTGCCCCCCCCCCCAGCAATCGTCTGGTTCCCCTTTGATGGCCCCGCGAGTGGTGCTGGGGGGCAGCACCTGACCTGCACTGTTGTTTCAACCCGCCTCATGCTCAGGGCACACTGCCTTTGAGCCGAGATAATGTTCACGTAGTGATATCATGACACTGAATATTACTCAATTCCTAATCTATGTCTTTAGCTGTTTCCAGAAAGAG
Source organism: Varanus komodoensis (assembly GCF_004798865.1). Taxonomy (NCBI): domain Eukaryota; kingdom Metazoa; phylum Chordata; class Lepidosauria; order Squamata; family Varanidae; genus Varanus; species Varanus komodoensis. The sequence goes on along the minus strand of NW_025335268.1, from coordinate 26,856,475 downwards.
AATTTCAGGACATGAGAAAAGTTCAAGTAGATATTACAGAGGGGAGCAAGGCATGCTGATAAAGGCAGTTAAACCATTTTTAAACCACCTTCCTTCAGTTCAGTCTTCTCTTCTGTTCTTTATTGCTTCTTTGCTGTTGTCTTTGTGTGGCAGCTTTTCAAGGTCACCCCAGTCTCTCTCAGTCTTTTGCCCCTTCCTCATCTTTTCTGTAGGCCATCTCCCAGAGCAAATTCATATGCAGAACCCCTCCCCCGCTGCATTTTCATGGGTCATTTTTATATCAAGATCTGCCAAAACAAAATGAAGGGAAATGGAAGGAACGGCTCTAGCTATTTGGACAATGACTGCTTGTTTGTTTGTTTCAATACAACAATTGTCATTCCATTTAGAAAGACTTGGGGATCTTTGTAATCTTTTCTGCCAGAATGTCAGGATACTATTTTATTGACATTATCTTGGAAATGACAAAGAGGCCTATTAGTCAAGCAAATGGTGGTGGCTGGGACCAGGGGTTGTCCGGGGCTTTGAAACCCTCCTTGGATGCTTGCTAAGGGACTGGAAGATTGAATTCCTTTGAAATGTTTTGGCTCACCCTAAGACATGTTTTAATAGGACTCAGAAGGTGGCCTGTGTACTCTTCAGAGCATTTCATTACAATAAATTGCATTTGTTTGAACAGAACTTATTCCCCAGGATATCTGGCCAAAGGTGTCTCATGGACTGGTCTCTCCTCAGTGACTGTAGAAAGTGCTGTTAAGAAAGATAATACTCTAGGATGGTGTTATCCTTTGAAGGATACCCAGAGGAAGAATTCGTAATTGCTTGATGTGGCAGTTTTACGGCACTGCAGGCATTCACGTAGCGGGGAACGTGTCCCTGTTTGAACAAATGAAATCGCTTTCCTTTCATCTGATTTCACTGACATGTTTAAATGTCTCTTCCCATCTCACTTGCCTGCTGCGAGTGTGGGAGGGTGGAAAGGGCTGGATGGGCTCACACGCCCAATTCGAGCTTGCTGCCACTGCTGGTAGATTTGGTTTTTAAGTGTAGGTGAGCCACTGTGGAGGTGGGCTCTCCCTCCAGGTGTCCAAAAACTGCTGGCCCTAAGCTCAGGTGGGACTTTCTGTAAGTCCCTCCACTGCCAATTCAGAGGGCCTTGCTCCAGGCCCCGTCCAGGTATCCATTAAAAAAAATCAAATCAAATCAAAGGTTGGCAGCAGATCCTTGCAGAAGTATCTGCCTGCCCCTGACTTTTCTGCATTTTGTGTGTGTTACAACCTGGAATGGAAATGGACTTAATTGGCTTTTCTTCCATTTGAAGTACACAAGATGCTCAGCAGTGAGATGGTGCAAACCTCTGGAGCCTTCCAGAAACAGGTTATTGAATCTGAGATCGTGTGGCTCCGGAATTGCACACAGAGGGGTTCCATGCAACGGCTTTCAGTATATGACTACTGGAGGGTTACAGCAGAGCATTAATACTTAGACAATCAACAAGTGCCCATTAAATTCTGTTTCCTTAATTTTCCTGCCACAATAGAAAATATTTTGCAGCTTCACAGTGTTGAGAATCTTCTGTACATCAAGTTGGCAGGAAAAATGCCAACTAAATTTATTTCAGTTCCAGGCTGTAGCACAACCAAATGTGGAAAAGTAAAAAGGGAAGTGGATAAGTAAGGAAGAGCGAATTTGCAAGATACTGCATATGTTATGGCTTTGATATATTATAATGAAGTCTATGACAACTTTAAAGAGTATGTCTTTTATCATAACTAAACATGCTATTCAGCCTTTATTCCTGCAATTTCCCTTTAATTTGTATTAGGATAGAAGAAAGGTCAATTCATTCTGTGCACACAAAGGCAAACCAGACTGCATAAATAAATAAATAAAATGAGAAATGTAACCCAATACTGGTTGCATTCATCCATAATACTCATATGGCAAATGTCAACTTTCACAAAGTCATGGATTAATTTAGGAAATGCCTGAAATTATGTTTCCTGCTCTCTCGCTCTCTCACTCGTTTTCCTTTTTCTTTCCACATGCACTAATACATAGTGAAATGACAGTCAGTTATGTGACTCTTGGCATTTCACTGGTACATTCTCGAGTTGAGTCACAAAATTTGTCTGAGACAGTCAGAATTAATGCGAGCAAATCACAACACAACCATGGGCATTTTCTGTAACAGCAAGAGGACATAATGCTTGTCTTCTGGTTTTCATCACTGCCTTGCTGTACAGAAGATGGAAGATATGGGGCTGAACTGGGGTTAAACTGGCTTTCTTCTACTGAAGTACATTTCTACCTTTTTGAATGATCTACCAAGTCAGAACAAATGTGTCTGTCTCCTAGTCCTACCCCTGGGAAGGCAGTCTGCAGCTACTCCATCTTGTTTTCCCTAATGGATTTTGTGCACTAGGAGAAAGACGGAAGAAGCACTGGGAAAAATGTGGGAGGGTTACAAAGATAAGCTGGTATTATCTGGATCTCAACATAAAATTCTACGAATACCACAGGGCGGTGGTGGAATAAAAGGGCTCTCTGGAAGCTCCCCCTCAGCAGTATTTTTTGTGACAGCCAGTAGCTATCCCAGACTTCAGGCCAGGACTTCCTTCACTCTGGCCGTCTTTTCAGCCGGACAGACCAGACACCAAGCCTGGAATCTTTTGCAGGCAAAACCTCCAAACTAAGAGGTCAACCAACAACGGCAGTACATTAAAGTAACTTCGCTAATGTTGGCTTGCCACAAATTACAGGAGCAGATCTCCAGCTCATGTAAACATGCATTAACCATAAAGCACACATCTTTGTATATGTGCATTACATGATGCTAATTGGAAAAGATATGCACAGTGTACACTGGGGAAGTCGATTACTACAATATAATTGTTGAACAGATGGAGTTCTTCACACATGCTGAGGTGCTTACCAATGTGTACGGAGGGAGCTGTCTTGATATGCTACTCATTAAAGGAGCAACTCAGCAATGTACAGAGTAGCTGAATATAGTTCAACGAAGAGCCACCGTTGAGGTAAGTCCTTCCAGACGTTCTGTTAAAACTGCTGAGAGGTTACTGGGACTGGCTACACCACAATCTCCAGTGTTTGTTTATTATTATATCCCATCTTTCCTCCAAGAAGCTCAGGTTGGCCTGTGTAACCCTTCCCTTCTTTTTAGCATCAAAATGAGGTAAGCTGAAAAGAAAGTGAGTAACCCAAGACACAGTGAGCTTTGCAACTGATCAGAAATTTGTACACGGGTATTTCCAGTCTGAGAAGGACACCACAACGTACCACACTGGCCATCTAAGCTGAATGTTGCACTGCTGATGCCATCACAACCCCCTGCAAAAGTGCTGTGCCTAGATTTTGTGAAACTGATTACTGTCGCAAACGAATGATGAAATGTCCTGAAGGTATAATTATGTTAGCAGCATGCTAAAAAGGTACCCGTGACTGATTAGCAACTAGCTTTCTTAGAAGACAGCGCTGACAAGTGACAGGGGGTGAGTGACCCAGCAACTCATCTTCCTCCACTTCAACCTTTGCCCCTCAAATGGGCAAAGTCTGATGCACAAACTGAAATCAAGCCTTCTGCTGGCCTAACATTTTCCTTTTCATGTTAGAAACATGATGCTTAGTAAGTCCAGGAATTACGCTGGTTGACCTTGCCATTACAACACACTGTTAAAGAACTCTGCATACAGAAACCCCGTCAAATCTCCCAGGTACCAGCTTGGTGTCTCCACGTGTCTTGCAACAGAGAAGTTCCCCAGCGAAAGCAAAACATGCCAGCTATTAGTTCCTGACTGTGTGTGACCTAACATGTCATACTACTCTATTTTCTCAGTTTCTATTACTTCAGTTCACAAGGTCAGTCATTTCATCCTGGACCACTTCCCAGTTCTTTACTGCATTAACAGTGCTACCCAATTTCTGCTGCCAGAAGATTTTAATCCAGTTGTTTTTTTTAATCATTTTATCATCAGCACAAGATCAGCAAGAATACACACCAACACAATTTTTAAATGTAATCATAATGATTATATACTTATTTATTAATAATTGCATTTCTATACTTCTCAATAACAAAACCTTTCTCAGCAGTTAAGAACAATTAAAACCATAAAATATGACAAGACGTACAATATACAAGTTTTAAAATTTGAAACTAGGAGTGCAAATAACAATAAAACCAAAGGAAAACCAAGCAGGGATGCAAACATGTCAAATTCAGCAAGGGAGCAATCCTGTGGTCCCTGGGCAAACATCCCAACCACAGAAGGGGAAGTCAGAGACATGACCCTCACTCTGTTCCAGCCAGTGCAGAAACAGTGCTGCTTTCTCTCCACAGTCGGAAAATCAAGAGAGGGAAAGGGGAGCATTCTGGTGGGCAGCAAGAATAGAAGATCAGAGAGACGGATGCAATTGCTCATGGGTTTCCTCCACCTTCCAAAACAACCTCATGAGCGGGGCTGAAAAAGACTGTCTAGCAACAATATTGGCAATTAGAGGATGCAAGGCAAAGACCACTGTCACCGCTGCACCTGTCCTGCAGGGTTCAAACCGGTAGAGCCTTGTAATCTCAGAAGCTTCTGTCTGAGAGCTTCTGAGTGGTGAGGGTACAGCCTTCAGCCAAACCTGTGTGAAAAGCGCATTCCAAAACTGGAGTTAGTTCTTCTTAGCATCTTCTTTGCTAGGGGCTTCTAGAAGAGAACAGCTGAGAATAATCATAGGGCCCAAAGGGCAGTATGCATGGGAAAGATGATCCTTTGGGTAACCTCAACCCAAGTAATTTAGGGCTTTAAATATTGATATAGCACTTTGCATCAGGCCTGGGAATGGACTGGCCGACCGTTCAGATGGAAGGGTCTGACACAGTATGATCACATTGGCCAAATCCCATTAAGAATCTTGCAATCCTAGTTTGGAGCAGCTGAAATTTTCAGACAGTTTTCAAAGGTATCTCTTCATGCCACATATTTTAGCAATCCGTATAACCATGGAGAATTGTAGTTAGGCTGTGCCAGTCCAGATATGGATGTAGTTGGTATATCAGTACAAGCTGATAAAAGGTATTCCGTGCCAATGGATCTACCTGTGTCTCCAGTGATAATGCAAGAGCGTCCACATACTATGAACCAGATCCTTTAGGGGGAGTGCAACCACCTCCAGAACAGGGAGGGCATCACTTAGGTAGACAAACCACCCAGTAATAGTATCTCTGGTGTCTTTGGATTGGATTTCCATCTATTGGGTGACACTGAGTCCATAATCATGCCCAGGCACTTGTCCTGAGCAGCCACTGCTTCATCTGAATTTGTAGATACGATAGAGCTCTGGGTGCCATCTGCTATTATTTATTTAATGATATTTAAATATTATAATGTTTAAATAACAATATTTGTTTAAAAGCCTCCCATTAGCATCATATTCTATGGGTGGCCATTACAATATAAAATCAACAAATAACATTGATAAAGTAACACAATTAAACTAGCCTAATAAATACACAGAATAAAATCACAATAAAATAATTAAATAAAAATGATACACACATTCATATAATTCAAACCAGTGCATTAATATAAATAGCTTAGATGGTGCCAAAGGTGCGCCAGAAAAGAAAAGTTTTTGCCAGGCACCTGAAAGAAACTCAGCGAGTTAGGCGACTGATGAATCTCCAGCAGGGGAGTGTTCCAGACATGGGGTGCCAGCACAAAAAGGCCCTCCTCCTTGCAGCCTCCTCCTCAAGCTCCTTGAGGAGAGGACTGCACAGGAGGGCCCCAGTCGAAGATCTTAGACAATGTGCAGGGATATATGGAGTAAGGTGCTCCCTAAGATACTAAGATGTTGACAACACTTCAGTTCATACCTCCTAGTAACTTCCCCCAACAATTCCATGTAGATGTTGAACAGCATGAGAAATTGAATAGAGACCTAAGGAGCCATTTAACTTGGCAATCCCTGGTATCACTTTCTCGAATTAGTTATCCAAGTGGAATGGGACCCACAGCAATGCCAGATCTCCAGTTCCTAACCATGGCAGCCTAGTCAAGAGGACACCAAGGACAAAGGTACTGAAGGCCACTGAGAGTTCCAAGGAAACAACACAGTAGCTGTGTCCCTCTCTCGGGAGTGATCATCAGGGAGACCAAAGCAGCTTCCAATCCAAAATCAGGCTTGAAGCATGAATGAAATGTGTCTAGATAATTAGCTTTATTCAAAAGTGCCTGGAACTGACCAGTAACCAACATTCAAGCACCTTTGCCAGGAAGGAGCTGTTGGCTAATGGCCTGTGGCTGGTAATACTTCCTGGATCCAGGTTAGGCTTTTTCAGAAACGGCCTAACTACCACTTACTTTAAAGAGGCTAGTACCACTCCCTCCCTCCAGGAGGAATTTGCAGCTTTCCTGGACCCAATCTGAGTAGTAATTTTTCCACTTCTAAAGATGCACTGTCAAAACTACACTCGCAAATTAACACAGTTTAGTCTGAAATAAAGCCATGCCTGGGTTTGCCTCTCTTGATTCCTGCTCACTGCTGTCACCTCCCATGCTCTAATAAACGTGTGCCTCCTCTCCAGCATATTTGGATGCTCCCACGTAGCTCAACAGTATCAAATACAAACTGTGCGATGTATTGATCTTTCCAGTCACTAGCACTCCAGATATTAACAAGTAATGGTACCTGAAGGCATCTAGAAGGAGATAGCCATAAGACCAGAGCTCAATCCAATTTAATCTACTGGTTTCTGCATTTTTCTGAACTGATAAAACTCTTGGAAGGCCATGAGTGCAGCTGGCAATACTCAACACCATACTGAAGTTGCCATTATTTCCCTTTTGTAGCGACTTCTTTATCTGTCTTATAAAACCAAGAAGGAACATCCATTTCCCCATTTTATGAAGCACTATTCCTTGAATATATGGCACTTAAGTCTCCACTAATTAAACCAACTATATTTTCAATATTATTAAAACATGTTTAATCATTATTAAACTCTTCCCCACTATCTAATGTTGTTCTTTCTTTCCATTGGCTCTTATCTTCCATTCCTTTAATGGTCTTTTTCTTAAATGTTTGTGTCAAGACCTTTTGCATCCCTGACAAAACTAATAGGTCTGCAGTTGCCTCAGGCAAAGATTTGTCTTTTTAGGAAATTAACTTCCTGAAAAAGGATATGGTAGATACAGATTTTATATTTTGATATGTAGCAAACTCAAGGTCAAACAAGGTGTGCTAGAGGCAGAATGGGGTGTTGGAAGAGAATCTACTGCTGAATCCGTATATAGGACAAGGAACAGTAAAAGAAAGAGATGATTTATTTAGAAGGACCTAAAGCACACCAAGATGAAATGGCACTCTTATACCATGGGCAGTATGCAGCAATGCCCCAGGGTTAGCACTAGGATAAAACAATGCTTCTGCAAGATGGCTAGCACAATGGGAAGAAAGCCACAGTTAATGCTGAAAATTGGCAGCAAATCCCTGATTTTTCCTCTTGTGAATGCAGAGCATAGGTTTTGTTACCCAGCTGTCATACATGAGTTAATAGAATTATTGACAGTGGACATCTTTTCCCTTAATATCCTGATAGAAACATCGTGTTGTAATCCAATTGCCCAGTGGGCTCCTTCAGCTTTAAACAGAGTGACACACTTAATAAATATGTTGTGTAGCTTGAATAAGTGGTTTAAACCTCATTTCCTTCAAAAAATCAATCAGCCAACATACTACAGACTAACAAGGCCATGTTTAATAATGACATACTTCAGTTTCAGTTTTACAGGTATTTCATTCTCCCTTTTTCTCTAGTTGTTTGACCTCACTTCTGAGACTATTTGGATATTATTCACTATTTTGTATAGGATAGATTTTCTTTTGCTTTCACTATTCTTTACCTGACCATTGAATTTGGTGGAGTGGATAGTTATCACAGCCCTGTTAAGTACTGTAAGGAATGATCTATTAATGCACAGATTATATTTAGGTATAATCAAAAGCAGACCATCCAAAGCACTGAGAGTAGGCAAAATTCCTCATCTTTTGAGCAAATTTCCATTTGTGCAATGGGGTCTTCTTTTCCTTTAATATCCTTGGCAGACCACCCTGTGTCCTTTCTGGAGGGTACCCCAACCCATCAGAGCAAATTTTGGGAGTGTCAGGGGCTGAATATAGGAGAGGGATCACACCCTCTGCATTCTGCTGACATACTCGTAAACCACTGTATCGGTGGGAATGGTTCATTGGCTACCAACTGAAAACAGATGGCACAAGACACGGCCTTGTTCAAACCATCCAACCAACTTTCTGTTTCCAACAGTAGCTGGTCTGGAACTTCTTCAAAAGTTCACAGAAGGTAGCAACCTTCCATGTTAGTCGCAGCATCTGGTACCTGGGGGCACACTGCTGGTCATGAAGATGAGTTAAGTGTATTGATAGACCTGAAGGAAATAATCTATAACCACTCTATGTCCACACTGTTCTGTAAAGTTCTGATCCCTTCTCAGTCCTGTTCTCATTCCTACCTTCCTATGCTGTTACCATTATATGCAATAATATTCAGTTATTACTCCAGACAGTACCATAAATGCTTCCTTACACTGTTGAAAATGTTAAGTATTTACTCTTCATAGATTTCTTGACTGACTCCAGATTACAAATTCAGAATGAATGCCTTGTTTGTCAATAAGAAATCTAGACCTTTGGGAGGAAAGATTCTGCAGAATTTTTCTCAAACCTTGTGAAACAGACGATCATACTTTTTCCATGCAGGACCATTGCAGCAAAAATAGCCAAGTGCCTTGTGACAATCTGTGGCTAACAGTGCAATCCTGTGCAATGCCTAGACAATCACTGGATTCTTCAGACTCCCAGATACGAGGTCAGGAAATCATTCCAACCTCCCAGGGGGGCATCTGTGGTCAGATCCCCCTCCTTTGTGGCATCAACCATGCTCACTGCTTCTCCAAGGTCACGAGTGTGTTCTTTGGGGGAAGGAGGTGCAGGGAGAAGACGGGCAACACCAAGATGCAACATATTCTGGGGGTACCTCAGCCTTCTCCCCTCCCCACTTTCATCACTACACCAAGTTGAAATCATCAGTCTAAGTGCCTTCCAGGGCAGGAGAACTGCAGAAGGGCCCTTCACCTCTATCCTCTTCCCATCATCCATAGAATACTTATACTCCTCTGAATGCAAATATACTTGTGCTCAAACACATTTATTTTGGCATTCCAATTGGATTGTGCCATATTCATTTTGGCAAAAGCTGGTGTTGACAGTGTCCGTGAAAGTTTATGCCAAAAGAAGTGTTTTTCTTTAATGTGACACGAAACGTTTTTCATTGCTTTTGTGGCCAGCCAGTTCCCTAACACTTGGCGAATATACTTTGTAGGCTAATATGGGTGTACGTTATTTATTCTCCTCGCCCCCTTGCACTTCTGAAAAAAATGTTGACTCAGGTGCCACTTTATGGAATAATCTTGAGATTCAAGCACTTAATTTGATGCTTTGATCAAGATCTAGACCTGATCGAGGGATTCTAAAAACTGTTGCATAATAAGTAATGGAAACAATAAGGTAAAATTAAAGATTCAATGTTGCTGTCACAGAAATGGCATCATTTGAGCCATCTCAGAAAACTGCTGTCAGTCATCTAGGGCACTAATTGCTTCCTTTCATGAAGAGGGGCTGACACAATGGGCAATTTCCCAATTATCATGCATGTACAACCCATTGACATGCATAGAACATTTTTTTCTGTAGATTTATATCTCAGAGCTGGACTAGGGTTACAAATCATAAAATCTTACTGCTTCTTTCAGTTCTACTATAAAAACCAAACTATGAGAAAATGGTAGAAACCCTGCAATAACATATAGTTCTTTCACAAGAAAAATGCAAGGCAGCCAAAATCCACATTACGCATTTTTTGAGTGCAAAGGATATGGCTTGCATTCTTTGATATGGGCAGGAGAAGGCAAAGGGAATACTGAAGCAACTAGCAGTATGTTCATGTTTCTTAAATTTTAAAAGGCGCAGTCTGATTCACGTTCAACAAAAAGCAGGCCTATAACTCCAAGCATGCTGTTTGTCAGTCTAAACATACATAGGATTGCATCTAAAATTAGACAGGGTTGTAATTTTGTATGACTTTTTACACACTTATTATTGAAAAGGTATTGCACATGGGTACAAGTGCCTATATGTGATGCACAGAAACCACAAAAAGAACTAATAGTTGTTTTTCACACACACACACACACACACACACAATCACTGCAACATTTTCGTAAGTTTTGAATCTGAGAACATGATTCTTAACTTCAGATTTTTTATTTTTTTTTTCCACAATAGGAATTGTTTCCAAAAATAGTCCCGTTCATTTATTCTGTTTTTTGGCACTCAGATGGAAGAAGTCTAATATATTAAATGCCACTGGATTCATGTTCTAAAAACTAAGTCTTGCACGCTTGCATACTTACCCTAAGGAGAGTTGCCTAGCACCATCCTTTTGTGCTAGGTCTTTGCCTGGCTTTTTAAAAAAATTAACATCTGAGCCACCAAACCTCTGTTTTTATTTGTATTTTTGATTTTTATTTATTGGATTTTTTATCATTATTGGGGGTGTTGTTTAATCTTATATTATGGTTAATTGCTTGAATGTGAGCTGCCAAGAGACTCTATAACACAATAGGTGGCATACAAATGTTTTAAATAAAATAAATAAATGAATAAGTTTATAAGCAACCACAATGGGACACTGTAGCAATGATAAACAGTTATGGATGTATAGTGGAAAACACCAATTTTACCTCTCTCATAAAAGTTAGTAATGAAAACTGAAAGGCAGTGAGGCACTCTTATGGAATAAATCTGTGCATGCAGCTAAATTATCTTTTGGTTACTGCAACAGCTGCAGACGCAAGTCAGTGTGTACTACTACACCTCAAATTTATTTTCTATAAAGTTATGCAAACTATACTATCCCTCCACGCAATTGTTCAGAGAAAGCTTGCTTTTTCAAAATACTTAAATTTGCCCATAATTCTGAAGATTACTGTCACCTCTGTTGAAGGTACATTCATATCAACAGGCTTTCCAAGATTCAGACCCTGACATTTGGCAAGGCTTCCAGACAGATGGGCTTAAGCTAATGCCTTTTGCAAGGTATTTGAAATCAGAACCTAAGCGTAACATGCAACTGCCATGTTTAATTATGCTAAATCAATGGGACCTTTTGCAAGACAGTACTCAGAATGTGAGAAATCAAAGGCTAGAAAAGTGCAGGGTTTTGCAACACAGTTCCAATCACAACTAACAGCAAATTATGGTATTGGGCTTTTGGCCAAGAATTAGGCAAATGGCTTTTCCCCTGTTCAACCAACAAGAAGTAGTTTGTTTGCTACCTTACCAGATGCAGTTTTATTCACATTGAATCTATCTGTCCCTACCACAGTTATAGAATAGCTTGACTATTTTTGACATTTGTACTAAACCATCAATGCAGAGAAGATATCTGTAATGGGCAGGAAATAAAACGGTGTAAGAAAACGGTTTTGATGAAAAAGGAAAAGAACAATTTTTTTTAATGTTCTGTAGATAGTATTTATTTATTGCTTTTATATACTGTTCAACAGCCATACATGGCTCTCAGAAAGCTTTACAAAAAATATTATAGTAATAATATATTCATCAATGCAAATAAGACCTAAAGAAAATGGAAGGGTAAAATTTGCCTAATGTCAATAGAGTAAACTACTGGCCTTTGAAAAGGTATTACTGTCTTCCCTGTGGTCAAATCAATTCCACATTGTCCAGTGTTCCTGTCAAAGTTAGCCAAAAGACATAACTGAAGGGTAAAAGTGAATAGCTGTAAACATTGGAGACCCCACCCCTGGCCTTCATTCAAGCCAGTCCTGACCTGGAGTAAGTAAGCATTCGATACATTAGTCTCCTTAACAGCACTCTAACATCAGGTTTCTATTTTTTTGTATAACCAAGAATATGATCTTCAACAATGTAAACAGACTCCTAGAAAAGAGCCTCTTAAGCTGTGGATGTTACTTGAAATGTTCTTCTTCAGGACTTTTCAGATTTCTGGTAGTCTGGGCAACACACATAGACATTTGCTCTCATAAATCATATAGATACTACTGCCGGAGGCTGAGACACTATTATTTCTACCACCACTAATGACAATTTTTTTATCTGTGCAATAGCCATTGTGCTCTGTGTTGATTGAAAACAACTAAAAGACTAAAACATCACCATAAAGGCTTACAGATATGAAATATTAGGGGCACTGTCTGGTACCAAAGAGATCTGGGAGTCAGGCCTACCAGACAACAACAACAACAAAACAAATTTGTGTGTGCTAGGTTACATAGGCTCTAAAGTCTCCCTCTCTCTTTACGACTGTCTCCTAACAATACTCCTATTTGTAAAAAGGAATGTGTGGAGGATATTTGATTTCAGAAAAAAACCCCCTCTCAGGTAGAAAGATTTGGGGGGCGGGGAGAGAGTGAAGCACATGTGTACAAAAAGCCAATTAATCCAGGAGGATGAGATGCGACAGGGATTCTCAGGGCCCCTGTGTTCTCCCCAAAGCAGGACGGGGGATATCCGCATAGATTAGATGAGGCTGGGGACTTAGGGGCACTGATTAGAGTCACCCCCCTTGAAATCGAGGGGCTCCTCAGGGCATTGGACATTACAAAAGCGCCAGGCCCTGACAGGTTACACCTGAGAGTACTTAGAAAGTTGGCAGGAGTTCTCTCATGCCCGCTGGCCTCCATTTTTGAGACCTTGTGGAGAACAGGTGAAGTTCCAGAGGACAGGAGGGTGGCATCAGTGGTCCCAATTTTCAAAAAGGGTAGTAGAAAGGACATGGGGAATTATAGACTGGTTAGCCTTACGTCCATTGCAGGAAAAACAATGGAACGGCTCATAATAGAGATCTAGTGATGCTAGATAGGGAAGGGAGGCTGACAGCCACACAACACGACTTCTGCAAAAACAGGTCCTGCCAGACAAACCTTATGGAATTCTATGACAAGGTTTTGTGATGGTTAGATGGAGGAGATGCAGTGGATGTGGTATACCTGGATTTCAGCAAGGCCTTTGACAAAGTGCCCCATGATATCCTGGTGGAGAAACTGAGGAGTTTTGGGATAAACCAAAGCACTGACCAGTGGATTAGGGCATGGTTGGCTGACCAAAAGCAGAAAGGATATAGTCAGGTTAGAGTCAGTGCAGCGTAGGCCACAAGGTTGGTGGCCGGTTTGCAGGGGATGCCGTATGAGGCGAGACTGAGGGAACTGGGTCTTTTCAGCCTGGAGGAGACTCAGAGGGAATATGTTGGTGACATACAGGTATGTGAGGGGATGTCACATGGAGATGGGTAGAGACCCGTTCTCCCCTGCAGAGGAAGGCAGAGCGCGCTCCAACGGAGCAAAACTCAGGGAGCCAAGGTTCCATTTGGATGCCAGGAAGCACTTCCTGACAGTTAGGACCCCGAGGGTGTGGAACGGGCTTCCCCGGGAGGTGGTTGAGGCCCCATTGGTGCAGGTGTTCAAGGATAGGCTGGACGTCCACATGGTGGGCATGTCGTGAGCGGAGCCGGCTGGTGCCGGAGGTCAGACTAGATGGCCCGGGAGGCCCCTTCTGACTCGCTCTGTTTTCTATGTTTCTATTTCAGCAAGTGCCAGTGGACAGCAGGGGATGCGGAAAGGGGCCTCCTTGAGATTTGGGGCACCAAATGAAAAGTGCAGGACTTCACTTCAAGTGGGCCACCACCTCTGTGAAATACAATCCAGATATTTAAAGAATACAGTACAGTATGAAAGAAACTGCACAGGAATAGACAGATCAATCATAAATATCTCAAACTAAAAATAGCAGTAATAGGAGGTCTGAGAGAAAAGAAAGTTCTTAATGCTGAAAAAATAACTAGCCGAACCTTGTTGGGGAGCGTATTGTCTAAGTTCACTGCCACAATTGGGAAGGCCCCTCACTTGCAGCCACCCACCTAGCTTCCTTGAGCGTACCTGGAGGGAGGCCTCCTGAGATAATCTAAACATCTGTGCAGTACATTTGGGAGGAGATGTTTCTTCAGATTTTGAATTGGTTTTGGTCAACAGGGTTGCAAAACAATTGCTATTGATATTATTCATTGTATTATCAATTATATTCTATTAAGTATTAATATTATGTATTGCATTATGTATTATATTAATGTTTGTTTGATTTTGTATCACCTAGAGTTGAATACTGTATTGCTTATTTGTACTGCTTTAATGTATTACTGTATTTCTATGGAATATGTACTTTTTTCTATTGTAAGCTGCCCAGGGATCCCTGTGGGCTATGGGGCAGCATACAAATGAAATGAAATGAAATGAAATGAAATGAATGTGTGTATACTCCTCTACAGAGACTTACTGGCTGGGTTCACATGAACAACAAGAACAATCAGCAGTTGGTTGTCTGGGCTTATGAACCCAATGTGGGCTACTCATTGTGGCGGGTTTTCTCAAGAAACACATGATGACCATCCATGGGCAGTGTTAGGATTACCTTTTACCATGGTGGGATGTCATGTCATCTAACATGCAAGAGGAAGTTAAATCAAGGACTCTGACAACCTTCAACAATTTTTTTAGGAGGGGAAGGGGAATGTATGTCAGAAGTACGTCCAAGCAAAAATCCATTCACCCCACCATCCTTTCCATTTTTAGTGGATATAGATTTTTGATTGCCAAGTGTCAAACTGTTCCCTTTAAAAGGAGAGGCAGTTTAACACTTTTCCTAGTCCCTGGAGAGTGGAAAAAGTGGCTTTCCCATGGGCATGAACTGTGTGGGGGAAAGAGGACACATTGAGAAACTTGTCAGGAAGGTGGACTTTTGCCCATTCGTGAGAGCAATTAAAACAAAAACAAAAACTGGGCAGTCCTAAGGGAGTTCCTCTAAGACTTTGCTGCAGGATTTTGAAAGGACAGCTCGTGGCTATCCAAGTATAGATAAGGGAAGCCAGCTTTTTGATATTGCCACTCACCATGAATGTAAAGGGACAAAGCAGCTACAGAGATCCAAAAACAGTTTGATACTGCAGCAGGGAATAAGAGGTAACTAGTTGCGCCACTGGTGTCTCTTGGGCAACTGCCCAGAGGAAGGATTTAAATACCCATAATAAGATCTGGGTCATAGGTACTTCGCAGAAAAACTAAGCTGCCATGGCAAATCACCACACTAAGTTTGTGATTTCACCCATTTATATGGCCAGAAGTCAGAAAACATGTCAACATAGTATGCAGACTTGTATTTCCTAAAGTAAAATGATCAAACCTTCGTTCCTGATGAGAGAACTGGGCATGTTCAGCCTTGAGAAGAATTGGGGGGGGGGGCATGATATACCTCTATAAGTACCTCAAAGGCTTTCACAAAGAAGGACAAGATCTCTTCTTGCTGATACCAGAGTGTAGGACATGGAATAATCAAGTCGTGACAACCTAGGTTCAGGCTAGATATCAGGGAAAGGTTCTTCACTGTCAGAGTCATACGACAGTGGAAGCAGCTGCCTAGAGAGAAAGTGGGCTCTCCCACACTAGAAACATTCAAAAAGAAGTTGGACAGTCGTATGAGTGGGATGGTATAAACTGATGTTCTGCAACAGCAGAGGGTTGGACCTAATGGCCACCTTGGTATCTTCCAACTCTATTATTCTGGGCATTCTCTATGAAAGTACCCTCAAGCAGTACCAAGGGAAGTTTATGAAATTAATCTCTTTTCTGTCTATTGCATAAAAATTGCTGCTCAGAAGAGATGCAACTCACAATAAACTTCTAATGTGTTTCTATGATATTCTTTGGTATTGCCAAAGTTCCTGCCAACAAGAAATACAGCAACTGGAAAAAGACTTTTAAAGCTCAGTTTTAACAATAGCTCCACCTTTATTAGTCTCTTTGATTATGATCTTAGAATATGAAGATAATTGAGTACTGTAGAATTATCTCTACTCAAATTAGATCCAGGATAAACAGCAGCTTCATCCAATTCATCACAGACCTGATATGATCCTTTGCTTAAAAATCTGTATGATCAGGTCTGGAGGACCTGTGTATTTAGGTATCAGACCTCTGAAATAATTCTGGAAGTTGTCTAGAAAAACAAAAAAATCTAACCACATTTGTAGCGCATCATAGCGCTGTAAACTCTATCTGATAAACTAACTACCAGTGCTTCCTAATTATCCCCCCTCAAGATGATTTCTTCTAATGAGCTCTTTTGTCCTTTGTTGTATAAAGTAATCTGGTTTAAAAAGTACAAAGTATGAACTTAGTCTCAATCTATGAGCAATAACTGACTCCTAATATATGTTGCCAAAAACAAGCAATTTTTTAAAAAGAAAAGGTGACCCTTTAGTTCCTTTATTAACCATGGCTATCATTTGTTGCCATTGTAACCGTCTTGGTCTCACAGGGATATTTTGTGTTAATTCTTAGGTTCATTCAGAATTTTTTTTTTAAATCTTTCCAGTGCAGAGAGTTTAAATATCATCTCTTTACCATCAGGGACTTTTTACATTTTGCTTATTTTAGTGTCCAATCATTCTCAAAATTACATAAGCTTAAAAATATTTCTTGACTTTTTCCACTGGTAAAGATTTGCTTCATAAGTTCTTATACAATTTTTAACTGGATTATATTGTGGTGGGTCCAGAACACATACATGTGCATATATATATACACACACAAACCAAGGTAAACTTCTCCCCAGCAATGTTCAAGGTCACTTGCAGGAGGTGCTGAAGTTTCTCCCTAGCAACCCCAACCAAGACTGCCATTTCCCAGCTAATATTGGCATTGGAGAAAAATAGTTTTATCAGGATCTTTGTAGGATATAAAGTAAAAGGCTCTAATCCCACACCACTACTGATCCTCAGCAAGGATTTTACCACACTGCTTTCGGCAGCAGGGGAACAATTATTTTTAATGGGAATGCTGGGAGTGGAAGCACAGTGCAATCCTATCCATCTTTACCTGGAGATAAGTGCTAACTGAGTACAGCAGTTAATATGCATGATATTACAGCTTTAATTATACACTCTTATTTGAGAGGAAGCACAAATGAACTCCATGGGGCTTATGTCTGAATAGGCATGCAAAGGATTCCACTGTTAGTCTTTTACAGATATAATGCAAATATGTTACTAAATTAAACACTAAAGTATAAGTCTAATCATAAAAAGCAAACCTGAAGTCAGAATACAATGTAGCACCATGTGAAATGCAGAGAGTCAAACATAGCCAGTCCGTGGGTGAAAAATAAAGGTCTCTTCTTTGTGGTAGATATTTTTAACATTTATTAAAAAAGCAAAATGTATGTTCATTTCAAATGAAACGGTTAAAAATGTTAAAGCATACAAACACAAACTGTGTACTAGCAGCATCCAATTGTTAGACTTTTCTAAAACTCTGCAGTGCTGTTTTGGCAAGCTAACATTGTAGCCTGCAACTCACTATCCTCACCATAGTGCAGATAAAACAAAAACTTTATAAAATTAACAGGTTAAATAAGCTTAAATAAAGGTGTTAAATACAAGTCACTTGCTCAAAGCTTCTGTACAAAGATAAACAAATCTGGCATTATACAAATGATAGGCTGGCTCTCACCACATATGATTTCAGTAGTTAGGAACTTTAACCATCTTAGCTGAACATGAACTATACAAAAGTCACTGACAGTGAGTGAACTGATCAGGTGAGCCATGTACAAGGCATGTGTATCATTAGAAAAATCAGAACACTGTTTAAATTCAGGCACCATTTTTCCTGCAAATAAATAATCCCTAGTATATCTGCATCCAAACTAGCGTTAAACTCATCAGTGCTAAATATTTAAAACACAGTTTGTGACTATTTCATTCTACTTCAATTCTTATTGCTATGACAATGTGACTGTGGAAATATCTACTATACATACAAAAAATAGAGCACCTTTGACCATGAAAGTATATGTCTATTTTTTTATCTTACAATACTGAAACCCAAGCTACCATAAATTGCTTTAGCATCTTGAATGGAAAATCTGAAGAACAGAAGATAAACCCCAACTTATTCTTGTCCAGGTAAGCCCAAGCCAGAAGTATATTTTAAAATGTCTAAAATGACACCAGGAATTGTACATTCATTTCCACAAAAACAAATATCTGCCATTAAGTCTTGGTTGCCTTCAAATGAACATTAAGGTAATTTCTAATAGTTCATTACCTTGTTCAAATGAACAGGGCTTGGCATAGATTATAACAGAAAATGTAAAATGGATTGTGAACACACTGAAATTATATTAGGTTAACGCAAGGTAATTGGTCTTATCTGGCTTGAATAGTGCTTTTTCTGAACTCATGTTAGGATTTCTTATCTATTGTATTGAAAAACCATTCTGTAAATTTCCTTAGTTGAGCAGCAGCTGTTTGTGATTCTTCCTGAAGTCTCATGTTATCTTGTCTCAAATGTTGGACTTCAGCTTGGAGAACAGCTTTGTCTTGTTTTTCCTAGATCAGAGGAAAAGGAGTTGAATGACACTTAGAGCCATTATTTTTGTTGCTCATTTTTCTGAGTGACTTAGCTGGCTTCTGTTTACTTTAATCTACTATTCACAATGCAGCACTAGAACTCTGTGCTGAATCTTCAGAATTGCTTGGTCTGCTGTTTTAAAAGAAAATAGCCTTGCAGGTTAAACAAGATAAATGAGTTTGTACTACCAAGTTTCTGTTACAGAGCTGTTCATCTATACTACACTTCAGCACACTTCATTACAGTAAACAAGGTAACTTCACAGAAAGATATATAGACTATTTTTAGATCTAGACATCAGATTAGAGGAGAAAAACCATCTATGACTTGCAAACAAAATAAAAGGCAACAAGATGACCAGCTGCATGGTTTCTACCTGGTAGTTATTAAATTCTGTAACAGAAAAGTAACAGTTAACAGCTACTGCAGGGAAAAAGACTGCATGTTGAACATGTGAGGTGGGAACAGTTTCCAAGAACTGTGCCAATACACCAGGATTTATTTCATCCAAAAGCAGCACAGAGCAGCAGGTAGGGTTTCAAGCCCATATGGTCTCAGAAGAGAAAATATATATGCTGTCATGTGGGTGAATGAATAGCAGGAAGAGCATGTGAGCTGTAATATGTGCAAACCAACTTTTCCACAGCTTTATTTGGACTAGAAATCCCACTATACAAAAGCAAGCAGAATTAAGTTACAAATGCTAAATGAATACAAATAATTACACTAAAATGGGAATTCGGTGATTGTGTATAGTGTTTTGTTAATGTCCTGACATGCAGAATGCTCAGTTCTATGACTACACCATCTGATTCATCAACCTGTTTCCAGACAGTGGGATTGAGTACTGAGGAGATTAAATTTGACTTTTATTAAGTTTAACAGGAAATTAATAGGAATTTCCACTGTATACCCAGAGACAAGCATACTTCTCACAAGTTCTTGAGGGATCAAGCTAGATCAAACCAATCCATTTAAACTTTTATAGGTAACTGGATTACATTCAGGTTTGAATAGAAAAAGTATGTGTACATGCACATGCATTTTTTTAAGGAAAGGAATCCAGACAGGATGCTAATCCCTCATGCAGCTTACTTTTCATTTCAGGGGAGGGCCTTTGAGAAGTGGCGTGTGCTTTTTCTTCCTTTTAATTAGAATCCCACTCTTTCCTACCTACAAGATTGGGTGAGCCTTGGATTTAATAAAGCAAGTCTACTCTCATCACATGTAGTCAGACTTAAAATATATGCTGCTAAATTTGAGGGGAAAGATTTCTAGGTGGCAAAATGAATTTTTATAAGAAAACTTTTGCACTGAAGCAGAGGGTATGTAATTCTTCCATGCAGTCATTTACAAAAAATATTTGTTCACAAATCTTACATGAGCCCATCCCCACAAAGTCAGAAAATATATGAACTGCAGAATTTGACTGTAACCTTATAACTAGTTTCTATGTATAAGCACATCAGTACTTTCTGACCCTACTCATGCTGAAACTCTTTTCGTAATTTTGTAACCATAATACAAGTATTCATGAATTACTCAAGACAAACAGATATGAAGTCAAAGGCCATTTCTATTTATAAAATACTTGAATTTAATATTTATTTTGGGGTATACTGTTAGAGTAAATAGCTTTTAAAAACTGTCTGTTTTCGAGTGTAAAGTAATAAGCTCAGCAAACATTTTCTTTTCAGATACGGCTGTAAACACAAGAATTATTAGCTTGCACACTTGTAAAGCTGGAAGATACTCAGATAGCTTCTATCACAATTGCAAGATAGAATGTTCCATATTCAAACGGAGCACTCTGCATTTCTAATAATGCAAGCCATGAGGAGGCAGAATGAGAAAGTGGGCAGTACCAAGTTTATATGTCAGAAATACCTAGATAAAAGATAAGTAATTCTGAAAATGTAAATATAAATAGATGGTTGATGAATAACTGTTACAAAGAAAGACAACTACAATTCCGTATCAAGTTAGTTTGATCTAACGGGGGGAAAACCCTTCCACCTTCACATCAGATAATAAAAACTGCACAAGATCTCTGAATGCATTCTCCTACAGTGAAGACCAAATTACTTAGCAATAAACTTGTGATGACTGAAATTCATGAATGTACACCGAAATAAAATCAGTCATTTTCATTTGTATTGCTATTGTTTTGCTCTGTTTTTCTTGGACATTACCCCTTCAGTGACTCTTTCATTAATTCATTTTTTGACTAGAAGCAGGTGAAGTCTCAAATTGTTTTATACCTATATTACTTACTGATGCATAAATTGCTATCAGAACATATGAAGTTGACAGACCACTGGTCTGTCTAGGCCAGTGATGGCGAACCTTTCAAAGACCGAGTGCCCAAACTGCAACCCAAAACCCATTTATTTATTGCAAAGTGCCAACACTGCTATAAAACCTGAATATCAAGGTTTAAGTTTAGAAAAAACAACTCATACATTAACATATTTTGTCTTAAAAGAAAAACATGATAACAGAGCCTTCAATGATACAAACAGCTTTTTATTGAAAGGTAAAAGTTTGCTTTTGGCCTGCTCTGAAAAAGGCATCTGAGTGCATTTCCTACTTTGTGGGGGCTTCTGCTAAAATCACAGCCAGTCCAAGCAAATCCCTGCCAGAGCACTGACCGGCCATGTGAAAGCTTGGACGAATCGTGGCTAATAAGTCGCAGCTCATGACATCATTACCTGGTGCTGCTACTCCTTTCTGAGCATGCGCATGGCCCCTTTGTGTGCTGTTACCCTATGCGTGGCTGCTGGGGCAAAGCTGGGGCGACTTGGCTCTTATGCCAACAGAGAGGGCTCTGTATGGTTCACCATCACTGGTCCAGGCCAATAAAACCACTCTAAACTACAGTGGATTTTGATGGCCTTTCCTGACACTGCTACCTGAGAGCATTATAGTCGGAAATGCTGGTGAGGCAGCTAGATTAGGTAGCAGGAAATTTGCTAGGAGGATCTGAGCTTCCACATTTTTAAGGCTGAAATGCACCTGCTTAGGTTCCTGATCTTGTTTCCAACCCCAGTACTGGTAGAGGCATTGTCTTTGTATATATCAAGCCTTTCTCCCTCTGTGGTTATCCTCTTCAAACCATGCTGCCTCTCCCTTCAACCTCCTACTTGCTCCATTTTCGAACTGATATACTGGTCTTGAACAGGACTCACACATGCACAGGTATTATAAAAGCTGTGTAAATACAGAAATATTTCATTCTACACAATGCTTTTACCTTCCGAAGATCAGTTTGCAATTGTCGGAGGATCACTTCCAGCTGGTTTACTTTTCCAGTCAAGGTAGTAGGGCTATCCTCCCTACAAAATTAAATTGCACTTTGGAGTTATTTCAAGATGTCATACCCACTCCCAAGCAAAATAGTTCCATATACAATGCAGAAGACAATGGAGCAATAGCTGTAATGGCTGCAAAAAGCACATACAAGCAGTTATTCAGATAAAAGTCCACTCAAGTGATGACTGAAACATGACACAATCTTACAAGATCAAATGCCAATCAATATAAATGAGGTCTGTTGCAAGCCGTCCTGGAACGTCTGAGAAGGGCGGCATAGAAATATTGTAAATAACTATTGTAAATAAATGGTGCAAAGGAGTCTTTCTGTTAACTACAGTGAAAGTACAAGGTGCTTGTTATAACAGCAATTCAAAGCAAGCTGAATAACATGAAGGCTGCATTAGCTTTTGTTTGGTGTTTAATTTTAACCTTTAGTCTTTATAATTAAATCTTTATAAATCCACTTTTTTAAGTACAAACATTCAAACTATAGCCAAAGGTCAGTCATCTATAGAAAGTGGATTATCAGAATGAATACAAAGAAGAGTGCGTCTATTCGCAAATAAAGTAAGACATAACATAAACAATTTATTGTGAATGAAAAAACTTGACGAAGCAGGTAAAGCTATCAGTTTTATAGCTTGGAGAAACTCATTTAAACAGAAAATAATACAATTCTTTGTGCTCCAAGCACATTTGATTTAGGGAAAATATCAAGCAAGTTTCTTCTCATTGAATTAAGACATCCAAAACCCAGAAAGTTTCAAATCTTTCAAATGTGTAGTTACAGAAAGTAGGTGCTATGAAACAAAATTCATCATTTATGCCTTTATGATCACAGATTATCATAAAGCATTCTGGGCCAACATGAACCAGACCTCCGAAATTTTGTGCACAAGCAAGATGACATCTCCTGAGAAGCACACCAACTAACAGGCAGTTAGGGAATAGGCCAGTCTTTTAAGTAACCTGCTCCTGAGTTGTTCAGGGTTTTGTAAAGTGCAAAAAACTTAAATCATCCCCTTTTCTCTATTTTTCACAAAGCATTGAAGCCAGCTAGGCTTAAGCTTTTCTTCTGTAGCAGCCATTCGATTACTTCTCAGGCAAGACCTGAATCTTAAAGAGGTTGTGAGGTTTTTGATGGATCCTTTGAGTCAGAATCACAATCCCATTCCTGCTCATTTCACCAGGATGCAAGAATATTTTCATTTGGGACCCAAGCCAGAGGTCTTTGTATGCTGTAAGGGAGACAGGTTTGTTCCAAAGCTAATGGGACAGTTCCATTTTGGCTGGGAAGTCTTCTCAGTCAGCGTAGGTAGAATCTAGGGCAGTTAAAACCCATAGTGATGTTGCAGAAGTAAATGTTGCATTTATCAAATCAGGTGAAACTCCCATTGACTCTAATGATTGGCTGTACCAACTGGAACAGACAAGAAATAAGCTCCAAAATATTTGGATGCCCACAGTCTCTCCACCCCTGCTGTGAAAGAAGATGCAATATTACAACAGTTTTGTGAGAAAAATGTTATCTGATTTCCATACCCAGTAGCGTCGATGAAATCTTTTCCATTGGTTGGACTTGCACCCAAGGCCTGATTTTCCTCTAAACCTTGTACATGCTGCATGTCATTCAGGGTGCAAAATGATGCCACCCTTTGATCTAAAAAGCAAATACATGAAGAAACAACTTAAGTAAGTTGACTATGACAATACTTGTAGTATATAAATCTGACAAAGAACTAAGATATCCTCTTTTATCTGGATCCAGCAATAGTCAAAGACTACATGGCTGCATCACAATTTTTCAAAATCCCTCAAGCCATCTGGATTTTCAACATAAAATATGTAAATAAAATCCCACTGCAGCCTCTGCTTTGCATGTAATGAGCAAAGTATCTGTTTTAATATTTTACTGCTAATTTAGTTTTGCAGAAATTTACAGAAAATCTGAGACCCATTTCAAGCAAAGTGACAGTAAATGCAGGCATAGAGAAACAAAAATACATAATTCCATAAAATGCTATGGAATCTATAGCAGAGCATATTTATTGTATTATTATGCTTGAACAAGTAATTGATTACCCAAAGGCTTGACTTTTAATCTCTTAGTTCTACCATTATGACCTCTATCATACATTTATTGATTTCAGCTATAGAAAGTAAGCCATTTCCTCTTGGGTTTTAAAAGTAAATTCTTTTCTCTAGGACTCATAGTACATGCTTGACTTCTTTGGAAGCAGAATTTCCTCACTGAAGGACATGCAGTGTGGCAGAAATAAATACACTGTGAGCTAAACGAACTGAGTATTCCACACAAAAAATCGGTATCGAACATGAGTAAACCAGGCTTTGAGCTATTTTCATGCACAAGATTTATTCTGTAAGAAGGGGATAATATACAGAGATTGTACTTGGATTTCTCTAGAGTTCACAGACATTTACTTGTCTCGGCCGTAACATGCCTTCCCCTCTCATCTTGCAAAGATCCAAAGCTTGCATATAATCATGCAAACGTGCAAAAATATAAAAGCATAAAGGTAGGCTTTTTAATAATTAAGATCCAACAGTCAACCCCAGATCATCACCTAGAAACGAGGTGTGATGACAGACTGGCCCGAGTTCTTCGTCAGAGTCAAAATCTGAAATAAGATTTAGAATGTTCCTATGAACAACACAGTTCACTGAACTAACTGTGGAATAACGTAGTTGCTATCAGTATGGAAGAAAAGAGTTGTGGAATATTACTTATATCAAGTCATGTTAACTCATACTGTGGGGCCCTTCTTAATCTCAGAACAGTTTTTTTTCCCACCATCAGGACATCATACTCACTTTATAATCTATGTATTTGGTTAATTAAATCGGTAACAAAAAGGTGTTACCATCTGTTTAAACAGTAGTAACATGAATAACAATGCATAACAGCCAAAGATGGATACATCACTTTGGGATACAACAACTATTTAGTCAATGGACAGCACTGTGTCCTGCAGATTCAGTTTCACATATGGCTCCTCCCACTGATTCACCTTTGCAAGCAGGACCCACTGTTTGTGCAACACAGATTTCATCTATCCTAAAGGAAGCCCAAAACAAGTGGAAATGCTCATTCTTCAACTGGAACATGTTGACAGAGCTTCCTTACGTGAGCTTCACTGACCTGCTGTTCCAGAAAAAAGTATTTCTGCTCATTTCTGGATGTTCCCACAAGTATTAAATCTCTATTGTACAAATGCGTCTGCAGAACAGAATCAACAGGAGGCAGTAGCCTGTTCAATACTGTCTATAGCAAACATATTTTCTGCTGAATGTTCAAACTGCTATAGACAGAACAGCAAGCATCTGCTAAATATATCCCTATTTGCAGTTTGTAATCTGTCTGCTTCTGAATGGCAAGTTCATATGTGCTGTTAAGACAAGAAAATGATTTCACACTTCAATGGCAGCGCACATCCAGAGATCATAACAGCCCTGCGAAAGCACCAGGAAATTAAAAAGTGAGTTCACTCACTTAAAAACACAAAATATCTATACTACTATGTTCTGCAAATGTATCTATGAAAAACAATGGAAGAGAAATAACACTTCAGATTGATACTTAGTTATCCCTTTTACTTTGTATGTGAATTAAAAAAGAACTGTTTTAACATTTGCCTACAATTTTTCACTACCACATAATCAGAGATGACAGAGACAAACTTGCTCTGAAATTCCTGTTATTTTGAATGTTAATATTTTACTTGTACTTCATTATTTACTATCAGTAAGTGAAGGGGTTTTATGCTCTAAAATAATACAATTGCTATTTTTAAAATATTGTAGTTTTATATCAAATAGTGTAAGGCAAGCCAATCTAAGATAAGCTCCACTACAATGCAATATGATTTGCAAGGACCCATTTTCATGATAACATGCATGATATGATGTACTGGCTGTTCATTCACTAACACATTTTAATTTCAACAAATGACTGACAGTCTGTGGCTTGATTCCCCTTGGTCTTCATACCCATTTCCAGCACATATTTCATGGGTCATTTTACCATAGCATTTCTTGCAGCCTCATCCCTATGGAGGGAAATGTTCTGGCTTCCCTTCCTGCTTCACTTCAGTTGCTATCCCTTTTCAATGCATTTTTTGTCATTTGCAACTCTTAATTTTTTCCCCTGCTTTGGAAGTATGCAAATACTTTCCCTTTGTCATTTGCAAATTTGCAGTTGTGCAAATTAACTTGTTTGCTACTTGTCTTTAGCAGTACGGATTAGTATATCTTCTGTACATACTGATATTCTATTAATCAATTTCATTACTTCTTGAACTAACAGTTTTCCTTGTCAGTTTCCTGTCTTACTTCAACACTTCCCATGAACTCTAAAACCAGCAGCTGAATGGGGCAAGCAATTAGAGCAGCAGGTATACTTACTGTAAACATTTCCTGAAAGTGGAATAGGTAGTTTACAGAGAAACTGATAAAACCACTCTACTATCACATATTATACACAGGGACAAATACGCACAGAACTGGGGGAAATAATAAGCACAACAGTAAATCATAACCATTTGTTTGAATACTTCTGAAGCATTGTTTTGTTTAAAAGTTTGCAAACATGATACGATCTTTCCAAACAGCCATGCTGGTATTTCTGAAGATGTAGACATTAAAAAGAGGAGTGTGTCTAGATTGCAAGGAATAACGCAGGCTTTTTGCTACTTTTGCTATGCAGTTTTTTAGTCTGTTCCAATGAGCTTCAGACAAACCGGAGTGTCAGTTCATATATCATGACCAGACACCGTGAAAACAAGCCACCCTCAACAACTGACCAGAGAATGATGGGAGTTGTACAACTAAGGAAACATTTCCTCAAACTTCTAAACTAGGTATTCAGTGTAAAGGGTCCTATTCCAAAAGAACTTGTGATTTAGAACAAACTCAAACAAGAATTAAATTTATAGCATATCAGTGGTGTCACCCAAGGTAGCAAACGTAAGTGTTAGGGAAAATGTGAGCAAAGCAAAGATAAAGAAATGACAATATATAAAGTATAGGTAGGTAGATGAAAAATATCAGGAGGGTCATGCTTTGAAACTTTTTTGGAAGCAAGTTATATAAATGTGATTAAACATTAAAAAGATGTGCTTTGTATTACTTTTGAAGCCAATCTGAGCAACTGATTATCACTTCCCAGTAAGATCTTTAATTAGATTGCTGTAACATAAAAAGAGAAAAATGGTACTCATATCCCATACATCTGTCAAATCCCTGGTAATTATGACTTACTTTAACCAAGTCTAAAAGACTCGGACTGACAAGAGTTAAAAGTCCTGAACATACTGCCTTCATGTCCTGTTTTGGAGCTTTCTACAGGCATCTCATTGGCCACTGTGGGAAACCGAAAGCTACATTAAAGGTGGATTTGGTCTGACCCACCAAGACTCTTACGTTCCTAAAGTGGCCAGAATGACTTGCTCAGTGTGTCTCAAGGCCTAAAAAAGTCAAACATTCAAAATAGCAAGAAACAGAATACTACTTTCCTTGTAAACTTGCCTATTTCCTCTGAAGAGGTATACACTGGCTGCTGTGGAAGAGAATACTATGCCTAATGGTGTGTGATAAAGACTGTTCTAATGCTAAGGCTTATCCAAGAAGAAATAATAGTTGTAGAGGTTCAATTTCTGACAAAGACAAACAAGATCCAGGACTCTTTATATTACATTTAAAAATATAATGAAAGTATGGGAATGCATAAACTCAGAACTTAGCTGCATGACTGAGCTGACGTAATCCATGCTAACCAAAGATATATACAACCGCCTCTATATCTTGTTTGTGTGATCAAAGACCTCTGCACCTTGCACACCAACAGGAAAATGTGAGCCTGCACTATACCTGGCAATTTATTTTCTAAGCATAACACTGTAGGAATCTTAACAGTACCTGAGAAAGGTCTACTGAATCTGGCAAGAAATATCACTGCAAAGTAGGGATGTTACAGGAATCTGCAGTGGATTGAAAGGAATTTGGATTTCTGTGAATGTGACCTGCAGATTCATGTAGACACCATTGACTTGCACACTGTTTTGCTTTTTTACATTGACGGAATTTGCACAAATGCACGTTTGCAAATGAGCAAAATTCTTATTAATAATTTCTTATTCCATCAGTGAGTAGACAACAGAATGCAAGGCCTGTCAATCCATGAAACAGAGATGGAAACAGTTTAATTCAATTCATAGCGCCTACTGTAAAGGTGAGTTAAGGAGATAAAAATACACAAACTGGACCTGCTTTTTTGGTCAGTTACAAATTGTAAGAAGTAAAGAATGACAGCACATTCATTTTGGAATATATTTGATGAATTTAAAGGTTTGGAGGCCAGCCATTAGATCACACTGCCAGAGAGTTCCTTTGCTGAGTAGTCCTATCGTTTTTATTTTATTTTATTTTATTTATTTATTTATTTAGAATATTTATATGCCATCCAGTCATGAAGGCCTCAGGATGGCTTACATAAAAATAATATAAAACATAACACAGATAAATTACAGATCCACACTGGCTGCAGTTAAAAACATATATAAACCAATATTAAAAGTTATTAAAATATTGTTGGAATAAAAAGGTCTTAACCTGGCGCCGAAAAACAAATGACGGCAGTGCCAGGCAGACCTCTCTGGGGAGCGCATTCCATAGGCGGGGCACCACCGCAGAGAAAGCCCTCGTCTGGGTACTTTGCCTCCTAATATTTTTCACAGAGAGTTCCTGGAGGAGGGCCTCTGCTGCCGATCTCAGGGGGCAGGAGGGCAAATATGGAAGAAGGCGTTCCTTTAGGTATCCAGGTCCCAAGCCTGGATATTGTTTTCATTTTCAGTAAACCAAACACAATTCAACTGACAGCCAAACCTATAGGCCATTTCACTAGGTTTAATCCTAACTTGGATTTTACATTTTTACTAACAATGTAATCTTGTTAGTAAAATTACATTTTTACTAACAATGTAATCTTGATTCTAAACATTTATCCTGGCACAATACCAATGCCAGAAGAAATGCCTGTAGTTTTATGACACAGATAAAGAACAGGCACTGTGATGCAATGAGCAGAGTGAACCTTAGAAGATCAAGGTTCCAGTTGTTGCTCAGCCACAAAACTCACAGTATTTCATTCTAAACTCCCTGACAGGTTGCTTATGGGGATAAAATACAGGCTAAGAACTGTGCACACTGTCATGGGTACCTTGAAAGAAGTATTTAAAACAAAACAAACACTCATATTTTAATATATATATCTACTCTTAGAACCAGGCTGTCCATGCTTTTCAATAGCATACATCCTTGAACAATCAGCCCCTTTGAATTTTTACAGATATCGAATTCATTCTCAGACCATTTCTGAAACCGTTCAAATCATATGTGCACCAAAAAAGGAAATTCCTAAAAATTAATACTTGTACTATAATTCAGCTTCTCCCTCCTGCTTTCCTGTAGAAAACTATCCTTTCATAAATTTTTCCAATTTCTTAAGATTACAATCCTAAACACAGCAACAGTACATGTTTATTCAGAAATATATTTCACAACATTCAAAAGGATTTATTCTAAATGTGCATAAGACTGTAGCCTTAGCTATATTAAACTTACACTTCTGAATAGTAACTATGAAATGTGCTAACTATAGCCTCTGTACTAGAATTGTCCTGAATTAAGTCTGCAACATTTTTGGATATGGTCCAGATATAGAAGGGAAGCTCCCCAAGCAAAAAATCTCTCAGTACATTTTGAATTTTAAAAAATATCCAGGAATAGTTGCAGGAGCTGATTTAAACAAGCTCTTATCAGTATGAATATGCTCTTTTTTCCTTGTTCTTATTTGACTCATTATTTAATCACTGGAACAATATCAATAAACAGCTGATACTTTAGAAAACAAAACATTTAGGAAAACATAAAAGTTAACATACTTAAAGTATTTGTACTTACATAGAACTCAAAGACAAAAATGTGTAATTGAAAGATATTTTAAAAGTTGACTTCTAATTTTTCTAGCATGGTGTAAAAAGGGAGAATACAGAACAACAATGTATTTCACTATGCATTCTCAGGGTATTTATGAAATAAATATTAAATTATGACTATGTTTAGGGGAAATGCCCTTGGATACTGTTCACCTGAAGTAACTGACTAATGAAAAAGAGCTTTTCATCCTAATTCAGGATCCATCTGCCAATCCCATGATACTACATCTTGCCCTTCCTCCAGACTTGGCCTAAGCCCAATGTACCTAACGGCGACCAGATGCTCTACCACCGAAGTTCCTGTATTTCACCTACCAACTGGAAGTGACTGATCTGTAAAGCAGCAACAAGAATCAATCAACAGGGCCTGCACAGAGGTGCCAATGACTAGTTGCACTGAATCCTTACATTAACAGTTGTCATAAAGTAATTGCCCTTAAATTTGGCCTAGGTATATCTAATGGAGCAATGTTACAAAAATCCTTACATTACCTTCAAATGCTTGGGCAGCATCAACCAGGTTAGACCAGTCTAATCCTGTTGCTGTATCTGGAAGAGGCATCAAACCAGGATCATTGAATCTTGATTTGTCAGATAAAGATCCATCTGAGAACCACAACTCATCTAAGTTAAAATGGAATAAAATATGTTGTCTTCAGGATAATAGTTCAATGTATTAGAAAAGGAATAAAGGTTTATAATAGCATCAAGCAATTGGCATCACTACTGAAGATAAAGGGTAGATACAGTGGATCGTCTTTATGCTGCTATGTGTACTGAGGGACCCAAGGATGGTTGTAATTGCTAGCTTTGATGGTACAGATCACTCATCTGCAAAGGAGAGAAACCCTTGTTAGACAAGAAAATTCTCATATTTTGAGACTTTTTAAAGGGAAATTAATTTGCAGGAGAGTTAAGGAGATGAGTAGCAACTATAAAAATGGTATACTTAAGACATTGGTCTTAAAACCAAAGGTTATTACAAGTTTTTCTGGATTTTTCAATTTCCATTTTCTCAGCATAAGTTTCACAAGGCTGGTCTAAACACCAAACTGCTCTATGACTAACATTTTGGCTTCATACTATACTTTATTTAGATTTTGTACTGGTGCCCCAGATAGTTTCAATGGATTACCACTGTTTGATTTTTCAAATGTGGGCTCAATTTTAAAATCCTTTGGGATAAATACTAAGCCTAACTTGCCCTTAAAATTTTACCTTGTCCTTTAAATTATTTAACATTATTTAACATCAATTAAAAAGTGTCATTCCAAAGACAAGTATATAATGTTAGGTTTTGGCATCAGCCATTTTGGTGGCCATCCTTGGTTTTAGGGCCAGCTTAGGTTTTAGAGCAAGTGCTAAAGTATATTGCTTAGGATGCCATTGGATTCAGCAGGTCAAAAAAGAAAGCTTACAGTTACTGTCCGGCTCTTTAATTTTCTCAGTCTCTGATATTGCTTAAAAACTGTTCCATGACAGAAAATTGGATTAGCATTAAGGAAGATAATTATGCTTGTTGGATCATGGCACTTTTTTTTTTTTTTTTGCATTTCTACAACATCCAATACCTTCAGTAGCAAAACAACTACACAATTAACTGTTTAAGTTAACAACTTCCTATGATCTAAGTGCACATCCTTGGGCTTGACAGTGCTACTGGAGATAACCTGTTCCAAAGAATATGAATGAATACTATAAAATACAATTTCCCTGAAACACCCTTTATACTCAGTTAAAGAATGTTCTATAAATCATGGAAATCCTGGCATTTCCAGGTAGAGCTGGGAAAGATTCCAGTTTAAAACTCTGGTCAGCTCCTGCCAGTCAGTGTACAAAACAGTTAAATACACCAATGTCCTAATTCAATAAAAGGCCACCTCCTATATGTCAGTTATAAGATGACGTTTTAATTACAAATAGAACATCAGATCAGATGCTGTTTCTCTCTCTCACACACATGCACACATGGTCTCTCTCTTTCTCTTACGTCTTAGGTTTCCAGTTCCACTGGTTAAGCTTGTTCTAGGAGGTAAAGTGCTGTGATAAGGAGGTGTAGTGCTGAATAAAATATCATTTGGCAAAGCTTGGTCTAGCATTGAACTCCGTGAGCTAGCATATGAGGATCCTCTCCGATTGCTGCATATACTCTCATCAGAAAGAGTGCGATACAGTGTCCGCCTTGGAGACAGGTTGCCATAAAATGAAAACTAAATATTTAAAAAAAGTAAATTAGTAAATACATTTGAACATTTATCATTTCATTAATAGTACATTTGGAGATAAACTTTACCATGCCTTAATAGAATAGCATCAGTTTAGTTATCTTTGTACTCGTAACAGGAAATCAGCTATATCACACAAATTTTTGTGAAATTATTGGCTTCCTTAGATTGCTTTTCCTGACATACAAGAATGTATCATGATTAATTTCTTAGAAACTGAAATATGATATTAACTTCAAATCAATTTTATTATGGTAGTTATAACTATATTAACTTGAGACTAGTAAATGACATCTAACTCTCTGAGGTCAACAGCTATAAAAATTCTCTATTGCATGGTTGAAAACTTTTACTATATATGCACAAATGTATTCAAATATAACATCTGCACGTGGATACCTCTGGTTATCTGAGGTGAGCTTTTGGGGAAGGGCATTAGAGAAGGCAACTACCCACTCTACTAGGTAAGGAGGAAACAGTTATATCTGAAAGGCTTGATTAAAATCTACTGTTCAAAATTCACAGAGTGAAGCCTGTGAAGCAGCAGAGGCTGTAGGAATTTTGTCTCACTTCACACTTAACTAAGTCCTGGGAGAGAAAGATGCTTACTAGTTGTCAGGAATGCAGATTTGTACAGTGGAAGCCATATTTACTTTGCAACTATTTCAAGGGAAGCTAATTTGATTTTATTCTCAATAAGCATAGACGCCAAAAATGTTATCAGGATTTTAAGAAACACACCAAATAATAGGCTCTGTTATGTACAAAATACAGCAGATGAACACTGCAAAAATTTATCAGTTTAAATATACTAGGTTATTTTTATTCAGATGAATACATGTGGTTTTTGAAAGCCAGGTCTGGGAAATAGGTTATAAACACATTATTGTGCTTATATCCTGCCATTTTTCATCTAGCAAAGAACCCAACATGCCCTCTATTCCATTTTATCCTACACCAACCCTGTGAGACAAGGTAGGCATAGCATCAGTGAATTAGTCTCTCTTCCTCACTATAGATCCTTTTATAAGTCCTCTAAATCAAGCTTAGTAATATCATTGGAATTGGGGCATAATTGCTTCTGATAGGTACATAGGCAAGAAAGTAACTAGCCTTTCTTCTGCCTTCCTCCACAGAGATGCTGTCTGGCATCATCAACTTCAGAAACTCTTCTTTTGATAAGACTCGCTGATTTTCCAAAACTGTATTCCGTCCCGAGTCTTGAAGCCGACTTGAAGTTAGGCCATCGACATCATTATACATTCTGCAGAAACAATTGGTTTTTTTACAGTATGCTAACACA
>NW_025335268.1:26746386-26822933 GCF_004798865.1 Varanus komodoensis | reverse complement strand
AAGATTTCAGGTAAAGAATTAAACATGTAATCAAAATGTAAATTATGCACTGTTATATTACACTGTAAGGAGCTTTTAATCTTTCTGCATACCCAGAACATTTTAACCCTTACAAATAAAAATACAAGCAAGAGAAATTAAAAAACAGCCTAACAATAAGACAGTGATGATCGAAATAAATATGAAAACTGCAAGAATTCAACTATGCAAAACAACATTAATATTTGGGGGGAAAAGTATTTCCAAACAAACTAATGTTTGCTCATGCAACAGGACTTTCCCCGTCGTTTTGTCTTCCTAAGGAGATTTTGAGGGCATGCAGGGGGCAGTAGGAAAAAAGGGAAATTGCCCCTTCCTCCCCATTCTACTTGTAGAAATTGGTGTATTGGAAAGAAAAAGGAGACATTTCTTATTGTTTGTTCATTACTTGCATTATCACCTCATTCCCAGTATGTTGAGTGCATGTATCTAAGGGCAATAAGTGCCAAGAGAGATCGATTGTTTCTTTATTAGACCTTGCACACATTCAGATATCATGTTCTAGATCCTTCAAACCATGCTTGGAGAATCAGAAATGAGCTCTGCATTTATACACTTCTCCTTTGTGCACTTGGCCTCCTCTTTTGATCAAATCAGTCTGAAACTGGAAGCTGTAGTTACAATAAAGCTTCCCACTCAGGACTGTGTCATGAAGAACGGAATGCAGTCTCTATGATAGGATGTTGTACTTTTAAATGAGTTATCATCTGTGGTTGAACTCCCATTATCAGGTGGCTAGATTTCACTGCTGATTCAAATAATAATCTTGAGACAATAGGCTGTTAGAAAAATAATAATTTTCTAACTGGAGTTGGGACCTTTCTATACATCTTTTTTTAAAAATCCAAAACAGAAAACATGAAATTGTAGCAAAAGAACAAGTGACTGTTGCTGGCCAGACTAAATACACTTTAGTCTCATTTCTGACTCATGTTCTTCTATTAGACAACTCTTCAGATACATTTCTGACAACTGTTCTTTTTCAGTTTGAAGCCTGAACTCATACACTTAAAATAAAAATGAAAGAGGAATGTTATTTCAAAGTAGTTGCTAGAGTGATGGGCTGACTTATTTGTTCAATTTTTCACTAATTCAGAATTAGGACTTTGGTTCCATGCAATCATACAGAAAGCAGGTAGCCCATGTGCAGCTGACTCTGCTTAGTCTTTGACTGCTGCTTGGGGATTCAGCAGCACCAAGCTTTCATTTTCTTTACAAATCACACAAACATCTCTTTGTCAAATTTAAATGAACTTTCCCTTACTCTTGGCATTCAGAGGCTTCAGATTCCTCAGGTGTGGGGCTGCCTTCAAGCTTTTTCCAGCCAATGACATATTTGCTTATTGCTCCTTGGCGAGGGTAGCATTTTGTCACTGACCCAGGTATTGGCTGGCCTTGTGACACTATGTACACTTTGGAGGTATCTAATGAACCACTGCTTTTATGACCATGTGCTGAAGGACTTCCTGAATGATGTGACCCACTAGAAGAGAGAATACACAAAACAAAAATATGTAGCGTAGGATATATGGAAATATGAGACAGAAAAACTATTTCTATATATATATACTACAGCATATAGGACAATTATTATGTTTAAGGATGTACTTTTAACAATATTCATATAAAAGCTTTAGGGCACAGCCCAATGAGATGAACATAAGCTCCCAAACTTGGAGGCTCACAACCATACAATGCAGAGTGGGAGCAGTGACAGAGATCTTTGCCTTTCCACTCCTCCTGCTCTGCAAATTTCCTGGCAGGCATTTTCAACTGTCCCAGCAACCCAGGGGGTGAAGAAAGGCGAATGGAGCAACCTCAGGATGCCCCATAGCCTGGCCACACCACTCTCCTACTTTCCTCCAAACTGTCTTTTTCTTTCTCTCCATGGTCACTTTTCTTACCTCAGAGAACTAAAGCATTTCTTTCCATGCTAGCTGTGAAGGGGTGGGAGTGAGAGCTCCAATTCCCAACTCCAATATTGGAGCACTGTGCCTGATTTCAAAGCTGTGAAACTGAACTATCCTTTGGTTCTTCGGATGATATCTAAGGGCCACAGAATTATTCCTTTCAATGAAAAGGGAAGCAAATGAAAGTTCCAAAGCTTACATTTTCTGGAGGGGTGGGGGTGAACCTTTGCTTACCCGTAACAGTGAAGGTACTAACTAGGCCAAATCTTGCTTAGTGCCCAAAAGCAGATGAGATTGGCTGTGTTCGGGGTAGTAACAGCTGTATGCCAATATTATGAGGACAATATGATGATATTTCATTCAATGACAATATTATTCATTCAGATGTAATTTACTGTGCTGCAGTTTGGCTAGACCGTGCTCATCCAATTTAAACATATACCTTGTTAGAGAGTGTAAAGCACTACACTTATTCATTACATATGTATTCATCCTACCTTTCTCAATAGAACTTATACCTATGTTCTTAATAGAACATAAAACGTATAATAGAGCTTATATTTATGTATTTGCTTGTATCAGATACATTAATCTAAGAATGCCAAGAATGTTTAGTCAAAAACTGATGATTTAAAATGTCTCTTCTGAGAAAGAAACAATAATGCACAAATGGGATTCCCGTATTTCTAAAGGTGCTAATCTGTCAGCTTAAAGACGTTTTACTTTCTCACTTCACTACCATCTTCTACTGCTTAGTGAAATGAACCTGGAAATAAAGAGGCCAGAGGAAATAACTTAGCATAAACAATTAGGATTGCCCATTTAATTTATTTGCTAATTTCTTCATTTCAAAAGAGAAACAATAGGAACCATTTTCCTATAAGCTAACTCCAACATATGGCTAAAATCCCAAGCACACTTTGTACAAGGTCTTGCCCTATTGAATCCAGGGGTCTTATTTTGCCTGAACAAGCAACAAGATTTACCTGCAAGCCACTGCCACCATAAACTAGCAGCACAAACTTGAGTACAACTACATATGTACTTGTACATAATATTTCTTTCAGTGTTAGCATTCAGCATTGAAGGGGGAAATTTCACTTTTTTAGAGCACAGGTGAGCTTTATAAATCATGGTTTATAGAAGCGATTATCAAGCAAAGTATGGCGCTTTGCTTCTATATGAAACCCACCCAGTGCATAGGCAAAACTTTCCTTAAAATACTTGTAAAGTCGTGTACCGGGGACAGAGCAAACCACACCATGCTTTTAGGCATTACTTCAGCAGTTAACAATATGCAATTCTGCTTCATCACTGTGTTGTGTATATGAGCAGCTGAGCTGAGCTACATGCTATTACACAGTTCTACAGATTATATTTCTCACCTTTTAGGATTTTATATATACTTGGATTTGGACTAGATTTTGAATCACTTGTTTTCAACTACGTAGACATCACACCAAAAACTGAGGTGAAAAACCCATGCAGTTAAGTTTGCAAGGAAAGAAATGTTTCAGCTTTACTTGACACATTCTGAAATAAATCACTGTTGAAACTAGACTAAGAATCATCTCAGTAAAATGTAACGTTAGCATCAAAAAACCAGATCCACACACTTTTTACTCAGAACTATTATTTTTGACTATGTTGAAGAAAATCACTGACCTGGAATGTGAAGATATTTCACTAAGGTCAGCCATGCTGCCATCACCTGTATGGCTGCTAGAAATGGCAGATGCATAGCTGTGAACAGCATACATTTTAGTATCTTCATCTGGTCCAGAAGTTTCAGTGGTTTCAGCCCACTGATCAGTCCGACTATGCATCCCTGACCGGCTTCCAGCAAGGTGCAAAGGGACCAAAATTGGGGCAGGCATACAAGGAGTAGTATCAATCCCACTGTCAGTAGAAGCCCCTTTAATATATGTTAATCCAAGTAAGTCAGTATCCATTAGGTCTTCAGAGCCAAAATGCTTATCATCACTGTTGCTGGATGTATTACTGGACAAGGTATTACTGCTGGAATGGCTGGAACAGGTTTTGTCTCCAATCTTAAAAAGAACCATTTTATAATACAATTTTACTATTTGATGTTCAAAGTTTCATCAATGAAAGATGCAAATGTTGGCACATTATGACTTGTTAAAAGTACCAAATAAACATGAAGCAAATGCAAAGTTATCTTACAAGTGCTTTTCATTATTCATATAGATTAGTAATTTCTACAGAATCATGTATGAGAACAGAGCAGGAAAAAACTTGCTTTCTGCAAGGAAAAGTGCGTAAGATTATAATAGTTGGAAGTTATATATCCAGAATGTAATATTACATCATCAAATCTTCATTACTGTTACAGGAGATCCTCTTTAATGTAAATAAAAGAATACAGGCTGCAACTGGTGACAGACTATTACATTTCATGACGTAATGTGTCAGTCTAGTAGCTAGGCCTCCTTGGGACAACCATATACTTCTGTCAAGGCTTCAGAAGTAAGTCTATTTATAAAGGTTATTGAGTTAGGAGTTAAGCTTAGATTATATCACCAACCATGTTAGAAACAGGGTGGGGCGCCCACACAGGGAGACTGGGCTAATATCCATATGCATCATTTCCAAGGATAATGAGAGATAATTGCTGGGTCTCCCACAAAAGGACTGCTGTGTGTCCTGAAGACCAATCTATTAAAGAGTAAATATGCCATCCTAACAAATTCTTTCTATTCCTTATCAGGATAGAATAACTCAGCAAGGCACGTGATTTCCTGGGTATGGAATTCTGTGGTTGGCAACTGTTATCCATGCGTGCCAGAACAAGTTTGCTGAGGCACATGAGTCCTGCCAATGTTTTATATTAAAAAAATATATATTGCTGGAGGTTGTTAAACAAGGCCCTGCCTTCTAGCAGTTGCCATCTTCATATTCCCACAACACCTCTGAGCCCCACATCTTTTAAGTTTTAACAACAGTGGGTGGCACAGACCTCAGTTTTATTGTAGACTGTACTCAGACCCCCAAAATACAATAGATGATCTCCTGTTACCGGGTAGGTTGGGAGGGGGATGAGAAGGTGTCACAAATTATTGAAAATATGTGTGCCTGTGAACACAGGTGTGCATGTACCTCTTTGAAGAAGAGATGGAGGGAAGCTCTGGGGAAGGGAGCAAGGTAAAAAAAAGGAAAGAAAGAAAATCAAGAAAGGGTGTAGGCTATGTGTGGGCTGATGTTGGCTGTGGATGCACTATGCGTGGGGTTTTGTTTTTGCTTATTTAGAATAAATAATTTGGAATACTCTTTGCAAAAATACTTTGCAAAAATAACCTCGTGGAAATAAATTTTGGAATAATTTATTCAGATGTGATTTGGTCTAACATTCTATGGGATTGTTTTTAGCTGGAATATAAAGTTGTGGGTTGAAAATGGCAAGTTTGATTTGAGCCTCATTAGTTTGACTTTCTAAGAAATGGATGCTTAACTATTATACAATATTTTGGCAGCCATTTAGGGCACTCCCCCAATGGAAGCCATTTTGGGGTGGTGGCCACAATACTTTCTCAGAAATGTCAATGTGACCAAAATGATTGGAGACCCCTAATCTAGATCATTATGCCTAACAAGAATGTCTGCTGTCTCTTCAACAGCATCTCTCAAGTCATATGCCCTAACTTTATAACTCAACATTTCAAAACCAGTTTGTCTATGATTTCATAGCAGAATGGTTCTGCTAGACAGCTGTGAAATATTTTGTTGCACTTGTGGGCACACAGTATATTTACCAGCAAAAAAAAATAAAATTTAGTGAAAAAGTATGCGAGTTAAAGGAAAAGAGTTTCAGGAAGTCTTTAAATGGTATTATCAGAATAAATGAAATAAGACACAATCTTATATATTGACCTTATGATAACAAAAGGTGGGATTATAAGAAAGTCAAACCAATCCTCCACATTAGGTGGTCAGAAAGGTTGGGTAATAAAAAGGTGATAAAAAGGTAAATAATCCCTCCTACCACAGTTCAACATATTTTAAAAATAATTTTCACTTTAGAATACCCTATTTTTCCACAGTGTTATTGTCTGTATCATTGTCTAACAAGAAAGAAGCAGCAGAAGAGCAACAGAAGAGCAGTTATCAATATTCTCCTGACTTCCGCTTTTTGCCTTAACATGCAGATGATGTAAAGCTAACATCAACAAGTTTGTTCCTCCTTGCATAAGACTACAGGTTCATTACATGGCATGTAGTTGATCCTTTCTATTCTATCTTTTTACTCCAGCATAGGCACACAACATGAGGGAAGGATTAAAATCACCTCCCTCCCCACCCCCACACAAAGCGTATGTTCTCAAAATTCCCTGCAGGAGGGGTAACACCAATGAAGGTGTTTTCAAACCCTTTCATAGCAGGACAGGTAAAGAAGATTTTGAGAAGCAAACTGCTTAGGGGAATATTCATCCTCTTCTCACAGTGCACAGTAGTCCCAATCTGAATCAGACCTTCACATACCTACTCCAGTAGTTAAGACTCAGCTACGTACATAGTACAATGTATACTTGCTGTTTAAAGCTTAAAATGCAGTGAATAGAGGTGAAGATATAAAATATATTAATAAATTAAATATATTAAAAAAAAACTTCCAGACACAAGAAAGCCAGCACATATCCATATAGGTACATGTGTAAGTAAGATCCAGGATAGCATAGTGCCAGTGTCACCCTGCTCACATGGTTTAAATAAGGCTTGGAGGGTGGTGGCAAGGGGGATGGCTTTCTTTGTGGTGGTCCCCCATCTCTGGAACCACCTTCCTGCTGCAGCTTGCCAATCATCAAATCTGCCATCTTTTCAGCACCAAGTTAACACTATCCTTCATGCAGAGGCCTTTAAAGATCTACCTGGTTACCCAGGGGCCTGAGGGGATTATCCAGGTAATTCTTTTCCTTTGAAGGATCATTTTTTGCTATATTTTAAAACTCAATTTGATGCTGTTTTGTTTTTATAGCAATTGTATTGTGTTGTATTGTTTTATGCACTCTTATAAACTGCCCCAAAACCTTTGGTTGTGGGGTGGTATAGAAATGGAATAATAAAAAGAACAACAACAACATTAAAGACCTGCTTATACTGGTCCTAGCATTATCCCCAGGAGTTGGGCCTAGTGTTGGTTTTTGCTCAGGACAGACTGTGGGAATAAATAATGTTAAGTGATGGATGCTCTTTTGTCTCAATGACAAAGGCTCATTCTCCAGTGCTAGCTCCACTACAGCAGAGAGGGATTGCTTATGCACATGAACAGGGAGAAAGAACAGCATGTGGCTTGGCGTAGTTCTGTCATCATTTAATTTGCCACAAAAGTAATATTAGTGCACAAGAGGCCCCATTTTACAATTCTCACACTTCAGCTCTCACATTATTTAATTCAGCTGGAAATAATTGTTTCTTAACATCAGGTCATCACCATCGCCCTTGAAATTAACAGGAACAAACATAGCAAGGAATTCTAATTAGATGCATTCTTGAAAAGGTGCAGTTTTGCCTAAATAATAAAAATACAACTGCTAGCAATTAAAATAGATGTATATTCCTGACAAGATGGCAATATATGAATGTCACTTCAATAAAAAAGGACATGTTCTCAGGGCTATGCCAGCTCATGTAATGCAAGTTCTAATCGGATACCAGAGTGATGCCTACATTAGTGAGTCTTTAATCCACTCAGTGCCCTAGAAACCAGCACATGCCCTTTATAATGCACTTGTCTGAGGTTACTGTCTGAAAGAATACTTGAATCTACTTCTGCATCACAGATGCTTATTACTTGTCCATGCCATTTAGGAAATTGTCAAAACTGTTTTTTTATTGCTGGCAGATACAAGTGGATGACCTCTTTTGCACCCAGACTGTTTCTCAGTTTTATTCTACAGAAAATATAATATGCAAAATAATGTCAAATGGAACTGTAGGATACAGAAAAGTATAGAAATAAATGTATGAGCACCAATACCGGGATTCTTCTTGGAGTCCGGTCTACCCTTCACAATTCCTATTTCCCATTTCTGTATCTACTTTCAACCCCACAGCTGACTGGAGCACCACCTACTATTTGCACATTTCTTCCAGCCTTTGCAATGCAGGCTATACCCACATACATTTGAAAAAGGGTCTATTTCGGAAAATCCTAAATAAAAAGACTTACATGAGAAAATTTGTTTGGTGAATCCTTGCCACTGTTCTCTTTCTGTAAAGCCCGGTCTTTATAGGAACTCAGGACTTTGGTTGATGGTGCATGCCACTTGGTTTCTGCCATAAATAATTATGTGTTTTAATTTCTAAAAACACAAAACATATTGCACAAGGGAAAAAGGTTTACAGCTTAATGCTATACATATCATAATTGACACAGTGATGTTCCCTGGAATTTTCAGGATCAGAGAATTTGCTTTTCTCTTCACTCTTCAGTGGTTATTAAATTTGTGCTGCTTATGAGAATTCTAAATAGGTAGAACCTGCTTCTATATATCATTTTGCTTTATCATTCCTATGAAACATAAAAATGCAAGTGGAATGCAAAATTGATGTTCACATGCCTATCCTCTGCATACTTTCAGAATTCATGCGGTACTTTCTGGTGGAGAAAGAGAGATAAATAGTTTTATTTTAAAGCAGGTGTCCAAGGGAGTTTTATTAAAAAGTTACAGAATTTGTAGGGAAGCATTCTTTAAAATTTTCTCAAATAGAAAATATACTAAGATACACTGACAGTTGATTCTATTCTGTGCATCAGTGACTATGGATGTGCAATAATGGACAAGAAAATAATGCAATATAGGGATTTTCAATAATATTTGCAACAGTATGAAAAAGAAGGGAGTATGAAAAGGAAAAGACAGAAAGTACAAATATGCTAGAAATAACAACCTTGCAGGACACCACTTTTCTCATATATTTAGTTGTCCTGAGAGCTCCAAATAATCCAACTGCAATGATTCTTCCAAGTTCCACACCCATTCTAAATTTTTAATGCGTGCCAACCATGAAATCAGTGTATTCACTTAGGAATGCCTCTGTATTCACAGCTTTCAAACACAGATACAAAGATGTGCACACTGGCCAGGTTCAGGTGACTCTTTAAGTCCAGGATGGCTTGTAAGCCACACCAGATAGCTATTTAGCTTGGAGCCCCACTGTGCCAAATGAGTGGCAATGGCAAGAATCGTGAAGCACCTTCTGCACCCAGCAGAGAGAGGCTGCTTGTGAGCAATTCCTCTTTGACAGGATGAACAGCAGCAGCACCAGAAAGAAGGGAATAAAGCAGCATTATTCTGGAATAATGACACACATTGACTTCTGCTGGTCTATGACCATAACAAATCGATCGACTGATACTCTGGAATAAGTCAAAGCATGACACACTGTGTCACTGTAGCCCCCAGCCCTTTTGGCTGGCAACCGCACTGGCTCCAGGAACCTCTAACAGCCATTACCAAGTGTCACCCAGAACTATTTTGCTAGAGTGGCAAACCTTTATTGCTATTCTTGTCAAGTGGATCTGTGGAGGTTTTGGTCACTTCTGGGATTACTGTATTGTCTGGGTTTGGCTGACAAACCAAGAGGTGGTTTGGTTTAACAAGGCATTGATTCTTGGGATTAGAAACCTATCAACTGGGATTATAAACCACTCCCTAGGGAGTGGCTCTGGGTCACTAAACCACTTGCACTTATTGTGATTTATTGTATCATGTAAAGTAGCCTTAAATTCAAATACACTCTGATCTCATGTGGCTGGAACTCAGTTTTGGAACAGAATAACCTTTGTCATCTAGTATGGTGGGAAAAAGACAAGGAGCCTGTGTCTCCCTTGGGATCCTGTTGGACAGCAGATTTTTGATGTGGAGTTCATGGACAATTGTTAATGAACACCTTAAATTTTAATTGTAGCAGTGGATTCCTTATTATGTATTATGCTTAAGTCTAATGACACCATTAGAGGCTGCATGACACACAGCTCTATATCTGATCTGAAGCCAGAAAGACTAGGGAAGTCCTAAACCAGATTGGTGATAGATTATAAATATGCCGACAAACTAAAACATAACCTGAGCATGACAGAAATGCTCCTGAATGGTAAGAATATTGATTTTCAGACTGGAGGAACTCCTAGACTTAGTCTCATTCCGGTTGCTCATTAGAAGGCTGTGGACTGGAACACTTTTCTCAGTTTAAGCTAATGCACCAGCTGTGCCCATTTATCATGTTTATATGTTTGTGATTTCATTATTTCGTTCTATTTTATTAGCCACCTTGGGTGACCTCAGTAGGAATGTGGGATATAAATCTCTTAACAATAAGCAAAAAATAAAATAAAAACTCCGGACAGGACATTAGAGTTCAAATTCCATCTTCTTTAAGGTCTTTCACTATCTTAAGGGCAGTTTAAAGAGAAATATGATTGTTCTGTGCCTTGTGCTTAAAAACCACTATCATTATCTATGTGCAGAGTGCAGCATGCTTCATTTTTTTAAATCTTAAAAACCTTTAAGATTTCTTATGATGCAGTATGTCAGATAAGCATAAAACAACATCAGGAATAATGGCAAATCAGTTGAGACAGAATACTCATTACCACTTGAATGCCTGGTTCCTTCCAAAGAGTCTTCATGTTCTCTGCCACCTTCACTCTCCAATGGACCAGAACCTTGTTGGTCATGAAGTAAAGGGGACTGGCACCTTTTAAACAAAGAAAGAAATTGGTGCTTTGCCCCACTCACATTGAAAGTGTTTGCTTCTCTTTTAAATGAACACAACTCTATATTTTCAGTATTTTAGCTAGTGAGCATTCAGACCTAAGATAATTTATTATTAATAAGCTTTTTAAAAATGTAGCCTGCTCATTTAAGATAACAGGTCAGTTCCATGCTCAAAATAAGCCAAGATTTCCTATATAAGCTTATTTCAATCAACGTGCATGCAGGACACAATTCAAAAGGTCACTCATTTCATGCAGACTCACATAACACTTTCAGATAAGTAGGAGCTGTCCCTAATTTTCAGATAAACAGCAGGCTGAATATCTAATGTTTTATTATACTATATTATATTGTAATATATTATGTGCTTAAATTATTGTAAAAGCCCTAATCACCTCAATGAGACCCTCCATAACAGCCTGAAGCAGTTTAATAATCATGTATATTATTTATGTACTGATTACTCTTAAAAAGGGTCTGACATGTAAAGTAATAAGTACCCGTCATATCCAGCTTGATGCCTCCACTGACTACTCCCACTTGGTCCTGGGTCACTGGAGGATGATTGGTTGCTTGGTGAACTTCTGAAATATTGACTACAGTAATTTAAGATGTACTGAGATCTGTGATGTTTCAACCATTCTTAATGAGCTCATTTCATAATTAAACCTGAGAATTACCAATAA
This sequence comes from Varanus komodoensis, assembly GCF_004798865.1. NCBI lineage: Eukaryota > Metazoa > Chordata > Lepidosauria > Squamata > Varanidae > Varanus > Varanus komodoensis. The sequence goes on along the minus strand of NW_025335268.1, from coordinate 26,811,560 downwards.
TATGAAGACATTGGAGAGATCCTTTTGGGAACTTAGACCACTAACTGGTCTATAGAAAAGTCACAGTTCAGCAGTCAATAAAATACAGGAATGACCAATTGAAAATCAACAGTGTTTCAATGCATGCCTTGTTCACATCAACATTCAAAAAAGAAACTATTTTGCAATTAATGTTGGTGCTGCAAAACACCACTGCTAGCAAAGAACATTTTGTAGTAGGAGACTCTAACAATTTTCACTTTATTTTATTCCCTCTCAAAATATACCAGCAATCTCCAGACTATGAAGTATCCCTGTTCAAGAAAAATGATTTTCAGCTACCCCAATGTCTGGCTTCAGATATTAGCAATGAAGTTTTCATTGGAAAACTGCTGCATTTATTTATTACTTAGATTCCACTCTATCAACCCAAGGGCTATTATACTGGCATAATATCTGGAATAGGCAAACACGTCAGGAAAATCAGATGGCAAATGTGTGACAGAAATGTATTCAGCTGATCCATGTACTGTCTACTTAAAAAGTTACAGATTCATGGGAGTGCCACCCTTGTCATCCAAAAGACCCCACATTGCACATGTTGCCAAGACCAAGAGAGTGCATGCTATTCCACCTGGGAGTGTTTATGCTTTTCACCACCCAAGCTGTGAAACTGTCTGTCAAGGAAAGTCAGACTAGTCTCCTTGCTGTCTCAGAAGACTTAGTCTTAGATGGCTGGGAAGATTATATTGTTTTGTGAAACTTTAACTAGCACTTTGAAGTAATTTTTTCTTTCTACTTCTGTTGTACATCTTCTTAGCACTCAAGAGTGAAGGAGTGATCCAAATATAAATAAAGAGGGCATAGATACTGCAAGGTAAGTGGGGAAATGGAAGGAGGACAGAATATGGAAGCCCAAAATATGAGTTTGCTTACAGAGAAGACAACTTAGATTCATACAAATGATGAAGTTTGGGGTCAAAGCTTCCGTTCAGACAAGCAGCTCAGAGAAGACTATAGAACAACTGTAAGCTATTATACTTAACAAAAAAGCATAATCCAGCCATATATAATCATATAGGTTTCCAGGAAACACCAATGAAGTAAAATAACTGAAAGCACTGTTTAAACAAAGAAACACACACAAACATAAACAAGCAGAATGCTACCTTCTTTTATAGGAGTTAGAAAATAGTTCTGGATGGGGAAAAAGCTTTACTGTTGTTTTTAACATGAACTTCAACAGTAGCCAGAAAGTTAGCACAATTTTATCTAAAAGTATGAAATACTTGTGCAAAAGACATGCAAATGACACAAAGTTTAAGTACAGCTGCAATCTGAGCAGCTAGCAAAACCTCAGCAGTATTAAATTGATTGATACTGGAGAAAGGCTGAACCAAAAAGCATAAAATGAATATTTTTTGGATTTGTAAAAAGGAAATGATTATAAGCTAATGAGGAATCCAGATGTTATAATGGAAAAACCACTGTTTTAAAGGGTCTAGAGAAGCTCATTAGTGTGCAAAAAACCAAAGGGCTGAAAGATTTAGCCTTTATTTAAAGTATCTGGAGTGAAGGGCCTACAAAAATAAAACTACCAGGCCTACAAAAATAAAATCTGCAAGGTACCAATCCAGCAAATGGGATTAGGTTAGCAAAGTGGCTAAGTATTTTAAGGTTTGATTGTCTATACTTGTAGCACATTAGTCTAACCTAATTTTAAAAGTAACTCCTGAAATTTAAATGATTTAATATTTGCAAATGTTGTACTGCTTGAGACAGACAGACAGACAGACAGACAGACAGACAGACGAACTGCAGAATGCTTCTGCAATAACTGTTCTAGTTCAACACTACTGGGCTCACAACTTCAAGACTTCAAGAAAGTTGGACTGCCCTGCAGTGAGATGAAACTATTAACTTGCAAGCAACTAATTTGTTGCTGTTTTTGAATATTCTTTACTTTTGTAAATAAGCTCCTGTGGTATTTTCTTGGTCAGCTATCAAAAGGCACTAAAATAACTTGGCCATTTTTCAATTTTATTAGAAACAGAGGACAGGATTTGAGTTTTCAGCGTATCTTCCTTTCTAGTATTGTCACAGTTACCATGATTGCTGTTTGTTTCAAGGAAGATGAGTAGGGGCAAACCCGAAGCTTCTGTGGCACCTACTCTGCAGCTCACATATGTTAAAAACTTGCAGGATGCTGCATTGATTGAGTCAGGAGCAAAGTGTTTAGAACAGAAAGGAATTAACATGAAGAGCATATTACCTTGCACCATCTGGCAGCTTCCTGTCAAATGAGGTACTGCGAGGAATGGCTGTTTGCGCCTGCTGGAGAAGCTGCTGGCACTGCAATCTATCAGATGTTCCTAGGATTGGAGAGGCACGAGAGAGAGGCTGCCCAGCAGGAGTTGGCACCCGATGCCAAGTGGTATTCCTCCTGAAAGGGGTTTTATACTCACATGGGGTGCCTTCACTGTCAAGTTTGTACTCTACCATGGGAATTCGACACAGTTCTGAGCAACCCCTACAATATAAATAAACATAATCTGTAACAATACTGTAAAGTAAGTGAAGATGCAATAGAAGCAGGCAATAAATATGACAAGGGGGGTATTTTCAGTGCTGTCTGTCCACTAGCAGAATGGACATGGCTTGGTAGGATGGATCTCTGTACATTTACAGCCCACTTTTCCATGTGCATCCAGAATCTGCTCAGGGTGAATGGGGTGAATGTGTACAAGAGAAGAAGGGTAAATCACTTGGTGCAATACAGTATAGTCCACTAGGATGAAATATCAGGCTCCTTACTGAGAAAATATTATATACGGTGACGCAGGGAAATGGGAAATTTTGCAACTAGGAGTTGTTGAACCAGAAGCATCAGCAATTGTTTGGAACCAGTGCGACTCATTAGAACCCCTTGTCATTAGTTATAATGGAGCAGTGGAGTGGTACACAACAAACATTCACTGTGAAAGCCTTTTATAAAATGGTGATAGTGTGACTGCTGCACAAAGGGAATTTTGGCGTCGTTACCAGTTAGGACATCATGATCATGCCCTGTCTGCTTGTGCAATTACAACATGGGTGTGTAGTTTCGAAGAAATGGGTTCAGCCTTCAACAAGAAGTCCCCAGGTGGTGTTTGAATGGCCCACACACCAGAGAATATTGAGGATATTTGAGCTGCCATCATGAGAAGCTCTCACCACTCTGTTTGGCAACACGCATCGTTGCTATATTTGGGGCAACAAAGTGTGCAAAGAATACTGCATGAGTTGAAGATTGTGCAGGTCAAACCCAATGACCATGTGTTGTGTCAACAGTTCTGTGAACAATTGCTGGCTAAAGCAAACAAGGACGCCAATTTCATTAACCACTTGCGAATTTTGGACAAAGCCCATTTTCACTTTACAGATATGTTAATGAACAGAATTTTGGAACTAGGAGTTGGTGACCCTGGGGTGTTGGCAATTGTTTAAAAGCCAGGTGTACTGCACACGTCCTGCAACCACTGCTGAACTTAAAAGGAGAACTGAAGAGGAAATCACTGGCATTCCTCTTGCCATGCTATGTTGAGCAATACAGAATTTCCACAATAGGCTATGTACAGAGAAATGAACAACACCTTCATGATGTTATCTTCAAGACATAAAATGAACACTGAATGAATATTGATTACCATCATTAATTGCCTAACTTTTACATTTCATCATAAAATGTATTTTACAATACAATACACATTGTATTTTACAATGTGTTTATTCATACACTGATTGTCAATTGAAAATTTTCCTTTTCCCTGCGCCAACCTGTATTATAAATGGAAGGTTTTACCTACAATAATGGGAAGTATTAGCTTAAAAATACTTCTCCAAAGATGAAACTTAAATTAATTTGAAGTATTTAATGTTAATTATTATTTATTACATACATTTATATACCATTTTCTAGTGAGCAGAAAGTCTTATCAAAGCAGTGAACAGAAATTATGAAAACATAAAATATGGTTAGTGGCTTGATAATCCTTCAGGGAAAGTCTGCATGAAGAGGCATGCCTTGAGAAGTTTATTATAATTGTATTTATACCTCACCTTGCTTCCTTTTGCAAGGAACCTAAGGCAGCTTACAAGGTGATGGTGGTGATTTCACTTCTATACCACCCCAAAGTCAAGCTGTCTGGGTGATAATCTTCCCCTCCCTTTTATTCTCACAACAATCCTATGAGGTAGATTAGGCTGAGCATCTGTCACTGGCCCAACATTACCCAAACAGTTTCACTGCTGAGTGGGAACTAGAAACTAGTTCTCCAGAGTTCCAATCCAACACTCTTAACCATGGCACCACACTGGTTCTCAAAAGAACAACACTAAAGATGCCTAAAATCAATATAGAGAGTATTTCAGAAGGCAGCTGCTGCTACCCAGTAAAGTGTTCCAGGCTAATATTATTAAGAGGTTAATAGCATGAATTACCAAAGTAGCATAATTATAATGACACATAAACCTATGCACATAGTAGGCATGCAATGAGCGGAGCTGGCTGGAGCCAGGGGTCAGACTAGAGGGCCCGGGAAACCCCTTTTGACTTGCTCTGTTTCTATGTTTATCCTGCTTTTCCAAACATTTTACATATACTATTGCAATGAAACTCACAACAGCCTTGTTTATCATTTTATTACTTCTTCAGAAATCTGGTGAGGCATATACTGAGATCAAGACAGTACTTGCTAAATTTGTTGAGTGAGCTCATGGCAGAATAGAAATTTAAAGCAATTTGTGCCCTTAGCCATTTGCTTATGCCAACCTAATAAAAGGTGATGGGATAAAACAGTCTTCAATCTATTAGGACTAGTGTTTGCTTCATGAACTGGAGCAAGTGAAGACCAGGATGTTGTTCTGGTTAAAATTTAAGTCACAAAACCTAATCCTTAGCAGTAGAATTTAAACATTACTTTAAAAATTACTTGGAAATCATCCTCTGTTGCAATCAGAAGCACCTGATATATTTGAATAAGTGTCATTTGGGTTTTGGTCAGGAGTTTGAACCTTTTCAAAAAATGTGTGAATGAATCTGATGCTGAGAGTTTTTGCTCCTCTCAACTCTTTTTCCAAGAGTGAATGGCTTGAATACCCCCATGAACCTAAGGTACTAGTTCTTAGAATCCCCATAACCGAGGTCAACTGGCATTTTCTCCAAATCCCTTGAATTCATATTTTCTGGCTTCCCCCCAGAGTGCGCTTTCAAAGTGTGAGAAAAAAGTATTTCAACTGCAAGTTCTACACAACTTAAAAAAACAATGATATACAGACATATTTATATGCCTCCCGGAAACTACATGTGTGTGGAAATATCAAGTGGCAACCAGACAGGAAACTTTTTTCCCCCATTCCATTGAAAGAAATGACTTATTGGAAAACTACCATAAGCTAAATGCAACAACCATAACTTTAATTCCACAGTGACATAGTTTAAGGAGAGCTAGGACACCAACGCCAGACAATCTCTAAATTATAGAAAAGCAACAGCAAGCTTAAGTTAATTGAGCCATTTAATCATGTATCACAGTAGTTATACAGGCATACCTCAGAGATATTGTGGGTTCGGTTCCAGACCATCACAATAAACTGAATATTGCAATAAAGCAAGTCACGCTCTTTTTTGTTTCCCAGTGAATACAAAAGTTATGCTTACATTATACTGTAGCTTAAGTGTGCAACAGCATTATGTCTAAAATTGTGCATATCTTAATTAAAAATACTTTATTGCTAAAAAATGACTAACCATCAGCTGATCCTTCAAAAAGTTGTAATCTTTTTGTTGCTGGAGGGTCTCACCTTAGTGTTGATGGCTGATGACTGATAAGGGAGCTGGTTGCTGAAGTTTGGGGTTGCTGTGGCAATTTCTTAAAATAAGACAACAATGAACTGTGCTGCACTGACTGACTCTTCCTTTCATGAAAGATCTCTCTGCAGCATACAATGCTGTTTGACAGTATTTTACCCACAGTAGAACCTCTCTCAAAATTGGAGTCAATCTTCTCAAACCCTGTCTTTTCTTTATCAACTAAATTTATGTAACATTCTAAATCCTTTGTTGTCATTTCAACAATCTTGTAGATTCCATCTCAAGGAACCACTTTCTTTGCTCATCCATAGGTAGCTACTCCTCATTTGTTAAAGTTTTATCATGAGATTGTGCCAATATAGTCACATCCTCAGGTTCCACTTCTAATTCCAACTCTCTTGCTATTTCCACATCTGCAGTTATTTCCTTCACTGACATCTGGAACCCTTCAAAGTCATCCATGAGGGTTGGAATCAACTTTTTCCAAACTTCTGTTAATGTTGATATTAACTTTTGACTTCTTCCCATGAATCACAATGGTTCCTAATGGCATCTAGAACAGCAAATCCTTTCCAGAAAGTTTTCAATTTACTTTGCCCAGATCCATCAGAGGAATCACTATCTATGGCAACTATAGCATTATGAAATGCATTTCTTAAATAATAAGATTTGAAAGCTGCTATTACTCCTTGATCCAGAGGCTGCAGAATGGATGTTGTGTGAGCAGGCATGAAAACATTAATCTTATTGTACATCTCCACCTTGGTGACCAGGTGCACGGTCAATGAGCAGTAATATTTTGAAAGGAATCTTTTCTTCTGAGCAGTAGGTCTCAACAGTGGGCTTAAAATATTCAGCAAACCATGTTGCAAACAGATGTGCTGTCATTCAGGCATTGTTGTTCCATTTACAGAGCACAGGCAGAGTAGATTTAACATCATTCTTAAGGGCCCTAGGATTTTTGCAATCATAACTTAAAGTCACAAGTTGCATTAGCCCCCAACAAGAGAATCAGTTTGTTCTTCCACACTTTGAAGCAAGGCACTCACTTCCCCTCCCTAGGTATGAAAGTTTTAGATGGCATCTTTTTCCAACGTAAGGCTGTTTCATCTACATTCACAACTTAGTGTAGCTACCTTCATTAATTATCTTAGCTAGCCTTTCTGGATAACTTGCTGTAGCTTCTACATCACTTGTTGCTTCATCTTGCCCTTTGATGTCATGGAGGCAGTCTCTTTCCTTAAACTTCATGAGCTAATCTCTACAAGTGGCACACTCTTCTTCTGCAGCTTTCTCACCTCTCTCAGCCTTCATAAAATTGAAGAGAGTTAGGGCCTTGCTCTGGCTTTGGCTTAAGGGACTGTGGTAGCTGATCTGTTCTTCTATGCAGAACACTAAAACTTTCCCCATACCAGCAATAAGGCTGTTTTGCTTTCTTATCATTCATTTATTCACTGGAATAGCACTTTTAATTTCCCTCAAGAATTTTTCTTCTGCATTTACAACTTAGCTAACTGTTTGATGCAAGAATCCTAACTTCTGGCTAGTGACAGGCCCTCCTTACTAAGCTTAATCATTTCTAGGTTTTGATTTAAAGTGAGAGAGGTGTGACTCTTCCTTTCACTTTAACACAACACTTAACACAATTGATATTAAGTGGCCTAATATCAATATTGTTGTGTCTCAGGGAATAGAGAGAGACAGAGGAACAGCGGGTCAGTGAAACAGTCAGAACACACACAAGAGTTATCAATTACGTTTGCTGTCATATATGGGCTTGGTTTGTGGTGTCTCAAAAGAATTACAATAGTAACATCAAAGATTACTGATCACAGATATAATAATAATGAAATATTGCAAAAATTACCAAAATGTGACACAGAGACACAAGTGAGCAACTGTTGTTCGAAAAATGTTGCTGATAGACTCCAGGGTTGCCACAAACCTTCCATTTGTAAAAACACACACACACACACACACACACACACACACACAATATCTGCAAAGCACAATAAAGTGAAGCACAACAAAACAAGGTATGCCTGTAGTTGACCTAACATTCTCTCCTTGCAGAACCTATTTGATCAAGGAACTACACCAGGTATATATCCACTTGGCATTGCCACCATATGTGGTAAGCCTGTTCAACTAGTGAGTGGGGGGAGGTTGAGTATCAGTGGGGGTCCACTGAGGGATGCTTACTCTTGTGGGCTCTTCTGCGGCATCTGGCTGACCAAGGTCTTCCGTTCTTAAATAGTACAGGCATTCACTAACCCACATATTCAGTTCAAAACCCAATTCAGCACTTGGAAAAATGGCCCAATTCTGCCTTGATCAAATTGGGGGCCACTCACTTCAACTTGGTACTTAATCCAAGTCAAGATTCAGAAATCTGAGGCTTTGCATTAGCAATGAACTACCATAAGGAATGAAAACACAGCTATAACTGTCCATCTCTTTGTTAGAATTGGGTATTTCCAGGTATAGGAGAGAATTATGACTGCAAATTTTGGAAAATAGGTGTGTCAGGCATGTTATACCAAATGTCTTTATATTTTTCAATACAGAAAATAGAGCAAAGCCCAGAGAATCAAGATCCAAGTTAAATGTCAGGAAGTACTTCCTGACAGTTAGGACACCTACAGTATGGAATGAACTTCCACAGATGGTGGTTGAAGCCCCATCAGTGAGCGTGTTTAAAGACAGGCTGGACATGCCTATGGTAGGCATGTCATGAGCGGAGCTAACTGGAGCCAGGGGTCAGACTAGATGGCTCGGGAGGCTCCTTCGGACTCACATGTTTCTATGTTTCTATTTTGACATATCTGTTGTTGTAGTTATGGGAATGGCAGTAAAATTTTATTTCTTGGCATAATTGGATGGATTTTGCATGGGTATTTCCCTTTCTGATAGGTTCAACCCTGCAATGGTTCAGCTGAATAGGCATGGAGAGTTTCACTCTAGGAACATGCTTGATATTGTAAATGTGTCCCAAAGTCTGCCCCAAAAAAGACACATTCATTTCCCTATGACCATTGTTCTGAGAATGACAGATAGACCGGGGATTAAAGTAAGAAACCTGCAAAGTCTCAAAAGAATAGTACTGTGAACTAGGTAAGTATTATGACTGGAGACCTTAGCATTGACAGAACCTTAGCATTTCCTTAGCATTGACAGAATGGCTATCTCCCAACCCCATCCTTGTCCTCTCCCAAAACAAAGTTACTGTGAGCACTTGATAAAGCATGCACTAGGATTAGAAGGTGGACTTACCAACCAACCACTCAACATGGACTCTCCTTTCTTCCTGCTCATCAGCAATTTAAAAAAATAATGAAACTGAAAGACACTATCTGGTGATGAGATATAATGTCTGCATCTCTGAGAACAATTTGGTAATGATGGCTTCTTTTGGTCCATCTTCAATTCATGTGGCTTCAGAGATGAGAAGCCTACTTTAGTTCCAGAAAGAGTCCAAAGGAAACTAATTTTACACAGGTTTGGAATTTCCAAAACTGATACACTTCCCTGTTATATAGTATCACATACCAGGTGAAGTGCATGTATTAAGAGTGGATTTCAACCAGATAATTTTTTATCTCGCAGTGAAAAACAAACCAACTCATTTTTAAATAAATGTTGGCAACTGGGTTTCATAGAAATTTTCAGAGCTGATAGATTAACCTAAGTTAAATTAAGTGATACTAAATCTACTGCAGATAGCTTAAGCTGCTATTGTTCAATTTTCAAATGTATATCCATCCCCTATAATAATTGCTTATAAGCTTGAATGCTCTCTGTTGCAGTCTCTTCACCCCATAAATGGCTTTTTCTGGTACTCTCATTCAGCCCAAATACAACACCCAATTTTTGAAGAAGTTTTAACAAAGAAAGCTATCTTTAAAAAGTGGGAAGTAGTAAGACTCAGCAATGGCATATAGGATATAATAGCTACTGTGACTTCTTACCTTCTAGGTGAACCATCTTCATGTGGCTGGATAATCACCACCTTTACAGTCACAGAAGTACGTAGCAGGTCTATCATTTGTTCATGACTCAGAGTCGCTACAGCTACTTTACAGATCTCCACAAGGCGGCTACCTTGACGTAAGCCTGCTTTCCATGCAAAACCAAATGGTTCCACGTCTGCCACAATCCCTTCAAAGTTAACGTGGAATCCAAGCTGTCCCAAGCCATTTCTTCTCAGGGTCATCTCAGTTGTTTCACATCCTCTGGTTACTATCTGAAGAAATATCAGATTAATGAGAAGACTACAGATTAATGGAATAGTAAACCATGAAGAACAGGGGTGTATCTTCTTTTTTTAATGGTAATTTGGGGGAGGATGGAAATATTTATGCTTATCAAATGAAAACTTATCTTGCTACATTGTGAGCAACCCAGTGGTGCTGTGGACAATTGGGCGGCATACAAATACTTTAGGTAAATATGTAGAATACATTAAGAGCATTACATGTACTATGTGTAACAATGCATACGATATAGCTTCTTAGAATTATGAAATGAAAATTATGAACACATTTGTTCTACTAGAATAATCATTAGAAATATACCAGAGCTATACTGAATCTGCAAGCTACTGAACCTAAGAGTGCAGTGAGTTCTACTGTGTTTGATGTTAAGTGCATTCAAGGTTGGGTTGGAGCCTAACAGTGTAATCCTATACAAGTCTATTCAGAAGCCCCAGTGTGTTCAATTAAATTTATTCTCAGGTATGTTTGTATGCATGCCTTTCCCAAGATGTTAGCTTCCAAATATATTAAATTGAAAGTCCCATCATTCTCAGACAGCATGGCCTTTCAAAGTCACCAGCTTGGGAAGGCTAGGATATAGGATTACAGCCCAAGTGACCTAAGTATATCTTATTTTTTTTCCAATTGGAAAAAAAGGTTGTGAATAGAATACCTAATATCATAAACAAGTTATTATTAACCACTTAGGAATCCATTTTTGTGAAATAGCAGTATAAAATAAAATCCCTTTTTCACTATCTCTACTTAGTCATCAGCAAAAAAAGAGAATCTAATTTTAGAGAAACACAGACAAACATTCCTGAATGAAATTAAACGGAAGCAATATGTTTCCATAGGCAATGTACAATATGTAATTAAGCCACTCTTGAAAAAGCCTACCCTTTTTGAAAAAGCAATGCACTATATGTAAGGTGACCTTTGTAAACAGTCTGGAAACTGATTCAAAATGGGGCAGCAAAACTGTTTATGAAGACCGGCTCACAAGTACGTGTTATACCAATACTCTTCCAGCTGCACTGGAAGTTGAAGTCCAGGCCCAATTCAAAGTGCTAGTATTAATAGTCAAAGCCCTAAACAGCTTGAGTCCAGGTTGTCTGAAGTAATGCATTGTTCCATATGTACCTACGAGAGGTATTTGGACCCTGAGATCATTTTATTTATTTATTCATTCATTCATTCATTCATTCATTCATTCATTCATTTGAACATTTCTATTTTCAGGCATCCTTCTCTGAGAGTCCCTTCCAAAGGAAGTGAGGCAAGTGACTACCTGGAGAACAGCTTTCTTGGTTGTGGCACCCATTGTGGAATGAACTCCCCAAAGTGTGCCTGGCCCCAACTTTGTATTCTTGTTGGTGCCAGGTGGAGACCTTTTTATCCTCCCAAAATTTTAACCATTTAACTTCGTAATTTGGGGGGGCGGTTTCGGCTGCAGCGTCATCGTCATCAGTACGCTGATAACACCCATTCTACCTCTTTTATACACCTAATCCATGCGAGGAAGTGGCTGTCCTTAACCGGTGTCTGGCCAGGGTGATAGGCTGGATGAGGGGCAACAAATTGAGGCTTACTCCAGACAAGACGGAGGTCCTGCTGGTAGTGCATTCGGCTTTCCAGATAAGTGATTTTAGCACTGTTCTGTACGGGGCTGCACTCCCCCTAAAGGACTGGGTGTGTGGTTTGGGAGTGCTCCTCAACCCAGAGCTGTCCCTGGAGTCCCAGGTGGCAGCTGTGGCAAAGAGTGCTTTCCTCCAGCTTCAGCTGATCTATTAACTGTGCCCTTACCTGGATGAGCAGTGCCTAGCATCAATGATCCATGCTCTGGTAACTTCCCGATTGGACTATTGTAACATGGTCTATCTGGGGCTGCCCTTGAAGATGGTCCGGATACTTCAGTTGGCTCAGAACAGAGCTTCCAGGATGTTAACAGGGACCGGCAGGTAGGCACATATAACACCTGTCCTATACCATCTACACTGGCTACCAATTGAAGTCTGGGCCCAATTTAAGGTGCTGGTGATGACCCATAAACCCCTAAACGGCTTAGGACCTAGATATCTGAAGGAGCGTCTCTTTCTTGATGAGCCCACCCTCACCTTAAGATCTGGGGCAGAGGTCCTTCTTTGGGAGCCCTTCTTGAAGGAGATTAGGAGGGTGGCTACCCAGAGAAGGGCCTTCTCTGTGGTGGTGCCCTGTTTATGGAATATACTGCCTGGCACTGACACATTATTCCTTTCGGCACTAGGCCAAAACCTTTTTATTTTCCCATTATTTTAAGGTTTGAGTGTGATTTTAATATGGGGTTTTATTGTACATAAAATCAACTTGGATGCTGTGCTCCACTGTTTTATTGTAAGACCGTCCTGAGACCTTGGTAGCAGATGGTATATCAAAGTTTTAAATAAATAAATAAATAAATATTTTTAAAATATTGCAATTTAATTCTTGACTGCTGCTATGAATCTAGGCTGATTCAATTGCTATTGTAGTTTTGTTGTTTTAAATTAATTTTATTTTTTTGTGTGTGTTTTAATTTTTTCTTAACTTTTGTTAACTACCCTCAAAGTCTCTGCTATTGGGCAGTATAAAAATAACATACTAAATAAAATAAATGCTGTATGATTGCCTTCCAGCTGACACTTAATGGTAAGTCCCACTGAATTCAGTAAGGCTTGCTTATGAATAAATGGGTTTTGCTGCAAGTGTAACTAACAATAAAATTGTTATTAAAATTTGAACCCATAATTATATCGTACTCTATCCCAGTTGGATCCAGAATTACATGGGATAGAATTATGTGACCTGAATGCACCTATAAGCAGAAGTGGAAGAGGCAATTTCTGGTGAATCTCCTTTTCTGCCTTCAGAACCCTCTGCTTGAAAAAAGAATCTGATCCAGAGGGTTAGAGTGAGCCCTTGAGGCTGCAGAGAGAAGGGGGAAGTCAAAGTAAAAAAGATGTCTTTACTTCTTCTATCTGTTGAAGAATATAATTCACAGATTAGGATCTGACTCACCTCAACAAATAGAAGGAGCTCCACAATTCAGTCAACAGCAGCTCTAAATCTATATCGTTATTCCCTTGATAATATAAGCAGAGCTCAAGCATATTTTTATAATTATGGCTTTGCATCATGCAACTAAGATTTTGGCTTGTACAATCCTTCCTGCTTTCCTCATACTTAAATGGCTTAACCTTAAGGGTTCAGTCCTGGGCCCAGTGCTCTTCAACATCTTTATTAATTATTTAGATGAGAAAGTACAAGGAAAAATAATCAGATATGCAGACAATACAAAACTGGGTGGAATAGCAAACACCCTATTAGACAGAATGAAGATCCAGGGCAATCTTGATAAACTTGAATGCTGGGCCGAAAGCAACAGAATGAGATTCAACAGGGACAAGTGGCAAATCCTCCACCTTGAAAAAGAAACCAAATCCATTGATACAAGATGGGGAATATGTGGCTCAACAGAACTGAAAAAGAGAAAGACCTTGTTATTGTGGACAACAGGCTAAATATGAGCCAACAATGCTATGCGGCCATCAAAATAACAAATGGATGCATTAATAGAAGTACTACTTTCAAATCACAAGAAGTGGTAGTTCCCCTATACTACTCACTAGTCAGACCCCATCTGGAATACTGTGTCGAGTTCTGGGCACCAAGATTTAGGACAGATGCAGAAAAAGGGTCCAGAGGAGGGCAACAAAAATGATCCAGGGCTTGGAAACACTGCTCTATGAGGAGAGACTGAGAGAGGTGGGCATGTTGAGCCTTGAGAAGGGAAGTGTAAGCGGGGACATGATATCCCTCTGTAAGTACCTCAAAGGCTGTCACAAAGAAGGTCAAGATCTCTTCTCACTGATACCAGAGTGCAGGGCACGGAATAAGCAAGTCAAGTTGTAACAACCCAGGTTCAGGCTACATATCAGGAAAAGTTTCCTCACTGTCAGAGCAATATGACAATGGAAGCAGTTGCCTAGAGAGGTCATGAGCTCTGCCACACCAGAGACATGCAAAAACAAACTGGACAGCCATCTGAGTAGGATGGTGTAACTTGGTGTCCTGAAACAGCAGGGGGTTGGACCCAATGGCCCTCATGCCCCTTCTAGCTCTACTATTCTATGATTCTAAGCTGTTCCTTCCTGTATTGTGAAAACTGTTGGCTATTACATCCAAACTAGCAAACTATGTTTTCTACTTATCTTCTGATCCAGGACTGCAAACAAAGTTCAAACCATAACTTGCTATCCAGAGTTAGAGGGGAAACAAATGCCACTTTATGTTTGTTTATTTAGAATTTTTGTATGCCATCCCATCACATAGCCTCGGGACGGACATGTTTATTTATGACATGTGGTTTGTCACAAACCAGGAACTAACCAAGAAGAATGGGCAAGACAGAGGGAATATTGCACAGGGCTTTTCCCGTGGTTGGTGTTATATGGACAATGATTCAGTATCTCAAATATCCAGAGCTTCCAATTATATAAACTTTCATGCTAAGTTTCAAAGACAAAAATAAAATGAAAGGTTTACAGGAACTGAATTAACTCTTAATTTCTCATGTTAGCCTGGTGTAGCAGTTAAGAGAGTTGAACTGGGACTGGGGAGGCCAGGTTTTGGTCTCTGCACAGTCATGAAGCTCACTGGGTGACTTTGGGCCAGCCATCGAATCTCATTCTAACCTACCTCACAGGGTTGATATGCAAAGAAAATGAAGAGGATGACCATCATGTAAACCATCTTGGCTTCCTCGCAGGAAATAAGGTATACAAACAAGCACATACACTGGTACACAGAGTGGATGTTTTCAAAAATTAATCATAAGTGATCTCATTTGATGCAAAAAGAGGTGGAAGAATCAGAAGAGAGTGAAAAGGAGGAGTCAGAGGCTGCTTTGTACCAAAGATTTTCTACCATGTAGCAGAAGAAATATGATTGGCACACACCCAGAATAAACTTCTGGACAAAATAATTCAAGAAGTTCTGTATTCTGCCACATCTGAAATTGCTTTTCCAACACCAAGTCACAAGTTTCTTGTTTAGTGACCAGTCAGACTCACTATCAATTCTGTCACTGGCAACAAAGGTTTGAATATTACAAGTTAGATTCTCAGTAATGCAAATTGGTTGTAACAGTATTTTGACATGCTGTTTTAACTAGCATTTACTATTCTGAAAGAGAAAATACTTCATGGGAGATTTTCCCCAAATTTCCATTTCCCCAAATTTCTAATTTTACACATAGGCATGTGCATATGCATACACAGACATGTATGCCTGTTTTTATTTCCTCTAATGCAGGATCCTTACATCTCTGCACTATACATATCTTTAAAAACATGTTAGAAAATATTTTCCAATATGGAAAGGCATGCATACTAGCACATTATAATCCCCAGGATAAGAGACTGTTATTTACCATTATCTAAAGGTTTCTGAACAAAAAATAATGCTCTCAAATCTCTAACATTTGATGCCCCTGGAGCAATCATTTATCTTGAGACCAACTTCAATTACGTTACAGTTTTTCTTACTGGTTATTATACCCATATATGAACCATTATGTTTTCTGAATATTTCACAGCTGTTCCAGATAAAAACAATAGCATGTAAAAATAGAAATTTAATGAAGTCCTTGCAGGTGCAAATGATTTTTCTTCCTTAACACAATACTCCTAAATTATTGTAGCCTTGCTCATTTGAATGGGTCAGACTATACATTTCAACAATTTAACACAAATAAAGAGAAACCTAATGAAGTGAAAATTCTCAGTTCTGCCCATCAGATTCTCACAATTTCTTTTTCAAGAGAAGGTTGCTTTTGAACAGGACAATATTTTCAAACTATGAACCCCTGGTTTCGAATAATCAAATTTTTAAAAATCTTTATCGCTTTAATTGTCTTTTTGTAACACCTTGGTAGATTTTTTCCTGAAAATTAGCATAAAGGATCAATCCATAAGCAAACTTTTACATGAGAATAAACCACATAATGTTCTCAATAATATGGAATATATGATAAAGCAGTATTACTGACATACTTTTTAAAAATATTCTTTTTCATTTCTGGCAGCAAATTTAGAAAGCCAAAGCTTGTTGCTGCCATCTCCATTCCTACAGACGCACACTATAAAGCCACAACACCCGAAGGATTTTATTATATTAGTAAAATGTATATATTTTCATTGCACAACTCAAAGGATGTTTAGCCATGTCTCATAGCTTGGCAGAACTTGTTGAGACATAAAAGGGGAGCTGGAAACAGGAAGTAAAGAAAGCTATGGATGTAGAGTCGGGGAAGAGCCGGCAACCAAGTCTGTTTTGAAGATTAATTATATTTAACAATTTCTCCAGGTGGTAATGCATTCATACTTCCAACATGGAGGGAAAAGGACAGCAAGTGTTAATGAATGAACCAAGTAGAAGATGGAAGGAAGGACAGACGGACAGTTGGATGGACACTTACAAAATGTAGTGGCAAAGATGTCAACATGGACAGTTGTCAGATCGTGTAACACCAGCTCTGAAAGACTGCACTGGTTGTCTGTCTACTTGCAAAAATTCAAGGTGCTCAGGTTGATCTACAATACTCTTAACAACCTGGGAAGACTGGTACATGGTTCCATGTGCTTAGCTCTGTGCAGAGGCCTGTCCCATTGTCCCAACACTGGGAGAGATGCACTGAGTTGTGACAGAAGTTAGGGCTACCTCTGAAGTGGCATTCCAACTTTGGAATACCCTCCTTAAGTGGTCCACCTGGCACTAACTTCACTATGACTTTGGTGATAGGCTAAAACCTATTTGTTCTCCCAAACAGTGGTTAGCTCTAAGGCTGCCAATTGGCTTTATTATAGTTTTACTTATGTATAATTGTATTACTCATTGTTTTAAAAAGTATTGTAAGCTGCCTGGGATTTTTTTAATGAAGGGAGGGGCAGAAATTGAATGATTGAGTGAAAGAGCGAATGAATGAATGGAAGCATACTTACTTCTAATCTTTGAACGATTTCTCTGATGTCATCAGCACAGTTATCAAGTGCAGACAGAAGAATACATTCTCCTCTTTCATAGAAGACTTTTACACTCATTAACCCTGATGTCCATCCAATAACATCTCTGCAGGAGCAGTTAAACACAACATTTTTTGATTCCTTTTCAATCAACACAATAAACTCATTTGAGATACCAAGGAGGCATTCAATGTCGAGAGACTGACCAAAGTCTCGTGCTATCACATTCCATATCACGGCACCAACACTGAATAAATGGGCATCCTTTCTTGGTTTAACTCTCTCCTTTTTCTTTGCCCCCAGTGTAATAAAACTAAATTTCACTGAAGTATCTACTGTAGCTGTGGTGACAAAATTTTCTGCTAGATCTTTCAAGTACTCTTGACGTGTTCTGGTTGCCATGGCTCGAAATTTTTCTGATTTGTGCGCTGCATTTTCTGCATTAATAACTTTGGCCAAAAGGAAGTCCCGAAAAACTGCTGATTTGGGGAAAGTCACTCCTTTTGGTATTGGTGGCCCAAATGGTGGTACATCTTTTGATCTTGACACTCCAACACTACAGAATAACCAGAAGACAGGGAGGGGAGAATGTTACTGTTGCATCATTTAACAGAAAAGTTACTTGCTTATATATAGCGTATCAATGTATGCATGCATATAAAGAAAACAAGAAAATTATGTAAAATGGCACACCTTAGACCTCTTCAATAGTAGAGAAATCACTGACAAGATGCAGTAGAAAAATATGAAGAATTTTTTCTAGTTGCAATTTTTTTCTGCCTAATTTACTGTTCACAGCAGGCAAATTTCCTGTTGTATCACTATACCATATAATGGCATGTTACACATACATCAGCACCAAACATGCAAATAAGGGTGCACCGGTGTACAAAGAGATGAAATACATCTTTTTGCGATGCTGTACATCTGAAATGTATTACAGTGCTTTACTTCCTCATTCCCTGAAAAGTGACTGACTGGGGGGGGGGTATAAATTCATAAGCAAAGGTTTTGATTTTTTGGGGAGGGGGCATTTCTGGTACAAAGTTTCCATGGGTATATACTGAATCTAACAGTAGACGTGGCATTTTTATTTAGTGAAGATTTTTCATTTCTCCTTGAATAATCTGGCTCTAGACAAATGAACAAAATTACTAGGCCTGAACAAATTATTTCTACTGAATAATTTCCCAAATTTCCAAAAGTTTTGTAAATGGCACATTCTAAGCTGAAAACACACAAACATACCACCACAAGTATTTTTTAATGTAAAATGAAGAAGCAAAGTCAATTAGCAACAGACCTATACTTACCTATAACACACATTTTCCGTGCAAGGGTTGTGGACTTTAACAATTACAAATACATGTTGGAAATGAGAACGGATATTTTTTGGAGTAAAAGGAAGTGCTCCAGGCTCTTGAAAGACAATGGTAACAATGTCATTTCCTATGTGCCTTTTCCTTAGAAGCTAAATGCAAAAAAAGTATTAAAATACTTATTTGTAACTATAATAACTACAATTAACTGATTTTACATCCACTATTAAAATTGTGACTATTACAAAATTAAGAGCCACACACACACAGTTATATTCTATTTAGTCATGATGTTCACATTCAATGTTAATAACTTGAACGAGGCAGAGCTGTCTTAGAAGAAATATAGATGATCTTGAGCTCAAATTTATTTTATGGTTCAAAGTAACACAGTTTTTAAAAAAGTCGTGGAAAGAGTAGGTAAAACATTTTCAACCAACTTTCGTTAGCTTAACAAAAAAAGCAAAGCCAAAAAAAGCGAGAAAAAAAATTCTCAGCACAATTCACATTTCAATTATTTAGAGGAGCAAACAAAGAGCAGAAATCCTTTCCCGTATAGAGAAGTGGCTGAATAACCTGCTACACACAGCATTAAACCATGGTTTGTTTAATCCAATGTGTTTTGCCCTACCCAGAGTCTGCCTGTCAGATAAAGTGCAATTTGTTATCTCAGTGCCTGGGTTGTTTATTCCCTTTTCCTTCATCTGTACCCAACCTGTATCCCAAATGCTTTTGCAATGCTATAGCACTGCTATATAGAGTAGCTTCATAGCTTTTTGATTTTTCTTTAACTACTCTTACTTGCCCCCTTTTTATCCTGGCAAAACTACCCATAAGCAGCCCATAGTTTTCATTCACATATAATAACAACTCTTGGTTGAAACAACCCCAGAATTCATCATCCAAGAACAAACCATGGGTTCTCTTTCTAGATTCTTTGTGATTAACAAGCCATGATTTGTTAGTGCATGTACACAACAGCTTCCACAATCTTCCTTCCAACACAGTTTGAGAATCAAATCAACACCACTCTTCTCAGTATTTTAGAAGCAGCTTTTTGAATGGTGTTTTGCTATGGTCTATGACAGAAAGTTGATCGCTCATGCAGAATGCCATGCAGTCCTCTGGGAATTGTCAAAAATGTTTATATGTAAATGTTTCCATTACTAATAAAGAAACCATACAGCAGGTGCTTGTGATTATAAAAAAGTTATTTTGAATAACTTTTATATAACACCAACACAATTCAATTGCAACAACCAAGTTAGCATGTATGTAATTTAGAAGGTAACAGTAGCTACCACTTTTGTAATTTTCTGAAAGCAGAAAATGTGTTGGAAATATTTCCAAATGTGTTGTATATATAAGTGAATGTTCATGTGCATCCAGTTCTTGGATGCATTTTTAAGTCAGTACCAAACCAGAAATTATTTTAAGCTACTGTATTATTTTACAGAAAGAACACTTGGGGAAAGGGGATACTAAAAAGAAGTGCAACCCCTAGACAGTCCATTAACTTGGAAATGCTCAAGGTGAGAACTTTTGATAGCACTGTAAGAACTTTTTGCTTATTTGTTTATTTATGGACTAGCTTAGGATGGTCCTCAGTAAACTGGCAGAAAATTGGAGGTTAAACTTTTGTTGTGGTTTGTACTGTTCTGGTTGCATTTTAAATTAACTTTACATTTTACAAGTTTTTAAAATGAAGTGACCAAGAGATGCATGTCAACAGAAAAGAAAATCTTGTACACAGAGCTATGATTATAATCCAGCCATATTAAAATAATGACAATTTTGTAATGACATAGTAACTTAGTAGCTGCATTGTAGGGGGATGTAAACACTACATCCCACTACTTTACTGAAGTCTGCACAGAAGCCATTTTAACTTATCTTGACAATATAGAGCAGAGGCTTGCATGTGGCTCTTTGGGTTTATTCTGCACTCATGACTTGCCACCCCTCTGTCATCAAACACTCACTGGCCGCCCATGGGCACCCACTTACAGCTGTCAAACATCTGACATTTACCATATGTGGCTCTTTTGCTGAGCAAGTCTGGTCAAGTTGACATACAGTTTCATGTACTGGATAGATATTTGTAAAGGGTGGGAAGTGGTCTCCAAAATAACCAGTCATTCCAAGCTAAAATTAAACAAAATTTAATCTGACTGTGTTTTTACATCAGTTCCCATCATCTCATGTACCTCTTTCTGGACTTGCAGAAAAGCCTGAAGTCTTAGCCAAAATTGTAGGTCTCTGGACACAGAGCTCACACTAGTGGAGTACTGCTTTCTAGACTTACCCTCCTGCTTTTATGCATTAAACTAACACTGGACACTAATGACACTAATCAGGACACTAACTGCAATGGCATAGCTTAGTGTCCTGCACCAGCAATGGATTAGACCAGAAGGCCTTCTGGTCCCTTTCAACTCTACAATATTATAATTCTATGAAGCAGAATTGTGTTTTGGGGATGACTGCTGATTCAGGAACCTCCCCTTCTCTCTGCCTAGGCACAGACATCTCCCCCACAGCCATTATTCCCTCTGCCATAAAGATGATTTCACTTTCAAAGCTCTCTTACTATGAGCTTTTGGAATAAACCAAACCTTGCTTAGGCTGTGTTCTTCACCTAAAGAAACATGAAGTCTGAGATTATCAGACAAAATAATTTTTTTCACTAAACTGAATGTTCCCTATAATATTGTCAGAAATTAAAAGAAAGCTGAAGCAAGGAACAGGTATTTCCAGTTTTCAACCAACAAAATACTTTCCCAACTTTGTTAAAGAGTAGAACACTAATAAAGAGATGAAACCAGATTCTCACTTTCCAGCATCAAGGGGAGAACTGTTTGTGTATGTAAGAAATGGCGAAAGTTTAACACCCTCCGTTTTTTATGTTCCTCATATGTTCCTCATAAAAATAAATCTAATGGAATGAACCATTTATCCAAGAGGAACTCCAGCAGGTTATACATCTATTCTGCCTAGATATAGTACCCACTGTGAAACTGCACAGAAGTCCCAGGAAAGAATGTCAAGGTAGTTCAGTACCTAACTGAACTGAATAACTGGCCTAGCAAAAATATCAATGTATTATTTTTTATCAGATTTGTATCAGCTTTGTAAAAAAAAAAAAAATCTTATCACAGCAGTGTGATTTGGCTGTATTTTTGTGAACCACATGAAAAGCTTTAAAAATATTTTAAATTTCAAGTTACATAAGCTAAAACATTCATATAAAACAAGACTGTTTTGTCATGGTAATGTTATTTTAAAGCATCTTTGCACACTGTGGCATTATTCTTTGGAAATTCTAAACTTAAAGACAAGTAATACAGGTAAAACGGTAATTTTGTTGGGTGACTTTTATCTAGTAATCCTATCATGGCGGGTGAGCAGAATCTTCTCTAGGAAGTAGCTATGAAAAAGTGAGCTAGTAACAGTTTTTTGGTAAATGAGTCGATTTTATCTGTGGGATGTATTTTCTGTCATGATCAGGTTTCTTCCTCTCTCTTTCCCTTTCTGGCAGATTTAGATGAAACTTTAGAAACAGTTCTTTTATTAAAACTTAACAGGTTACATAAATCAAAATAGCATTCTCCTTGAGATGTGGGAGAGGCACCTGCCCATGTAAAGAGCTGGATCCAAACTGAAAATTTCTCTGCTTCCCTCACTTTCAACAAAGTTTCTGATTCAGGGTGGTTTTCACTGCTTGATGCC
Organism: Varanus komodoensis; assembly: GCF_004798865.1. Lineage (NCBI taxonomy): Eukaryota > Metazoa > Chordata > Lepidosauria > Squamata > Varanidae > Varanus > Varanus komodoensis. The sequence goes on along the minus strand of NW_025335268.1, from coordinate 26,789,389 downwards.
TAGACATTGTGCATGCCAGTTACTTTTTAACTGGTCTGCTTGCTTCATCTGTTGTCTCTTGTGTTGGTCAAGGAACTCGTCTCCATTGTCTACCCCTCCAGCTCTGAAATGTCTCCCTCCTTTTCCAAGGTAGCTTGGTCCTCATGCTGTGCCTGAGAACTTAACTAGCTAACCTTGAAACTTCCGAGTCATCTGCCCACCACTGCCCTTCTGTCTTCTTTTCAGAATTGAACAAATCTATTTGAGCAGATTGCAACATGCAAAAGCTGGACACCCTCTCTAAATTTTCTTCTCTAGAAAGAGAGGCTCTTAGAAATACAATTAAAACTTCCTGATAAAGGTCCCCTACGATGATTCAAAAATCACTGGATAAGCATTCATTCTTTTTTAAAACAACAGCAGTTACTATTCAATAACACTATTTTCTAACATACCATTTGGTTACCATCACTTGTTTCTTACTAGTGATGCTCTTTTATTTTAGTTTAGTTTCTGTCCTACAAGACAGGCAATATCATGAAATTAACATTTGATGCTTGTTATATTCTAATTATATTAAAATAAAATGGGAATTCATTCATTCTTTAAAATCTTACCAAACTGAATGAGGTCTGAAACACTGATAACTTTTTTAATCAACACAACATACTATCATCATAATCATTTCCATAAATATATGCACAAGCCAGTGATCACAAAGAAGGAATTAAAATGCAAGGAAGAGGAAAGTTACACTGTTGATGAACAACAACATGGAAGACTTCAATTCTGAAAGGGAGAAGTGTAAAAATGGATTACAAATGGATTAAAAATTGATTACAAATTGAATGGAGAAGAAACAACGGAAAATATATTTGAGAAATGTAAAAAAGAGTCAATGGTCTGAAAACTGAGAAATTATGGAGCGTTCATCCAGACCATATACTTTTAAAGTATCAATACATTGTTGTTTTCATTATTTCTCATTAATTTCCTTTTCCTTCCCCCTTTCCATTTATTCACCTATATTTCAAATACATGCAGAGCAGCTAGAATATATTAGTAAGACAATGGAATTTCTTAAAGAGAAAGGCAACAGCACACTGACAGCAGAACTCTCTTTCACTTCCAGAATGCGGGGTCCTAGTAGCCTTTCAAAAGGCAAGGTATGGCAATTCTGTCATTTTTACTTTATTTGATTTTTGTGCTAAAGAAAAATACAAAACAAATTACAGGAAAACACGGGAGGGCTGTAATTGGAAGACAGTTACATCACCCCCCCCCCACCAGGAAAATTCTGTGAAAGAGACAAGATAATGGTACAATAAAAGTCTTGTCTGGAAGTACCCAAACTCATGTATACCTGGAAGTTTCATTGATTGTTTATATAAATTACAGCTTGAATTGTCATTCTAATTGTCTAACTAAAATATCAGCACTAATGAACTTACGAGAATTTAACTTGCCATGAAAGATGATCCAGTTACAATCATGTGAGAAAAGTACTATTGCTACATTTTTAAAGGGCTGTTCTGGATATGCCCTTTTTTCTTCTGCCTGTTTTTCTTAATATTTACATCAACCACAAGTATTTCATCTTAAGTTTCTCCCATGATAGTGAAAATCAGAAATGGGATATACTAGAATGATTTCTAACTGTTTTATGAACTTTCACCTGATCAGTCCCTTTTGGCACTAAAGGGTATATAAAGTTTGTTGTTTGTTTATACTATTTTTAAGCTGTCCTTTATTGAGCATCAAAAGCCAGTGATCCTTTTTTTTTTTTTTTTTTTTTGGAAAAGTTACTCACTTGTCCAAGACTATCCTATCATGCAGTGTCTTTCTTCATTCAATTTAAAGGGGAGGGAGAATGAATAGACATCACAAAGAAACCTCCAAACTTATTTTAATATAGCCATAAAATAAGTTATTTTATGAGAAGTTTGAATAATAACTTAATATTTACATATACAATGTGCTTATTTCAATCAGACCTGATTAAAGCTAGCAAATTCCAGACCCTAAAGTGGCACTTCATCTTATGCATTGAGACAATAACTTGTTTTACCTTGTTATGAAATCAGACAACAAAAAATACTTAGGAGAACGGATTTGGATTAATCAGATCTGACCAAAGAAATCAAAAGCAAATGGAAGTGTGAAGGAAATTTCACAAGGAAATGATCTGGAGAGTGTTTGTAAGGGTAAAGGTTCAACGGGAAAGCCTTTAGCTATGATTTGTAAGGAAAGCCAGAACAAAGTGGTGGTGGTGGTGGCGGCTGTACCAGAGTGGGCAGCTTCCTCTGTTCCGGCTGGAACACAGAGCAAATGCTTCCCACCCTATACTGCAGCCAAAGTGAAGAATTACCTTAGTGTTTGGATCTCCTGCTGGCTCTAAAACTAGAGGGTTGTCCTGATCAGTGACCAAGCAGGGCGTAGTTATTTCCTGGAAAAAGCAACAGACAATTCCGGTGTGGCCTATTTCTGGCTCACAGGTACCTGGATTCTAAGAAATGTTCAGCCCTTGCTCATTGGCAACAATGTTGATAGTAACTGGCTACATATCTTGGCCATACCAGATGAAAGAGAGGTATAACTTTATTCATGCCATAACTAAATAATCTTGAATATAAGATGGGAAGTTCCCACAACTTAAGTGAGTATAATGAAATGAGGCAGGCCCTGTATGCAACAGAATTTCTGTACCACAGAACTGGTAAGATCATCCACTGAAAACATCAGCAACAACATCTGTAAAGGTGAAACTCAGCCCCCTGAGCATCTGAGGGAAACGTCTTTATTTTGTGTGGATTTTTCCTAACTTCTCAAGAATCCTTCTATCGGTGCATTCTATCTTGTATATCTTGACAGCTACGTAGCAATGAAAAGCAAACATTTGTTAGCTAGTTCTTCCATACATTAAGGCTGGCTAAATGCTGATTACTAGGGTGTGCTGATCATATCTTATGGAAAAGTGTCCATGCTGTGCAAATACCACTGGGGTTCAATATCATAAAAATAATGTGGTGGGCCTTCAAATTTCAGTATTACTTGAATATGAAAAACTTCCACATAATTTTTATTAAAAATCTACAAAACAGACTATTAATGCTATTATCAAGGTATCCAAGATACAAAGACTGATGACTAAACATTGTGGAAAGGTGTGATTGTTATGGGGAAAACAATGGAATTTAGAGTTGGAATATTCTGACAACAGCTGTTGTTTCTCTAGACAGGAAAACACATTGGGGAATATCTGGGAAAAGATATAGGAGTAGAGAAGAAAATGGAATAGTGGTATGAGGGGCTAAGCAATGCAATAGTGGTATGAGTGGCTAAGCAAATGCAATAGTATGTTTGACAGACGCCATACAATTTTGGGAAGAAGTGGATCAAGGCAAAAGGCTATTTCGTACATTCACAGATTAGGCAAAGCCAAGACAAAGACAAACAACACTCAACATCAAGTAAGGCTATTATTTATTGCCATTGCCTGTGATTAGAAACAAAAAGATTTGGAATCAATCAGTTGAGTATATGGCTTGTAGAGGTATTTTCTAAAGTAGTTCAAAGTTGCATTTTAAACCATCCACAGACTGATTGCTGTTTCTTAAATGTTGATTTTTCTAGTATTCTCTATTTATTGTTACAATAAAGGAAATAAAATTCTGGCAGATAATTATGCATTAAGAACTCTGGCAACAGTATTTCAAAAGTGAACTCAACACCTTCATCATCTTTGGCACTTGCAGCAGATCCCACAGAACTTTAAGGGGAAAGCCTTACATACCATGTTGAAAACCTGGCATACATGTCTGTTCTACTTATGCATTCTGAAGTATGATTACTTCATGTGATGGATGAATTTATTTCTAGAACATAATTCATTCTTCCTCAACACAGTACCTTCCTGATATTTTGTACTACAATTCCAAGGATTCTTGACCACTGCCTATGGAAATTTATTTATTTATTTATTTCCACTTGAAGAGGAGTTGAAGTGAAAAATATCTGGAAGCACCAGGTTGGGGAAAGGCTGTTGTAACTGGTCAAAATATTTAAATATCACATCTGAAAGATGTATAAGCTTTTTCATATAATTCCTAGCACTACATTAAATTGCATGACTATAATATTTTCTCATTAGGCAGCAACGTGTACCATCAACCATTTTTCCTACTATGGAGATAATCCTACTCATTTTATTTTTAATTATTTAATCTATTTCTTGGCTGTCTTTCAGGGCAGGAGCATCTTATGGATGCTCACTTGTGCACAGGTCCAAGGAAAATTGACATAGTTTACACAACACAATAAATGCCCCCACCAGCATATAAACCATGAGGGCTTGTTGTATTGCGTGAACCCACCATGGCTTATTCAGGGAGGCTGATAAGCCCACCTCAATGGGCCATGGTTTGTTTCAGGCTTTAGCAGTCATCACTGGACTTTCCATATGACAACATAAGTTAGACATGAAATCCTTGTTGCTACAGCTAAATAGCTGCCAAGCAAGTGCTCTGATAGTCACTTGGAGGTGGCTGTCTGAAGATTTCACCCTGACTTTCCTGATTCAGCAGCAGCGGTGCAGAGTGAGGGGCAGCGACAATCAGCACAGCAGTCAAAGATTGACTGGGCTGACTCACTGCCCACCCCCTGTAAATGAGGAGAGACAAGCCCCACTCTGCCCAGCCTCCTATTGAGTATGCTGAACAGAGCATCTTCCCCATACAGCGTTGCCAGATGACCACTCCAAGGGGTGGCACTCTGTTCTTGGCCTATGATTTAACTTAGCTCTCTCCTCTCTCATCAGGCACTGGGCTAAACTACAGGGAATGAGATCTTTTCAGCATACTCAGTAGATTGGAAATAGCTCAGCTCCTATGGGCCAGTGCTACCACCAAGAAGCTGCAGGACTCACAGTGAGGAGTACAGTGAGGTGGCACTTCTGTTGAACTTGGCAGAAATGCTGACACCTAACCATGGCTCACAAAGGCTATCAGTATGTCAGGGTGAGAGCTGTTTTGGTAAGCCTGGAGTGGCATACTCAGCTAGACCATACAGACTCAGTATTTTCTTGGTCTGAGAAACAAACCTCCCTTTTGCAATCAGCTGATGGTCTCTCCTAAGCAAAAGACCAGGTCACCTGAAGTTGGATTTGTAGGCCAAGTACTGCCAATCTATTCAATAGTAAACTGTCCAGATGCCCAAACAACAGGAATCTCCTAGAATTCATCACAGAGCTGCGTATCAGCCATTACTGGATAATCTGTAGACACACTACTATGAAATTCCTTTGAAATCTGCCCCGGGCAAGGTGAGGGGACCAAAGGAGATACAGCACTGAGAGAGGAAGTGTTGTCTTCACTTCCCACACAGGTGCCAGGAGCAAGTCTTCCAGGAAAAGCAGGTTGCTTACCTGTAACTGATGTTCTTCAAGGGGCCATCTGTGCATTCACACACATGGGTGCTGCGCCTGCACAGTGCCTAGGCTGGAAGATTAGAAAGCTAACGGTTTTGGCGGGAAATTCCGCTCCCCTCCCCCTCAGTGGTATAAATAGGGCGGAGTGTCCGCCATTTTACTCAGTCTTGAAGACCAAACGTTCGCCTCCTTGAGGTTGAGAGTATATGACAGTAATCATCAACGGTACCGAATATTAGAGTATGGTACAGAGAAAAAAATCATCCACTCACTGACACCGAGCGGGGCCGGCAGGTGGGTTGTGTGAATGCACAGATGGCCACTTGAAGAACATCAGTTACAGGTAAGCAACCTGCTTTTCTTCGTTGTGGCCTCTATGCATCACACATATGGGTGATTAGCAAGCTTACCAGACTCGGAGGAGGGAGGTGTCGTCAGCGAAGAATAGATGAGAAACAGCTCTGCCAAAGAAGCAGTCCTGCCTGGCACGGACATCCAGCCAATAATGCTTGGCAAAAGTGCATGGGGCAGCCCATGTTGCAGCTCTGCAGATATCTTGAAGTGGAACCCCTGCAGCAAAGGTAGACGAAGTCGCTACTGCTCGCATAGAGTGACCTCTTGGAAACACAGGTAAGTCTAGTTTTGCTAGCTGGTATGCCAGGACGACAGTTTCAACGATCCATTTAGAGAGTCTCTGAGATGTGACCAGGGACCCTTGTCATGCTCGGAATACTTAATGAAGTTTCTGTTAGAACGACGGAAGGGTTCTGTACGAGATTTGTAAAAAGCCAAGCAACATCAAACATCGAGTGTGTGAAGAGACCGTTCTATCGGATTCGAAGACGATGGAAAGAACGCAGGCAAAACAATCACTTGACTCATGTGGAACGGCGTAGCCACCTCGGCAGAAACGATGAATCCATCCAAAGAATGACCTTTTCCTTATGGAAATTCAAATACAGTGAGTCTATTCGAAGAGCACAAAGTTCACCAGCTCTCCAAGCTGATGTGACTGATATAAGGAAGGCCGTTTTCCAAGAAACAAGGCGTAGGTCAACGGTTGCCAGAGGTTCGAACGGGGGCTTTGTAAATGGCTGAAGTACTACGGAAAGGCTCCATGTTGGCATAGCAGGACGGATGGAAGGAAGTAAATTCTGTAATCCTCTAATGAAACGCTGAACCAGAGGTTGAGAGAAGACTGATGAGCCTTGTACAGCGCCGCGATAATGTGATATGGCAGCTGCGTAAACTTTAACAGATGATGGTTTAAGTCCTGAGTGGTACAGCTCCAGAAAGAATTGTAAGATGTTCTCAATCAAAGCCATCCCAGGAGGAAACGAATGGCGTTCAGCAAAAGATGAGAATCTCTTCCATTTCGCCACATAAGACTGATGGGTGGACGGTCTCAAGGCAGATTCGAGAATCACTTGAATTTCTTGATCGACAGCTGTCGGTACTGAAGCGGTTGTTGTCAAATTCGAGGGAGGAGCCTTTTGTACAGTTCGTTGAGCCAGGTCCTCCGGTGCTTGAGATGTTATCAGTATCGAGTCAGTCATATGGATTAGCTGATGCGCCAGGCCGTCAGCTTCAACGTGCTCAAATCTGGATGCCTGATCGCTCCGTTCTGCTGTGTTAACAACTGAGGAATTGTTGGGAGCTGAAGAAACATTCCTCTGGATAGTCGAAGGAGAGTGGTAAACCAAGGTTGTCTCGGCCACCACGGGGTTAATAATATCCCTGTGGCATTGTCTTGAACTATTTTCAACGCCACTCTTAGAAGTGGGATTGGAGGGAATGCGTAGAAAGTCATGTTGTCCCAAGGGATCATGAGAGCATCCCCTATCGATCCCAATCCAATACCCACTCTCGAACAATACCGATCGCATACCCCGTTGTCTTGGGTAGCGAACAAGTCTATGTCCGGGTAACCCCAGAAATGGAAGAGGTTTTCGCAAATTTGTCTGTCTAACTCCCACTCGTGGGTTGCTGACATCTGTCTGCTCAGCGTGTCCACTTCTACGTTGGTAGTTCCTACCAAGTGAACCACTAGGAGCAGTATGCCCCTTGGGATACACCAATCCCAAATTTCCATCAATAGATGTGCTAAAGTTGGTGACTTTGTCCCGTCCTGCCTGTTGATGTAAAAAACAGTAGCAATGTTGTCCGATGCAATTTGGACAACTTGACGGCATAGTACAGCCTTGAAGGATTTGCGAGCATTGAAAATCGCCAGAAGTTCGAGGAAGTTGATATGCTTCGTTGTTTCTTGTCTTCCAAGTCCCTTGGACCCGAAGTCCTGAACATGCTGCACTCCATCCAAGTAGGGATGCGTCGGTGTACAGGGTTGTTTTTGGTTGAGGCGGTCGGAACGGAATGGCGATAGACAGGTTGTCTGAAATAGTCACCAAGTCAAAGTACATAGGATCGACAGCGGGATCTAGATCAGCTTGGTGGGAGAATCCCGCTGTGGGTGAAATGATCTGTTGAAGAACAGCTGTATGGGCTGCAGACGCAGTCTGGCGTACAGAACAATGGCAACTGCAGCAGCCATGTGTCCCAGTAGTCTCTGGATGGTTATGGCTGGTACCATTCTGTGTAGTCGAATTCGATGAATGTGGCTGCAGAGAGCATCTCAACGGTTCAGAGGAAGGAAGGCTCTCTCCCGAGTAGAATCGAGACGTGCTCCGATAAAGTCGATAACCTGTGTGGGAATAAGGGACGATTTCTCGTGGTTAATGCAAAGTCCAAGATCGTCAAGTAGAGCGCAAGTCTCGTGCACAGCTAAAAGAAGGTCTTGTCTAGTCTGCGACACAATGAGCCAATTGTCCAAATACGGGTATATTTGTATGCCCTGAGTCCGTAGGTGTGTGCACACCGGAGTCATACACTTCGTGAAAACTCTAGGGGCAGTAGCCAGGCCAAAAGACAGAACATTGAACTTGAATATATCGGATCCGACAGTGAAACGTAGAAAGCGCCTGTGAGAAAGATGGATGGAAATATGGAAGTAAGCATCCTTCAAGTCCAGTGAGGCGAACCAGTCCTCTCTCCTCAGCAACGGAAAGATATTCTGTAAAGTGGTCATCCGAAACTTTTTAGGTTTGATGTACCTATTAACATTTCGTAAGTCCAGGATCAGATGAAGACCACCGTCCCTTTTCGGGATCATAAAATATCTGGAATAGAATCCATGCAATCCCTCAGAGCAGGACAGCTGTCGAATCACTCCTTTATGAAGTAGCTGGTAGACTTCGTCACATAGTACCGAAGAACAGGGTGTAAAACGAATCGGACTCGATGGAGGAACGACATTGAATTCTATCCTATATCTGAGCTGAATGATAGACAAAACCCACCTATCAGATGTAATGGACTCCCAGATGGGGAGTCGGCTTTGGATCCAGTCCCCAAAAGGGAGAGGGGAAGGTGGGGAGTGGAGAGAGAGAATGGTCCACCCAGACCGTCAACGTCGACGGCCCTGGGAGAAGCGTTGTTGTGGCTGCTGCCTTCGACGTTGCTGTCTTTGTTGGTACTGCTGTCGAGGCTGATATTGCTGGCGGTAGGAGGATTGAGGGCATTGCCACTTACATTTTTGCTGAGGAAGCTCGATGTGGCGTGCGGTCATGCGCAATTTGTGGATCGACTTCAGCTTATGGTCGGTCTTCTGGTGGAAAAGTCGGGTGCCGTCAAATGGCATTTCCTCGATTCTCCTCTTCATTTCGTCTGGAAAATTATAGTTTCATAACCACGCGCGGCAGCACAGAAAAATGGCACTGACGAGGGCCCTCAAGTCAGTGTCCATGTTGTGCCTGGCAGTGGAGAGTTGTTGTATCGCCACCTGCATTGCCTCCTTTATAAAGACTCTGGCCAAGTCCGCTTGGTGGTCTGGAAGGGAGAAGGCAACGTTATCCAGTTTTTGCATTATGAAGTACTGGTAACGTACCAGTGTTGCTTCATAATTCGATATACACAGGCCAAGCCCAGAGGCTGCATAGATTCGACGCGCGAGCATATCTATTTTCCTCCCTTCCTTGTCACGAGGGGCCATGTGACCTCTCGACTCCCTGCCATGGGAGGACTCAACCACCACCGAGTTCGGCTTTGGGTGACAGAGCAGGAATGGGATGTTGTCCTCCCGAATCCAGTACATGGCCTTGTACCGACAAGACGTAGTCTGTGGTTGAGCCAGTTGGTCCCAGGGCTGGACCATAGCCTGACGAAGTGTTGTAATGAGTGGAAGGGCTACAGCTGCAGACTGCTCTCCCCTGACGATGTCGTAAAAACGATCGGTACTGGGACCAGGGCAATGATGGGCCTTGATTTTCAGAGACCGAACAAGGCGGGAGATGAGCTCCGCAAAGGTGACATGCGGTTTGTCAGGGGATGCGGGGCCTTGGGAGGCGATAGCCACATCAGGAGACGTAGAATCGACCTCCAACTCATCCGAGTCTTCGTGGTAGTGGTGGCGGTCACTCGAAGATGAAGTTTCCGGGGAGGTTGGACATCCTCTCTCCATACGCCTCGACGCAGATGGTGCCTCTCTTGGGACCGATGGTGACTGATGATCCTGAGGGTAATAGGCATATGGTTGGTAATCACCCCAGCCGGGGAAACCGCCATATCCAGGCATTGGCCAATCCTCATCTCGGTGCTCAGACGAGTAGCTTCGACGTCTAGGAGGCGATGGTGAGTCTGCAGGTGGCTCAGCTGTGGGCATCAGAGTCAGAGAGTGTTCCCTCAGTGGGGAGTCTCGGAACTCTCCATCAGAGATGGACTCTCTAAGCGGCTCCTCCGGCTGTTGAGGAGGCACGCTCTCAGGCCGAATAGATTACCTGGGCGATCCCGGCGGAGTCACTTGCATCGCGGCGCGGATTGCAGCGCCGATCCCGAGGGAGTCGGTACCACAGTGGCAGTTGGTACCGAAAAGCCCAATGAACCCTAACCACAATGTTTGGGGTGGTCGGGTTTTTTGCCCTTGCGGTTGGGCTTGTCCGCCTTTTTTTTCCTCGGCTTCTAATGCATAGAAGGCTTGTCTGAGCCGGTATGCTTGCGCTTCTTGGCTGGGGGAGAAGGTAGCTGCTGGGCCTCCATAGAGGTGGCGCCTTTGTCCGAAGGACGCTGTGGAGGAGCGGCAGGAGCCGGGACAGGGCGCTTTGAAGGCGCGCCAGCAGTAGAGGCGGAGCACTGAGAGGGCATGGCTGAAGAGGAGCCAGGCCTTAAGGCCAATTGGCCGGATTGCATCAAGGCCTGGTCCCATAGGAGTTTGCGGAGACAATTCTCCCTATTTTTCCTAGCTTGCTTGGTAAATGCCAAGCAGTGGCCACATTTGTCGGTTCTATGCCCCTCACCAAGGCAGAGGAGGCATGGGCCATGCGGATCCGCAGGCAACATTTTGGAACCGCATTCAATACATTTGCAGAATGCCGCTCGCTGCGCCATTGCGAAAAGAAAAGGAAAAGATAGTGCAGAGGGTAAGATAATATTTTTGGGGTTTTTTTATATAGGAACGAAAGGTTTGAAGAAAGAACGGGTTAAGAGAAAAACTTGGCGCAGAAGAAAAAGACAGCAACAAAATATATAAAAAGTGTAAAAGAAACAGTGAGCACGAGGGTCTAAGCGAGAGACCAACAGGCACGAGGCACAGCGAACGACGGTCTTCAAGACTGAGTAAAATGGCGGACACTCCACCCTATTTATACCACTAAGGGGGAGGGGAGGGGAGGGGAGCGGAGTTTCCCGCCAAAACCGTTAGCTTTCTAATCTTCCGGCCTAGGCACTGCACAGGCACAGCACCCATATGTGTGATGCACAGAGGCCACGACGAAGAAGTAAGGCAGCTTGAAGCAACCACATCGACAGACAAGGTTTCACTGGTACAGGGATTCTGGAATAATTGTTACCCAACCAGATGTGGGGAAGTCCTGATACAAGAACCAGGAGAAGCTTGCCATGGACAAAGTAGGAGTTCAAGGGACCAGGTGCACAGCTTAGTACAGATCTGGGTTAACTAGTCTGTATCTACTTCTTTGTTCTTTGCCACTCATGTGTTGCTTTGAACTGCTTACTGGTTGTGCACTGGATTTGTCTCTTTAGAACTCTGATTGCTTTTTGCACAGAACCTGACCAGTCTTTTCTCTATTCTGTACTTTTCTCTAATCCTTAATAATTTTTAACATGTTTTCATTAAACCAAGATTGTGCACCTCGGGAGAGAAGGGGGAAGGCTTACAAGGCTCTAAGTCATACTATGCTGCAGGAATATCCAGGCTGCACACCATGTGCTCAATGTAACCTACTGCCTCAATGTGTTCCCCTAAAGCCACAGGTCGACTGCCAAAAATGTTCAGCACAAAAGATCTCAGTGGGATCCTTGGCAGTCATGCCCAAGGGATCAGGAACACTTAGGAAATGACAAGACTGCATTATTCTTATTCTCAGTGGTGACAGCTGACAGCAGTGGGCTCTGCTGCACTAGATCATGAGCCTTCAGATGGGATTGTCCGTACTGTGCCAGCACCACAAGGACAGTCAATGATTCCTGGTCCAGTGGTAGAGGAACAAGACTCCTCCCCCTCCACCCGCCGCCGGGAGGTGCAAACCTTTGTGGTTCTGCAGTGTCCCAAAGATTTCTGCAAGAAGACCGAGGGTGCACACTTCACCCTACCCGTGAGGTATCCAAACATTTGTCAGATGCCTCATAGCCAGCATGGTTTATAAACTAGCCTGTACAAGAACTGTGGATCACATGTAAAACGTTACACTTTAAGCAGTAATCATTTGTGAATGGCTCTTATTAACACAAATTAGATTCATAACTCTAGAAATATGCTGTATAATATTTAAATATAGATATATTATTTTAAATCTCCTTGTACATTTAAAAATTTCGGTGGTCACTGGACCACCCAAAGGGCTTTGGACTCAGCACATCTACTGATTTTCTTTGTATCAACTAGTACAGGCAAAGGCAGGATTAACCTTACACAAAATGGCAGTCCTAATCCCACTGAAGTCAATGACAACAGTCCATTAACTTCAGAATTGCAACCCATAATATTCTGTCAAACCTAAAGTGTGATGTCAATTTTAGCCATCCTTAATGTTTTCAAATATTTGGAAACAAAATATAAATGTACATTTTCACATATTGATTTTATTTGCTGCATAATGTGATGTATTTCAGTTTGCATAAGAGATGAGCAATATGCTAATTCATGTAAAACTTTACATTAAAATTAGACAATATCGAATCACAAATATTTATATGCAAAGTAAAAGGAAAAAAGGCATTTTAGTAAAAATCACAATTTGTATAATTTGACAAAAGAACCACAGAAAAATAAAACATCTGAGTCATCAGTCAAGGATTTATACTTGATTCCAAAAAATCTGTTTTAAAGGGACATACCTGTTGCCTATTACTAGGCATATATGGAAGCATAGTTGAAACATGAAACATTATTTCATAGTCTTTGTAGGTAGTATAAAGAGAATGAGTTCCAGTTGAATCAGCTGCAAAATCAATTCCAAAAGCGCGTCAATGCAAATATGTGTTTCATTTCATTCGTTTAAGCAATATAAGATTAGTTATGATAAATCCTCCTCAGTCCTTATATCCTATTGCCTGAGGTCCTCAATGTGGTGTCCACATTGGTGCACTCTATAATCTCTACCCCTCCTAACTTTTATTTAGTTAAGGCATTTTAATTATTTTTAAATTGAAATCTTGATATGCTGCAACTTGGATTCAAATTAGTGCCACTGTGTTTGCCTGCTTAATCTCTACCTTTGCCTTGTGCTTAAGTTCTCTGGCAAGCTACTTTTCTTTCAGTCTCATCAGCTTGCCCTCTGAGAAATGAATGCTTTGTTACGAGAAATGCCTATCATGCCAGACATTTTAAGAAGGAGTGAGATCTCTGCATTCAGCCATTTTATGAGAGAACCCTCAAATTTCCAAGTAAGCCTCCTAACACAAAAGGGGTTTAGGAGGTTTTCTTGTAACTGGGCACCTGTGGCAAGGAAAACCTACCTGCAGGCTACAGCCGTATTCACTGAGATAAAGCACTTGCACACTGCAGCCACTTACAAAATCCATTCTTTTCCTAACTAAGGAAAGATTAATTTTGCTGTCACTCATGGCTGTTTCTGGTATCTTTGGAGCAGGATAGGGAACTCATTTTCTATGAAAAATGCATGTGAAAAAGCCAATTGTAGCCCAGACCTAGTGCCTAAAGTGATGGCATATCTCCTTTCTGTTCCATATCAACCTTTCTACTCTCTCAGAGGGAGTAATTCCCAGAGGAATGGACAAGACAGCAAGAGCGGATCTACAGAGAGCTGGATGGATCTGATGGCTACATGGAATCAGGCAAAAATAAGCATGTGGGTCTTCAGTTGCAGGTTTTAGGGATGTGTGCCCTGAACTGGGGGCAGTCCTAGCTCAGAAAGAGTCAACAGGAAGACAGTGGGGATGATGCTTCTGAAATTTTCCTAAGAGGAGGGCACCTTCAGTTCCATTTTTGGACTTATGACCTTCCATCTCAGTATGGTACCATTTCCTCATATTGGCACTCATAGCAACTACTTACAAGTGGGTGGGGAACACCCAAAGCTCTAAGTTGATGGATGCATATTATATGTCAAGCTCTCTATTTGTAAATCTGATTTGGAGACTATGCTTTAATTTATGAACAATAGAAAGAGACTCTGAATATGCCAAGGCACTTTAGCAAAATGACCATCTGCCACTGCTACTTTTTATGTTCAGTTTTATTATACTTTATTAATAAAACTTACTTTTATTGTCTAGTTGAGCTCGGTATTTATTGAAGCCTTTCAGCCACACTCTTTGACCTAGAAGGTCAAGGAATTCTTCAAAAGCAGGTCCAGCTGTCTCATTATTATACATCTCTTCTTCAGTACTTTGGCCTGCTTTGCAATACAGGATCCCAATCTTGTGCTGAAAACTCAACTGAAATTAGGGGAAAATGTTAACAGATGGAATTCTCCACAACAGAGCCTTGGGATTAAATGCCACTTAGAGCAGAGGTCCCCAACCCATCAGAACCTCCAACGGCAAAGGTCTTCCCTCCTTGCATTCTTAAAAAAGGGGCACTCCTCTGCTTCCTGCTTCTGAGTCTGACACAGCTGCTCAGTGCTAGGAAAAAAACCAAGCCAAGGGGTAAAGGGGAGAGGAAACACATGTCTGGAGGTTAGGAGGGCAGGGAAACAAAGAAAGAGCAAGATTAGGGGACAATAAGGGATAGGAAACACAAGGCTTAGGATGGAGAAGGCAAAGAAGTAGCAAGGGGGTGGGGAGAGAAAAGGCAAGGCTAGAGGATAGGAGTGGAGAAAAACACAAGGGAAAGAAGCAATTCTTTCCATTTCCCCCTCCACCTCAGACTCCAGTCTATCTCTTTTCGCTCTTCCCACCCTACATTACTCTTGAATAGCAAGGCACCCATTTTAATAATGAACACAATACCAAAAAAAGAAAAGCGCTAGTTATGGGAGATTCCCTACTACGCAGGATGCAAATACATATGCCGAGATGAGCTGACCCTGAAAAACGTCAGGTGTGCCATCTACCTGGGGCCAAGATCAACGATGTGACCAGTAGAAGCTTAGAATTCATAAAACCTACTGATGAGTACCCCTTCGTTCTCATCCATATGGGAGCAAATGATACAGCATGAATGTATGTATGTATGTATATTTATGAGGGATGTTCAATAAATTCTTGGTATCGATAAATTCTGCTTACTTTGCAGGTAATTTGATTATGGTTCCAGGTAGAGACACTCTCTGGGGATATATATGCAAAATCAGCTTGTTTTGACCGTTAGTATTGTTGCAATCATTGCAAACATGAAACCATTATGAGTGATCATAGTAAGATAATGAAACTTGAGCATCGCACAGTGATAAAATTCTTGATGGAACAAGGGAAAGTCAAAAACCTATACATGAAGAGATGGCTGCCATGTATCAAGAAGCTGCTCCTTCATTATCCATGGTTCAAAAGTGGTCTAGTGAATTCAAGAATGGCAGGGAAAGCGCTGAAGGCAACCCACATCCCAGGAAAGTAGTGGAAGCAGTTACCAACAGAATTGTCAAAAAAAATGCAAAACGTGTTGGAAAATGTGTGAATTTGAGTGAGAACGTTAGCAGAAATGACTAACTTATCTGTTGGCACTATACACAACATCCTTCATGACCAACATAATTTGTCAAAGGTCAGTGCAAGATGGGTTCCTCGAATGCTTGCGGCCCTTCAGAAACAAGCCCATGAAAGAACTCTCTGAGCCACTATATATAATATTTGAGAAATCTTGGAGAATAGGGGAAATGTTGGAAAACTGGAAGAGAGCTGATGTGGTCCCCATCTACAAGAATGGGAATAAAGACAAACCAGGGAATTATAGACCAGCCAGTCTAACTTAAATCCCTGGGAAAATACTGGAGCAAATCATCTAAAAAAACAGTCTGTATACACCTTGAAGAAAATATAGTGATAAACAGAATCAACAAAGATTTTGTAAGAATAAGTCATGGCAAGCTAACCTAATCTCAATTTTTAACTGGGTTAGCATGCAAAAGGACAGAGGAAATGGACATAATGTATCTAGACTTTAGCAAAATCTTTGACAAAGTGCCCCACGACATCCTAATAAATGTGGGTTTGCCATAAGCACTATTAGGTGGATCCACAACTGGCTTCAAAATAGGTCACAGAGTGATTATCAACAGCAGCTTCTCAACCTGCAGAATGATTATGGGTGGGATAGCAAAGTGTTCAGTCCTGGCACCAGTACTCTTTAACATCTTTATTAATGATCTTGATGAGGAATTCCAGTGGGGATGATAATTAAATTTGTGGATGATACAAAAAACTGGGTAGAATAGCAAACACCCTGAAAGACAAAAAGATGATCCAGGGTGACCTAGCAAGCTTCAACACTGAAGTAGTAGAATGAAAATCAACAAAGACAAATGCCAAGTTCCCCACCTAGGCAAAAAAATCAACTGCATTAATACAAGATGAGGAATACTTGGCTCAACAGTACCAAAAAACAAAAAGACCTTGGAGTTGTTGACAAAAGCTAAATATGAGCCAGAAATGTGATGCAGCTGCAAAAAAGGCAAACACTCTTTTAGGCTACATAAAGAGAAGTACCATTTCCAGAAAAAGAGAAGTACTCATTCATCTTTGCTCTGCAATAGTCAGAGCTCACCTTAAATACAGTGTTCAGTTTTGTTCACCCAAGTTTAAAAAGAATGATGTAAAGAGAGAGTTCAGAAAAGGGCAACAAACATTATACAGGGCCTAGAAACTAAATCATATGACAAGAGACTGAAAGAACTGGGCCTGTTCAGTCTTGAGAAAAGAAGACTACAACGTGAGATGATAGCACTCTACAGGTACCTCAAAGGCTGTCACAAAGAAGATGGAAAAGACCTCCCCTCACTCTTTCCAGAGTGTAGGACACAGAGCAATAAACTTAAGCTACAGTACACCAGGTGCAGGCTGGTCATAAGGAAGAACTTCCTAACTGTCAGAGCAATATGACAGTGGAATCAATCAAGAGAGGTTGCGTCCTCTTCCTCACTAAAGACATTCAGGAAAAAGCTCTCTGACAGCTGAGTGGGATGGTGTAACTGGTGTCCTGCACCAGCAGGGCGGTGGACCCAATGGCCTTCTTGACACCTTCTGACCAAACTATGCTATGATTCAATGATTCATGGGAACTAGTTTGTGTTGGTGTCTCAAATTTCCAAATGTGCCCACAGGTCCAAATAATTTGGAAAACCCTAATTCAGAGCTCTATTTTGCTGTTTTTTTTCTGCAAATTAGGAATATTTTAGTTATCAGCATGTAAACAAAAGTAGAAGATAGTCCAGAATTATGCACTTTTAAATGAACTGCAGTGTATAAACTGTAGTGCATTAACTTAGAAACAATTTTCAATTTGCCATCTGCATATCTGAATCTTTCAAAAAGTAATACTAATTTGAGTACACTGATTTCCCTCCTCTCCCTTTAGAATCAAGTCCACACGATCACTATGGCTTAAACAAGTCACAATGACTTGTTGTTTGCTTAATTACCCACCCAGTGAAGTTTGTCAAATCAACCAAGACCAGGCAGCATGGTTTGTTTGAAAGGAAAACAACGCTCCGATAATCAAAGAGACCATGGGGTTAAGTTACAGTGACAGTGCACACTGGGTATTAACAGAGTAGCATGTGCATTACCAGTGTCTGTAACAGAGAAAAAAACTGAAAAAACAGATACTGCCACATAGCCCTTACTACTTTATGGAATTGTATCCAGGGAGGGGGAGAGAGAGAGACTGGGCTAGGAAATGTGTTTCATGCCCAGTGAGATTGTCAGTTTAGTGACTATGATGAACATATTCATAATAATCATATTTATAATCATTTTGTACACTGAAGTACTGTCAACATCTCCACTAAACAAATGGATTAGCTTAGCTCAGAGTAAATTCATTTGGTCTGATTTAAGAGACTAGCACAAGCAAAAACATCAGCTGCTGCTGTCATTTGGGCAAATGAACATCCAGTTTGTTCACTGAAAGCATCTATCTGTAAAGATAGTGAAGTGCAAGTGAAAATACTTACAGCAGATACCACTACTGAAGCTCTGACATCTTTAACAATATTTTACACAAATTAGTTTCCCTGGAACTGTAACTATTTCCATATATTTTCAAGCTTCAGTTATTTGAATTTTGACAGTTTGACTCTTTGCAGTACTATTATAACTTGTCTCTATTTTCCTAAGTACATGCAGGGTACTGGAAAAATAGTTTGCACAAGTTCCCTTCTTATTTAAGAAATAATAATGTTCTTCATTTGTTCCCATTTTATCCTCCTTATTTTTGACAATCATGACAAGTTATAATAGTCTGTAACATGTATGTAGTGCCAACTGTTAATAATGAATAGTGATTATTTTCTTGCCGTAGCTATTGACTCACTCTTCCCCCACTTCAACCTTATTCATAACTTCAGGCAATATCAAAACAGGGTGACTCTAGTGTTCATACATTAATTCTGTTCAGTTTCCCAACTATTAAAGCTTCACTAAGTGACAGGAAACTTGCTACACAAAGACATTGAGGGTTGTAATCGCATATGCTGAAAAACAAGTTACTGATTCAAATACAACCTTTGACAATAGGACAAAAGTTATGAGATATTGAGCCAGTGTACTGGAAAGAAAATTGCTTTTAGGAATAGAGAGATCTGGGTAAAGGTTCCAGATTAACTATGAGGTTAATTATGGCTGACTGGGCCACAATAACCAACCCACCAATGAGAAGAGTTGGGAGGAAAAATGCATTAGCTCTATATATAACACCCTAAGCCACATGGAAGAAAGTCAATATATGAATGTGATGCTTAAATAAATGGTTTCCATTGATCAACAAGCTAGTTAAAATAGTAGACTTGCTTCACATATCCATTCTGATTTTGTATTTAAAAAGAATACATATTTTAATTTTGCAGAAAAGTAGATGTGCTGTATCAACCCAGATAATTTCACTACTGTTATTTGTTTTGAATTTAACGAATATATTCATTTAACTGAGCATGGAATTTTGCTTACTACATAGTTTTAATTAGGATTCCAGTTGTTTGACCCTTCAAATATACAACATCACTGGAAAGATCACCATTATGAAGAAACTGTGCTCACAGTAATTATAAAAGGAGAAAACTAAGTAAGATGAAAGACTGGCAAGCTAATGATTCATACTTTTATGTACTCTGCAGCCTTCTAATACTGAGTTGTTTCCTAACTACATTATCCTAGTGGAAGAAGTCTACTATGTGTTAAGTTCCTGAGAAATCTTATTTACTTATCTTAAGTAGATGTTGAAAATCTTGATAATTGATTTAGCTTTACAAGAACAAAAAAATGTACACAAGCTCAGGTAAAACATGCAAGACATACCCCTTGTTCATCCAATTTAAGCAGTTGTTCAGACACTTTGGGTGAGTTGGAAGCTTGCCTCAGGCACTGAATGCTCAGTTCTGGTATTACATATTCAAATACTTCTTTAAGAGGCAAACCACGTGCTGTGCCGTGTCTAGCAGTAGAGGGGATGGCGTCTTCTAAAATGGCTCCTCGCAATGTTGTAAGCTACAGTGAGAGTGAAAGTCTTACTGAATATTTATTATTCTAACACAGACTTGAGCAACTAAAAAGGGAGACACACTTACATTTTCTTCATTGTGATGTTAGGCAAAGGAAATCAAGCAAGACAATATTAAATAGAAGTCAAACTGATTCAAAGAGAAGGTAAGTAAGTTGAATGCTTACTAATCATGCATATATGGAAATGTTGGTATACAGTAGTCAGTGTTAACTCTACAGTATCACAAGTGGTACATTTTCAGGAGTAATTTGATAATCACCATATTATCTTCAGTTTTCCATTCCTAGAACAAATTTTAAATCAAGAGCAAGGAACTTAAGGATCTGAGGTTGCTGTTGGACCCCCAGTCAGGGTGACCAACAATCAAAGATGTTGGAAGCTGTAGCAAAATAACATCTGGAGTTTCACATGTTTCCCACATATATTTAATAAATTACATATTCTATGTATACAGAATTATATACAATTGTGTATTAATAAATTTTATATTCTATGTTGGTCAGTCAAAATACCTAAAGAAATATTTCCAAATTTTACAGCTTACTTACTACACTGTCATTTCCTTGATCCACTAAGAAAAGCAGCACTGAAAATCTCTATTTTTATTGATTAAATGAGGTTTAAGAAACACTACAGTAAAACATTTCTAAGCAGTATACAAATAATGCCTAATAAAGCTGTTAAAAACAGCTTCTTGAAACAAATAGGTTTTCGAGAGATTTCAAAAACCCAAAGGAGTCAGTGCCTTCATAATTTCCAATGGGGGGAATTCCAGAGTATGGGTACTAGGACACTAAAGACCCCATACTTGACCATCATGAACCATGCTTTCAATATCTTAGGCACAGCAGAAAAGTACCTCCTGCTAAGTACAATGCGTGCACAAGCAAGCACTCCCTATAACATATATATATATATATATATATATATATATATATATATATATAAAAATAAAATAAGAGAAACTGTATGTCAAAGCCCTCTCTCCCTTTCCCCTCTAAAAATTTTCCAAGTTTTCTTCCTCCAAACTCTCTTTCTAAGACAGCTTATACTTCTATAATCCAGTTCTGTCAAGGATCTGCAGCCATACTTATCTTCTGCTTCCCTCTCAAGCTAACTATATGTTTGTCTTTGAAAACTGCACCATTCTTTGCTATTCATTCTGTAGAAGCTTGTAACTGAGAGGGAAATGAATTTCTGAAATATGAGCTGCTAGGTTCCAGCACGTTGTGATTATTCAAGAGCTGCCTAAATTCCTTCTATAAGTCCATCCACAAAACAATGGATACTGCCGTCACACAGAACGAAATTACACTTACATGAAACTAAGTCCCATTGAATTGAAGAGGATACACTTCCAAATGATCATACAAAGGGTTAAGTGGCAAGTACAACTATCAACCTGCTGGACTTTCAAGAGGACTCAGACAATTTGTGAACACACCAAACATAAAGGGTGCCTCCAGATGGACAGCTCCTACCACTACCAATCAAAAGTTATTGGGCAGCTATATATCATTTCCCTCTTCTCAGAGAATCTTTGCAGTAAGAAAAAAAGGGCAGAAGACACGGAAGGATTACACAGGGAAGACAATTATGTCTGAACAGCAACCCCCACTAAGGAAAACAATGCAGTGTTTGAGGCAAGGTGACTACAGAATAAAAAACCTCACCTGGATGCATCTAAAAGGAACAGCTAAACTGAGAAGGCATTTTATTTATTTATTATTTATTTATTTATTTATTTATTTACATTGCTATAGTGCCCACAGCTGAAACTGTTTGGGCTGTTTAGCACAAATTTGAAGAGGTGAGAAAGACAGAAGAATTTTAGCAGTTCAAAATCTAGTAAGGTACAAACTAGGCAGCAAGAGATTCATAGTGATAATCTATAGTCATTTCATCGCATGGGAAAATGGAATTAATGGTGAGATATAGCTATTCCCAGGCACAAAAATTAAAAGAAAGACTGTGGGTGGTTGCAGTAGTTGGAATATGATGGCATCTAAAGTTATTCCTTCACCCCAGAAAAGTTTATGCTGTATCAAGTATGAATGTTAAAATGTGCAGGAATTGTATAACACATAGGAGTTGCTTGCAAGATCACCAGTTAGAATACTTTTGCCCAAATTAATCTCCTTTTCTGCCCTTTACATTTACAGAAGTGAATGCTCCCAACCCCAACAACAGATAAATCTAAAAACTAGGCATGCAAAAACCCATTATCTATATATTCAAGTTGTATGCTTCCAGAAGTTAGGAGACTGAGAAGATGACTACTCTGCTTAGCTAGAATGATGGGAAACTTGTAGAATCTCAAACCCTGGTAGCATGGGTTGTTTGAGGGTTAAAGCGGTCCTCAAATATTTCTATAAAAAACTGTGGTTTCTTTGTGAGTTGCTTAACCCTCAAACAACCTCTGCAACTTCAGTTTGTACTATACAAGCCATGCAAGGAGCTGTAACAAGAGCTTGTAGCTTCAGTAAGCCATTGTGGGATCAGTGATCATGGGAACAAGGTCTTTAAGCTTCTGCATGCAGCTACCTACTTTTGGGCCAGGCCTGTCCATATGCAAGAATAGAAAGTAGATGTAGAACAAAATACAGAATTATTTCTTTTTTTATCAACCCCATTCTGCAGCATTGTGAAACCCTACCTCACTTGTTCTGAACACTACACGATAGTTGAACTGTGAACCTTCTTTTTCCTTTGTATCTTCTAACTTCTCCCTTCGGATGCTGACTGCTACTGGTCCTAAATTTTCATCAGTTCCAAAGTAGTTTTGATGTTCTGTAGTACATAAGCAGGAGAAAACAGTAATGAAAATTCAGAGTGACAGATTTGTCCTTCAGATAAATGTCATTGGTTGAGATTAGGAATTCCTTCCTTCCCATTTATTTTATACTGTTATTATTTCTGATGTGCAAGGAGAATATCACACCAAAAGCATGATGAGTTTGTTCAAGACAGGATATCTGTTCAACACAGAATGTTTCAAAGCTGTCAGACTTTGGTCATATTATGAGAACGCAAGATTCATTGGAGAGGACAATCAATGATAGGGAAAGTCAAAAGAAAACACCAAATATGTAATGGACTGACTTCATTAAAAATAAAAAAACCAAAAACCACAGCCTTGAATTTACAATGGAAGACAGTGCATTCTGGAGGACATTCATTCATAGGAACACCGTATGTCAGAGACAACCTGATGGCACATAACAAAAGTATTTCTAAATTTGCATCTATTCATGTAAACAAATATATGCAAGTTTAATGCAAATGCATGTACTCTTTTTTGGTTATTCATAAATGGCCATCCTAGATAGAAACATTCCAATCCTTAAATGCTCCTATTCAGTTCTCATCTCCCAGCCATACAAGCAAGGGAAGCATCAGGCCTGCTTTGAGAAACTTAGCAATACCTTCTGCTCCCTAAATCACATGGTCTCCAGACCTTGAGGTGAAATGCATTCAAGAAGATGCATTCAGAATGCCTCCTTCAGTCCTTGTTCCTGCTGAACTTGGCTCCTGGAAAGCAGCAGCTGTCTGTAGGAAAGGAACGAGAGGACACTGCTTTCCATATTGGATTCCTGTTGGTGGAAGCTGTATACAGTGGTAGCCAAGTTGTGCTCATATTGCAAAGCTGTCCCAACTGAGGCCCTTTATTTGTCCCATAGAAGTGAATAATCGATATTTGGGAAAAATAACATTCATACATAGAGAAGAACAATAAGAGAGTAGTTCAACAGTCAGTACCGTAACAGTGTGACTATTCTCTTCCTAAACTTGTAAAATATGCTTGATATAGCTGCCATTCCTAGGTAATCAATAATTCAACAAGAAAATATATCTTAATGATAAGCATCTTTACTTTTACAAAAAGATGGACAGATAAAACTTCTCCTTAGACACTCTGCAATCTGGCTACTGATGCACATAGAATCAAATATCTATAGCCCTGCATTAAGCAGCCATTTGTTTAATGATTTGCCTCTTTTAAAAATGATAAAATTGTCAGTTTCATTCTTGTTTTAATTAATTGCAAATATAACAAGAAAAAGAGGAAAAGTGGGACAGGGGAAGAAAAAGAAAACATATACCTTTCTTTCCTTCAAATATCTTCTCTAAACCCTGTTTAAGAGCATTTCTAATAGTTACTTTTTCTACACTTTTCTATTTAATTCCGTTACCTGGAAGTCATCTAGAATTAGTGTATGGTTTGTAATTTCAACATTCATGTTGGC
The DNA here is from genome assembly GCF_004798865.1 of Varanus komodoensis. NCBI lineage: Eukaryota > Metazoa > Chordata > Lepidosauria > Squamata > Varanidae > Varanus > Varanus komodoensis. The sequence continues at coordinate 26,765,553 of NW_025335268.1, read as the reverse complement.
AATACAGCTGGTCTTCTTTTTTCGTTCAGCTGTTAAAGCTACTTCTAGTTCTTTCATCTGGCCAGACTCGCCCACCACTTCTGAAGTACCCATATTTTTTTAAAGCCTCTAACTCTCCAGTGATTATATTTTAAGGGCTATTACAGATGACAGTTTCCATCTGAACATTAGGAACTATGCATCTATTATTGCGTTCCACAACACTAGTTCCAGTCCTGCAATAGTAACATCAAATAAGCCTGCTGGGTGGGCAGGCAGAACAGCTGTTTGCTTCCTTAAAAGAAAATTCTTTGAAGAAACTTATTTTTTGAAGAAGAATCTTTGGAATGGCACTGTTTTTTTAAAGATGGCATGACCATTCATATTTCACAAAAATGCGAGCTTAGCCATTAGCAAACTAAAACTAATTCCAGAAAAGTCATAAAACACTTAGAGAGGTAGAACAGGTGTTCTGCTGTAGCAGAGTCAGGACTTGCTGAGTCCAAGGCCTAACACCTTTTGATTAGCAGGGACAATGGCATCATCTGCTTCCCCCAGGTTTCTCTATTTCCTCTGAGTTTGGCTAAAATTCTCACCATAACCTGGTTCACACAACTGCTACAGCACACATGACTCACTTAACCACATTATGTTGTAGTGCATGCCAACAACCACTGCAAATATTCAAGCCACAGCAGAAAGTCACTGCATCTTATTGTGACATGTGAATCTAGGTGAGCTATTGCAAATCATCCACAAATCAAAAACAACCCATTGGATGTATTGATTTATTAACAATCCAACCCCACTAGTTTCAGGTATCATGTGACCTATCTGCCACAGCTTGAATATTCATAGTAGTCACTGGCCTGTACCACAGACCTCTGTGGCAGTTGTGTAAACTGGCCTTGCAGCTTCAGTTGGTGGATTTTTTCAGCAGCAATATAGTAGGCCTGTTTACACAGAGGCAGTCAGTTCAGAAACCTATTACACCCAGGCGTTCTGGGCAGCTTGTTAACCATGGCAACAGGCCAGCTTTGTTGAGTTTACATGATATGGCAAGATGCAGCTGCAAAGGTAATTATGCAAACCTGCCAACAAATGCAGCAAGGGAAATAAACCACTGAGGGATAGCTTACAGTTTTGGTTCACACAGGAACTGAGAGGCTTGTTAGCCACAGAGACTAACAAGCTCACTGCAAGGTATCTCTTTTGTAATGCACAGTAATTTGGGGCTGCATTGTGTTCAATGGGCAAGAAAGACATGTAAGCTTTACAAAAGATCTCCTTGTAAAATAAAAACTGCTAGAACGGGTGTGCTCATATGGGTTAACAAAGCTTCCTGTAGTTCTGAACTGTTCTTAGGGATATGGCTACAATCTCATCTTCAAAATTTGCTATGAAACTAGTGCATAGATATTTTGCTTACCTCCAGTGATACTATTAGCACTATCCTACAGTTGGTCATGTGAAATTAATGCAATAGTAGTGATCAATTAAGTTCAGCAAACAGACTGCATTTTTTATTTCAAGACATAACTACCTGTGGTGCTAAAAAATGTTGTAGGGGACAACCTGACGGAGATACACAAAAACTAACAAGTGCACTATGAAACCAGAAGCCTGCAAGTGCTTCCACATAAACAGGAAATTTTTCAGATGACTATATAATAAACAATATTTTATATTGTCTTCTTAAAGTTTATATAAATTATTTTATTTTCAAATCAATTTTCATATATATATATATATATATATTCCATTTTTCATACCAAAGATCACTGCTTGAACCACATCATTAACATTTCATATATGCTCCAGCTGCTGTTTTCCATAGGATTGTTTTTAGTGTCGTTTTACTATGTAATAGTACTAATAACGATGTCAAGAGAGCAGATATTATTTATGAATTAACATACATCTCAACTGCTGCAATCTATGCAGCAAGGGCCAACTGGGTACCGCATGGTACCTTAGTGTTCATATGCATACCATGATATGCAGGCACACTAGAGGAAGATACATCCACCTACCACCCAGGTGCTTCAATTAAACACCTGAAAGGAAACTAAACACTGAAAAAGAATATTTGATAAAATTATGGTAAATTTCCTGGGGCCAGCTACAATAAAATATCTTCTCCCCACTAAGTAGAGTCAACTGAAGCATATACTTCTGTGAAAATCTGCTTAAGCTCTGACACTTCAGTTTCTTCTCTGTTCTTAATTTTATTTAGAACTAAACCAAACTTAGCTAGACAAATGGATTCAAACTCTTTCTATTTCTGTATCTCTGCCCTTGAACGTTCACAGGATTTTTTTCAGGCTTATGAGGTACACAGTAGTTTCTTTGGTAATTCATGTGCACAGCATGCCCTGCTATGACACACCTGCACACTTCCTGGTGTGTGTTCATTGTAGCTTAGTATCCCTTTTCATGGGTTTTTAAGCCCATACAGAGCAGTAGCAGAAGAATATAACAACATATTTTCTGGCATCCCTACCATTATCTTAACACCAACAACTTCACTGATAATTTGTCCTGGAATCATTTCTTTCTGCTTGGAAGCATTGGTGAACAATCTCTAGAACAGTCTTTCTCGAGCTTGTGCCAAAACAAGATATTTTAGACTGCAACCCCAGCATTTCAGACTAGTGGCTAGGTTGGCTAGAGCTAATATTAGCTGAAGTAAAAATATCTAAAGGGCACCAAGTTGGGGATGGCAGCTCTAAAAAGGAGCAACAAAATCTGTGAAATCTTTAGCAGCGGAAGGGGAAATGAGTTCGCTCGATCAGGTTTTAGGCTTCTAGAGAAGCAGGTACTACTCTATTTACTTTTCACATTAGCAACCATTTTAACATCAGCTAACACCAGAACTTTTGCACAGCTAGAATTCTAAACTACAGAAATATTCTTCTGGAATATCACATTTTGCCTTGATCACATTTTGTGCATGGTTGCACATTTTTATAAAGTCCTGATACCATCAGAGAACAGGACTACCACTTTTCAAATACTTGGCGACTGAGTAGTGATAAAATCTGGATGCCAGGTTTACCATGATAAGTAGATGTAAATTCAGAGAAATGCATACCAGGTCTATGGACATAGCATTTCTCAAATGGCAGACCTGCTGTCCAAATAATGCCTTTCTGCACACAGCTGAAACCTTGAGTTGTCTACATGAATTTCTTCACCCTCATCATTGCCCTCTGGGCCAAGTACAACATTGAAAGGCATGGGTAACAGTAAGCAGGGCTAGGACAGGATGACCTGTTTAGCTTGCAGCCCTCTGCTAGGTTCTGCTGCTTAGGCAATGCACAATGGATTCATTATCTTCACATATAGCTCTTTATTTCTACAACACATGAGAAAATTTTAGCATCACTGTAATGCACACTGTCTCAGTTCCAAGGTCAACACTCAGAGATGAGAGATGTTTTACAAGGCCCTATTGCAGGAGCTAAAAATAGCAGATTCTCTTTTCAGAGCTATCTATATCGATATCTATATCATAACATCTTCTGAAAATGCTTTGTTACCACAATCCATTTTACAGCTTCATCTGTATTTCTCCAAAACACCATCAGCAATGGAGTAAGTGACAGAGCTGTCATATCCTCAACTGCTACAGGGACTTAGAGACCTTTTTTTAATGAAGGCTGGAATCTAGTGCCTATAGTTCATGCCCTCCTTGCCCCATCCTGTCAATGCCTATGAATATGGATACAATCCTCAGAAAGGCTGGCTTCCTAATGTGACAACCATCTCTTCTTTTCAATACCTGCTCAACCTTTGTGGGTGGAATCATACCGTTTTAAGTTGCTTTCACATACCAATATTAACAGCCTAATTATATATTTATATTTACTGGGGTGGGGCTTAAATCACAAAAAGCCACTGTACACTAGGACTGCATCTTCCCTAGCGATTCTTGGACAGGCAGGGATTTTCCATATAAGCAACACGCAGATGAACAATATTCCTGCCACTCATTGGTTTAAATTAAATTGCACTCAGGCAGAGGCTCATGTCAGATGGGACAGGATCAGAAGTTCAGGGTTTGCTAGTTAACCAGATGTTCTATGTGGCTGCAGGCTACTAAAACAAAGACCTAAAAGGCCACAGGGCTGCCTAAAAAAGCTGACATTCCAGCTCCACATTCTACTGTTTGTGTTACTGCAACTCTCAAATGAAGTTGTAAAATTGTAATTGTTGTAATAGTTGAAAAACTTATCAGGAGCACTGTTTAATCTTCTGTATACTTGTGACTTCAATTTAGGACAAGTATATTTAATACTTTTTAAATTAGAGGACATTACTAAGAACATTTCAAAGTTTTTACACTATCCCAGCTTTGACTATGATGGAGGTAACCTCTTTTTCCGTTTCCTCCCCTCATCAACAATTAAGAGCAGATAATATCATATCATCACACATATATAACATTACTTAAATGTTAGAGATATTCTGCTTTTGTACAACAGTCTCTCCAATGTGTGTGCTATTCTCCATACCAAGAGTGAAAAGGCTCGTGATTCAAACATATTTCATTAACCTTGTAAGTACTAACAGCACTTTGATATTATTGGATAATATTATCAATATTAAACATTCTTACACAATCCATTGGGCAGTTTAACAACTCGTATGATTACATTTATCTCTCATATTTGGTTTGGGAGAGAAATCCTGAAGATGTTTCAATAATGTCAATAATAAACACTTAAGAATATGCCACTGAAAACAACACAGATAATCTCAACAGTTGAATATCCATACTAAACAGTTAAGTACTGTATTTTTCCATCTATAAGACACCCCCATGTATAGGATGCCCCTTACTTTTCATATCCATCTCCAGCGAACAAGCTGCTGCCGTGCGCGGGCATGCCGCCCCCCCACCCGCGTGCGCAGCCACCCCTGCCCGCGCGCACCACTTCACCACCCACCGCCCGCACACCGCCTTCCACCTCTGCCACCACCCTCCCATGCTCACCGCCCCCTCTGCACGCACCAGTCTCCCCCTCAGCACACCTGCAGCCCCCCTGTGTATAAGATGCATCTTCATTTTTAAGTAAATGTTTTTAAGAAAAAGTAGCATCTAATACACGGTAAAATATGGTAGATCTTGTCTTTCATTATATTTGCAGAAGAGCCACAACAATTATGTTCTTTAATGTTCTTGTTTAAAAAAAAAAACCCTATTTTTCTCATGAGATATTTATACTTCTCATAAAGCTATTTAAAAGCTCAGTATTTTTAAACCTTCAGGAATGAAAAGTTCCAGAGGAAAATAGCTTACCTTTTCCATAGAAGAACTTTCTATAGTAATATGCACCAAGATCAATGTGCTCGATGATATAACGTTTTACTTTTTCCCTGTGAATTGGTTGATTCTCTCTGGGTACTTCCAATACAGAAACACCTGCATTTGTGCAATGTGAACTTAGTGAGGATTCAAAGGAGCAGCTATCTCCTGAGGAAAAAGATGCTGAGTTTGCTCTAGAAAGTGCAATCCGCCTGTCACCTTCCCCACCAATTTCGTTCCTGAAATAAGGGCAACTGAGCACTAGATCATTGCTTTTCCCATCACCTTCATCAGCATCTAGATTCTCTTTTGAATTGAGATCCTCTTTACTTCCCAAAGGAGATTCACAGCTTCCAATCTGACCAGCTACCATTGGACTTTGTGATGCAGCAGAAGCCCCTGTAGTTATATTCTTTCTTTTCCCCACATTAATTCTGGTAGCCATTGCTTCATTTATGTTAAATAGAATGCTCTGTACATCATAATGTGCAAAACACTTTTGACAATTCCAAGGGTGAACATTTTTATCGAGTCTACTATCCTCTACTTCACATGAGAATTTCAGAGTTTCATGTTCACTTTTAACAGTTCTCAATTTTCTGAAGAGAGATGTTTCTACAGATTCTGACTTCAGCCGCCATTTGAAGGATTTGTCCCGATCTCTACCAAAAAGCAGGGCACTATCCATGTAGTCCAATCCAGAAATTCTGACAAATTCTCCTCTAGAAATCTGTGCAGCAGCATGGAGACTTGGAGAAATTGTGCGGTCACAGTGGAAAAATTCAGTAAATCCAAATGGTACGTGTGTTTTTTGTTCAAAGTTCTCCACTCTGTAGCCTCGAAGCATTGCAAAAAAATTCTCACCAGACAAACCCTGTCTGTCAATTGATGAAGTACTTCCATATTCCCTATGAAGAGCTGCTCCTGTATTTGGGTTAACAGCATTCTGGTCCAGGACATCCTCTGTGTCAATGTCGCTGATTGTAACATCGCTGTTACTTCTTTGTCTTATAGGGTGAAGACCCCTGTGAGGAGAATGGATAAATATGTCTCCCAATGGATATTTGGCCTCAGCAAACTCCAAGTCAAGATGCTCTTTTTGCTGCCCTTCATTCTGATCACCATTTACTGACCCAGCACTCTCATAACTGGTCTGAGGTCTACTTTCCCATGTAGTTTTGCTTACTTCCTTAACATAATCTTTTTTGGGTGGCCATTCAGATACTCTGGCTCGTACTCCCATTTTAGGCATAGCTGGAGTTCCATTGGCTGGGTTACTATTTTCACCTTTGTTGGTTCCACTTAGAGAAGCAGGAGGGACCATATTACCATTTAAAGCCTTGAATTTTCTGGCAAAGTAGTCATCAGACTGCATAATTCTTGTTGATTCCTTGAATTTTGAGGAAGCTCTACTAGATTTGTGCTTTTCTTCCTGTGAAGACTTCTGATCACTCATATCCAAATAATGGTAAGGGAATGGGTACCCTTATCTTTTTTAATAGTGCTGTTGGTCTAACATTTCCATTTTTTTATAAAATGAAGGATAATAGCTACAGTGTATGTATGTAGCTATTTCAGATTGCCTTTGCAGAGGCTAGTTAGGCAGAATTCAGTTCTGGGTCTACATTTCATAACTTCAGACCAAGAAAAAATTGGGTATTGGTTCACTTTTTATTCCATGTACCTGTACATTAAAAGAATGAAGACAATCAGTATACATTATATCCAACATGTCAAGACTATAATCTTAAATGAGCACAGAAGATTATCAACATCAGACTAGAACTAGCCCACAAGAAAAGCATTTATACAACAAAAAAAACACACACAAGAACTACATTAGGATGTATTTCTGATACAACACAACACACATTCGAAATTACAGACAGGTATAGACAATTAACTTCTATTTCAGTATGCCACAATACTGTTATTTTCTAGTTGTGGTAACCAAGTAATCCTGCTTTGTCTATGCAGCAGTATAAAAATGAAATCACCATCACCATCAACTGCCCAGAGAATTGGAAAGTATAGAAAGATAATAAAAAAAAAGATTAGTCCATTGATCCCCACAGCATATGTATAGCTAGAATTAAACTGGATCACACATCATTTGCAATTTCCAGAGCATAGCAAAGTAAGTTGAAACACTGTTTGGGTTGTCCTAGTACTAGAAAACTAAAAGGAAACACACTCCATTGGCCAGAGGTTTGAAGGCCACTGGAACAATTTGCACTTGAAAAATATCATAATAAAGGGAAAATGAACCTTGCCCATCCATGGCACAAAGGAGTAGTAGCTTCAAAAGAGCATAGGCTTTCCCCATCAGAAAGGACATTTGGCACCAACTGCTAGTTGCACTGGGACTGCAGAACTGAAGGGAAAGAAACTGATTAAACATTTATGAATTGTGTTGGTTTGGGGTGTGTTATTGCACACTATTTTAAGCTGCCTTAAAGAACACTTGACTGAAAAGTGGGAAGTGATTTTTCTAGATACCTATACACACTAACTGAGTTGGCATTCCATTGCCCCAATTTATGTAGAGGTGGAGAACAGAGGTCTGAGTTTGTATAGAAAGATGAGCAAGCTCAGTTCTACAACTAGTGAGAAGCTTGGAAAATACTGCATTCCCTCTAATTTATTGAGGCTAATTATAATCAAACTAAAGAATGTAATTTTCTGGAGGTCAGATCATGATGACAGAACAGAAAGCACTCAGAACCCTGCAATCTTGCAAGAAATGAGTCAATAATTTTTCAAGTGTTATTTCCAAATCTCCCTATACATAATGCTTATTAAAATATCAATCAAATATGTGGTAGGCACAAGTACAATGCCTTGAAAAATAGATTTATTCTGAATTTTGTATCAGTAACTTTATTATTACATTAATTGGCAGATAATGTTCAAGTACAATGTTTCTAAAAGTATATGCTTTTTATAAAAGTAGGACTAACTAGTTGAGCCTTTATAAGTATTGCAATTGAAAAAGAATTATAGAACATGGTTCAATAAAAATGAATCTATTTTATGAACAGATGGCTCAAATAATAAATCAAATTTAAATAAGATTACACTATAATCTTAACAGGTAATTATGAAGAGGGACTTAATAGTCAGCTGTTAAAGATGACAAAAACTCATAAATTTTGATTCTATCATTTTCTTTGCTTCTGGGTTCATTTATGTCTATTTCTTCAAGTGAAAAAGGAAGGATGGGAAACTATAAAAATGATGTTGCAATGCTTCAAAAAGAATGTTTTGTTGTGAATCATGAATCTTCAAATTACAGTTTTGTTAAACACAAAATTCAAGTAGATAAGTTCTAGCTACCTGAACCAAAAGATATAGCTCTTCTCTTTCATACTATGAAAGTACCTTCTTTAACATCAAAAGAAGTTGTGCATAATCCTCAGAAGATTTGGCAGGTTAACCACTCTAACAAAAACAAAAAATAAAAGTATTGAACTTACTTTCAATAAATTATAAATCTCTGCTGAATGACAATGAGTCCACATAGCTTTATGCTTCAAGACTGTATGCATGCTGTTGTTAGTCACGAAGTTGTGTCCAACCCAACGCGACCCCATGGACAACATTCCTCCAGGCCTACTGCCCTGTTAATTGGTTGAGGCATCAACAGTCCATTTCTTAATAAGTTCTAATTACTCTAAAACAATCTTTTTGAATAGGTTACACTAATCATCTCCCACATGTTTCTATGTATTTGTGTATCCACTGGAAATTTGCTTTTGTTCCCATTGCTAATTTTAGAGTTCATGGGATCCACAAAGAAAACAAGAAGCACTATGTTCTATTAAAAACAAAAGGAGTTGCACCTGGTGCAACACAACCAACCTGGCTAGAGTTTCATGTCAGAGATTTGGCTGCTAGTCCTGGGGCAGACAACTTCATGGCCAGAACAGGGAGTTGCAATAATAGTTTTGTTCAAAACATGTACACACATTTAATGGAAAAGCATTCATAGAAATAGTGTCCCTATATGATGCATCCTTTCATATGAGTAGCTGCAAGGGCAGCTACAGTATGCTGCAACTCTAAGCACCTCAACCTAGTGGATGCAATGGCCAAGCATTTACTCAAGCCCAAATTAGGCTTAAGAAGTTTCATGTCATTGTTTCCATCTGTGCAAGGACACCTTACCCAGCTACGGCAGAACCTAGAAGAGTGATACTCAGTGTTCTGAGCTACATAGGAGCCACCTCATAAAATCAGATAATTAGCTCATCTAATTTAGATGTGCCCACACTTACTAGCAGCATAGATGATACTACATCTCTTCCGTTTCCAGACTGGAGATGCCAGGAACTGAACCTGGGACCTATCAAATGCAAACTATTTGCTTCACCACTGAAATATAGTGTTTCCTATTGTAAATTATCATATAGTAGAAGTTTGCTGAATATTAAAGATGAGCCTATTTAACAAGGAAAACATCGTTATCTAATGCCCAAGGCTCTCTCCCATTCCTACTGTTTTTCACTGGGGTGTGTACATGAGCAAGTGTGGATGCATCAGTGCAAATGATTCGCATACCAATTCCTTTCATACCTGGCAAACCAAGAAAGTGTGAGGCTGCAATTTTATTAGCAATAATGCATTTATTTCTCTTCTCTGCCCTGTAATATATAATCAAATTCATCCATTGGCAGCTGCCAGCCAATGGTGAAACGTGGAACTTGGTATCATCATACCTGATTTCCTACACTGAAAACTGGCAGAGCTGAATACTACCCAGATTCTCCACCTTATAGTGCAATCTTATTGAGAGGAGCAGAAATCTTCACACTCAGAAGGTAATACTGATCCAGTGCAGAGTAGAAGGATTGATTGATTTTTCATTTCAATACCACCCCACAGCCAAAGATCTCTGAGAAGTTTGCACAATCCACAAAAATGGATGATAAAAGTACAATGTTGTTGTTGTTGTTAGTCGCGAAGTCATGTCCGACCCATCGCGACCCCATGGACAGCATTCCTCCAGGCCTTCCTGCCCTCCACCATCCTCGGGAGTAAAATCAGAAAAAAATCTAACATTTAAAACAGCTAAAAACAGACAAGGAATACCCAACTCCCGCCCAGCTGCCCAAATGGTCACCTCCCGGCTCCTTCTGCTCTGCATTTTTCTAACATAGATGTTTGTAGCAATCTAGCAGAGGTGTTTTGGAAGGGTAGCTAAAGAGTATGGAGAAACTTCAGGTTATCCTGAAGTTCATATTGTCATATCCTGGCACCCCCAGTCTCTTCTCCTCACCTAAAACACTCCCTTGTGCCCTTTTTGAAAGCTGCATTCTCAATCCACTTTCCCAAGCAATTAGCACAGTTCTTTCCATGCCAGCTATGAGCAGTTGCAGGAGAGAGATCGAACTTTGATTCCCAGCTCTGAGGTCATAGCACAGTCTCCGACCTCAGAGCTAGGAGTCTGAACTATCCTATGCTCCATATACAATGTCAAAGAGGCATATAACTGTTTCCTCCCTGACTTTTCCTCCCTTTCTATTATATCTCAATTAAAATAGAGTTATCATAATAAGTTACTTTTATAATAAAATTATTTTTCAGACTGACAGAAAATGAAAATGAAATAAATGCTCCAGAGTTATATTGCACAGTATTAGCACACATTCACTACATGTCAAATTGTATTAGCATGTAATCCAGATCCAAGATTATCTAGCTAAATATAGAATGGTATAAATTGATTGCTCATAAGACTTAGCTGAGAAATATACAGCTGCTCTATAATCTACACTTCAATGCCTCTCCAGACAAAACTACCAACTGCCAAATGCAATCTAATAATTAGCAAACACCAGATGAAGGACTAGACCATGACATTAGTTTATCTGCTTCACTGGATATCATTTGTTTGGAAACAAGTCTAAAGCCCAGTATAACCTCAGAAATTACAAATAAAAGGTTGCTGAAAAAGTAGCAGCAAGAGAATCCCACCAGTCCCTGAGTTACAAATTCCCTAGTTATGAACAACACATAGTTATGAACAAAATTGCTATAAAGCTTTTTAATTCAAAAAAAATGTGGAAAATCGTCATCTTGTAGAGAGGAAGTGACCATCACCACAAAGAGAGAAGTGAAAGGATAGAAAGGGAAACCTCTAAAGCATGCCCTCCTGTCTCACTGATCCAGAGAGGGAAATCTCTCTGTTATTTACTTGCAAAGAAGAGGAAATGGTAAGCTTGCATGGGGAAAATACAGATATTCAGTTTTTCCTACTTTCATGGGGTCCTGCGGCCCTAATCCCTGTGAATGTGAAGGGCTGACTGTATGTGATTCAATCCAATTTACATACAAATTCAACTTAAGGACAATTTTCCATTTTCTCAGGAATGCAACTTGTTTGTAACCTGGGACCGGGGAATGTTAAATATATTTTAACGTTCTAATCCAAAAATGGGGGAAGAGATTTTTCTATGAAATGTCTACATTTCTCTTGACATGCAAAACCACTTTTATTTAGCACTCTTGGCTATAATGATCCAAAATAATACTAAAGGTATATTTCCAAAATTTTTGTGTCACTACATTTTTTCAAAGGCAGATTTGAAGCAAAGCAACAATTCCTATTACCATCCCACCAGACTAATGTCCAATCAACTGTCAAGTCAGACACTGGGACTAGCTAGTCCCAAGCTTCCCCCTGCCCCGCCCTCACAAAGGCAGACACCTGGGATATTAATGCTAGCGTTTGCATTTAGACCTTACAACTTCAACTGTCTGGATCCTTGGTGGTTAATTATCAGGAGGGTTTGGAATCTTATTTTTCATTTAAGCAATAATCACTAGCAAACCTTCAACTTAGGGTGAAGCTGCTGCCCTCAATACACATAAGCCTTTGAGATTTATGTGCATCCTATGGCCTGAACAAGGTTTGACAGCAGTGATACACTAATTTTTATATAAATGATTGTTTATGGCTATTCAGATAAAGCATGGGAACAGTGAAAGGTAGGGGCCTGAGACACTGACAGATATCAGGGTGTGTCCCAGGTCACTGACTCTTCCACTCCTCAGTCTCAGCCTGACCTTTTCCCCCTCTGAGACATACTTTTTTCTTGCCACACCAACTGCAAAGGGTGGGGGTAGGGGGCTCAACCTTTGGACTCCTAGCTGTAAGATCTCAGGGCTGGGCCAAATAAACCTATGCCCCTCTGAAAATGTTAGCATGTCACAGGTAGCATCCTAAGGAGCCATCCTTAGGGAAGAGCCAGAAGCTTTGCTGAAAGGGAGGGGAAGTTTCAGCTAAGCTATTCTGTAAATAGGTAGAGGGTAGAATCTTCTCCAAAAACTCAGAGATTGCTACTCTAATTGCTATTGTACTGCACCCAGTTACATTTCAATTAAAAAAACCCTTATACTTCTTAAGGTTTCCTGAAAAGCAGGAAATGAGGAAACTGACCTGCTCATAACTCTGTATACTCACACTTTACCTTGATGCTACCCTTACAACAATCCTACAGCTATTTTTTTATTTGTGAGCCGCCCCGAGGCTTTGTTGCAATGGGGGTGGCATAGAAATGTTTTAAATAAATGAATAAATTTTCCTGGCCCTAACCCCTTTCCCTCAACAACCAACCATTTGATTGTTTTCCAGGTTTGCGATTTTTTTTCTGCAGTCTAAAACACTGAAATTTAACACTAAGTTATGGCAGTAAACCCTTTAAATGAAAATATGCTGCAGGGGGTGTCTTGTTGGGGCCTATCTTTTTTGCCTTTGGCCCAGCTGCCTTTGTTTCAGTCCCATAAACATCCCATGATGTTTATGATGTTTTAATTTATTGTTGTAAGCCGCCCCGAGGCTTCGGCGAATGGGGCGGCATAAAAATGTTTTAATTAATTAATAAATAAATAAATAAATAAATAAATAAATTCTAGAAAGCGATCTTGAAGAGCTTCTCTGAAATGGAATGTAGCCCTCATCAGGTTTATTACTCCTTCTTTCTAAGAATGGTATGTGTTTCAAAATTGGCGTGTCTGTCATCTATCTCTTATCCTAGAAAGTTCACTAGTCAGAGGCCACCCTTCCACCCATTTCCTAAATGACCTGACCCTTCACAGCAACTTATGCCCACAGCCAACTTCAGCTCTTTCTACCTTTACTGTATATGCATCTCCTTCCTTCTTCATCTACCTAGCTTTCCTCCTAGTGTCCCTATACATACACTCTCAGCAAGAGTGAAAATTGTCTTATTTTTAGTCCTGCTTTGGCATGTGAGCACAATGTTCTGCCCAATTTCTCATAGTTTTACTGCAAGTGCCTCAGGAGGTCACACAAATCTAAGTTTGGACATTTGGGGCACCTTAACAGGATGCCCATACCGAGCTTTTTTATATATCTATCCCAATTCCTGCATGAAGCAACAAGGCAATACCAGCAACCAACACAGCAGGCATATTCCGTTGTTTCACATTACCTCGTGACTTTGTGAAAATGGACAATTTTTCCAGATTTCCTAAGTGAAGTACTTCACAGTGAAAGGGGGATAAGCTGCCACTAAGATACTGCACATGCTGCCAGTGCCCATTTACTCTCTCCCACCCCCAAAAGCCCATTTCCAAGGTTATTCTTAAAGCCTCAGAGCTACAGCCATTGCAAATCTGCAAGGGCAGGAGGATGGCACTCCAGGTTCAGAGTCTTATCTTCAATCCTGGTGCAAGTTTCTAAGAATGGAGTGGAGACTCTAAATTATTATACAGCTGTCTAGACTATCGTGGGCACAGAACTGCAGCAAGACTCATATTAGTTGTACATAGAATTAGGCCTTAATCGCTCTGTTTCATGATATTGCTGAACAGCTCCTGTAGGTACAGACAATAACACTCAGCTTTAAACCTTGTATATCCAGAACTGAATGCTGAAATTTAGACTTGAATTAGCAGAGAATTCTCTACAGTACTGCATAGAAATTGTGATGACCAGATGGTAATAATCAGATCTTATGTGTAGAAAGCATGAAATACTACTTAACTTGGGCAGTATGTCAGAGTTATAGAACAATTTGTGATGCTGGATTTAGAATTCAAGGGCATTCAAGTAAGGAACCAAAACAAAAAACCAAAACCCCAAGTTGACTATGACACCTATTTCTTTCACAACTAATATTAAGTTCTTTCCTAACAAATACTAATACTTGGGTGAGGAGTTTCATACTATTTAAGCAGCTTGATTAGCAGTTTGAAAAAATAAAGAAAGCAGTTTCAATATACTGGCGTTTCTTTCACTTTGTGTCGCATTAGTTTTCTTGCATTATCAGCAATTTATCAAAATGCACAACTCTCAATATATCAAAAAATGCCTACTGGTTCCTTAACTATCATGCCTGAAATGTAATAATTGTTTAACATTATGAGATTTGGCAATTCTGCCTCATAAAGCTACCGTGCTAGGACATTTACAAGTTGTATGAAAAAGGCAAGCTGCCGAATTAGATTTTAACAAGCATAAAGCTTTACCTTGCCCTTTGGGTATAAAAGGCTATGATCACATTTGAGGATTCTGACTCTATACACACAGAGAAAGACTTGCTAAGTAAGGCTGTTAAACTAGAAGATATGTAATAAGAAAATATGATCTTCCCTTTTAAAAACTGCCATAATAATATGAACTTTTAAAAATTGATTTAATGAAGCAATGAATCTTAGTGCACAATCCAATCTGGATGCCCATAGCCCTCCAAACTTTAAGAATTATGGGCATTCTATGGAGAGTGGAAGGAACATAGATGTGAGTCTCCTCCATGTTTGTCCCACCTTGCAAAATGCTTACACGGGTCAAATTGGCCATCTAAGTGTCACACCTCAGAGCACAAGGGAAGGGGGCTGAGGCACTGTCAATATACTTCACCCTCCCCTCTCCCAAGAATATCTATCTCTTGAGGTCGTTATGCAGACAACACAGTTTTCTGTGCCAGTTGTGAGAGATGGAGGGTGCTCCTTGTTCAGACTCCCAGGCATGATGAGGTTGGAGAACTTTCCTAACCTCGTACCTGGGTCTCCCCAAAATCTTACAGACACCTAGGCTCTGTCTAATATGCACAAGATTGTTCTATTAAATACATACTAAATGTATATTAAATATCTGAAAACTGTATATGTAATAAAGATGACTGAAATAATAGGGGCTATTTTAGTTAACTTCCAACAATCTGAATCAAAGAAGAGCCTTTTTAAACCAAGGTAATCAATTGTCTTTGTGCAGTATATATTTTGATGATACTAAAGTCTGAGATCAGTATTTCATGACATCCTTATTAGAAAAGTTGGGAAATGAAGGTGAATAAGAACACCTGCCATTAAATAGGTCATGACTAAATGAATACAAATAAGTATTTTAATTAAAAATGAAATTATCAAAGACTCTTACCAGTTGACTCTCAAACTGGCAGGAGAAAGATGAAAATATGAATTGAAGCTTATAGTATGACTCTTTGCTGCACAAATGGGCTATGAAAGCAGTTAACCATCACTGAAAGAGTAAAATGGTCTTCTTAGACCCACAGGTGCTCCCATCTACCCTACACACACACATCAGACACTGGGGTATATGTGTTGAAACTAAAGCTAAACTGAAATTAAGATTCTTCTGAAAAACTGAGAATTCTCTCACACAAAGTAAGGAGCAATTTTACAGAACATTCTCCACCATTTACGAGCAGTGCTTCAGTTAGAAGATCCACATGCTTTGACTAGACTCATTAATACAGAGAGTTAAGGACCCAAAATAGATGCACATATTTTTTTGCAGTTAATTTCCCTGAACTATTCTAAAATCAATTTAACCCGCAATACAGCCTAAACACAATGAGCTGATGCCTGTAAAAGAACTTTTCCTTCCGTTTATATAGCAAGCATCCTGTAAATAAACAATTTCCCATTCTCCTAACAGATCGCATTTGTTTACAGGCAGGAAACACAACTGCAGATGCTGCAGTAGCAATGAGAGCAGAAAAGTGCTTCAGTTCCTATCAGGCCAATGTACACTGCTTCATGCTTCAGTGTTTGTTTGTTTGTTTGTTTGTTTGTTTAGAGTTTTTGTATGCTATCCCATCACTTATGGCCTCAGGACGGCTCACATAAATAAATATGTTTGGCATCTTATTTCAGAAAAAGCATGCCAACTGACTGCAATGCATACAAGAAAGCAAAATACTACAGTGGAATGCAGAAACAGAAGGATATACATTAAGTTCGATTTAACCCATCAATTAGCTTATTTCATTTCCAAAAAGAACAAAATATGATCAAAGGACTATACCATTATCCTGCAATTATATAGATGAATTTGGATTAGCTAAACAGTGATATCAAACATCAACATATCCGTTTCATGTACATATCCTGAAGTTATCAAACTGACATAACTATGAGCTCAAAAATCACCATTTGGAAAATTTAAAAAAATTGTTTTGGATGTTCCCCCTGCAATGACTCCTTCTGGCATCCTGCAATCCCAGCATGCCCCAGCTATTCAAGTTGCTCAGGGAATGCCAGGCTTGCAGGATTTTTGTCTGAATATGCACAGAATTGTACTCTAAATGTTTTGTAAGCTACCCAGAGAACCTTCAGGTTATGGAGCACCACAGAGAGGGAATGAAATAAATAAAGGAATAAATAAGGAGTGCTTACCCCTGCACTATTATAGTATAGGCCCCATTTGTGTTGATACGCAAACATTTCACTGCTGACAATTAAGTTGCTTTCATCATATTTTAGATAAAGGATGAGCAACTTGTACTGTAGGTCAAAAAATCTGTAGGACCACAAATCCCATTAGCCCTCACAATTGGCTATGTTGGCTGGATTCCTATTCCTACTCTAAATACTTGACTCTCTGTCAAAGAAATTTATAATCACCAAATACAAATACCAAAAAAAAATCCACCTTGAAAGTTTGGTAATGGAGATAACTGAAACTGAGAATATGATAATGTATAAATAAGCCTGCAGATGCCTTTCATTGAAATGAACTGTTACACTATGGTCAGCAGAAAAAAAATCTGCTGAGGAACTGATGTTCTAAATGACCTTGATCTAGGTGCTCAAGAACCAAACTGCTTTTGTTGGATATAAAGAGAAAGAATAATTCTCCAACTGCAACAGCTTGCAATGAAAATACACAATTCGCAGCTGTTCAGCTACCACCACCTTCCCAAATGAATGCTAAAAAATAACCCCCATGGTTAATGTTATTATTTAAAAAAAAAAAACAGCTGAAATTGTTTGGGAAGTCCCAGCAGCTCCTGCAGCACTACCTTACTGGTATGGCAAACATTTAGCACCGCCAGCAGCAACCTTTCAAGATTCTTATTGGTTCCTTTAGCTCACAATGTGAAACTAGAATTCTGGCTTATAGCAAATTAGGTGCATACTAGTGCATATAACCAGTTTGCTCATATTTTGTTCTTTTCCCCCAGTGTGACAACTAACAAACCAATAATGTTTTCTTTACAACCAGGTTTGTAAAGAGAGAAACAATCCAGAATCCCTAGCTGGTCCCCCATGTTAAACTATTCCTGAATTGTTTGGAGGGCAAGCAGGGAGGAGAAAAGCAGAAGTAAATGGGCTATGTGCACTAGCACAAAGCTACTTCATAATAAGCTAGCATTATCCAGAAACTGAAGCAAATGCTTGTCAAATTACTATGCAATTATGCAACATAACTTACCTAATACGACTTCAAAAATACAAAATGTGTGTGTGCAACTATGTATGCATAGTTTGCAACTATGGGAGGTTTTTGAAGGCCATGCTAAGGAAAATATCTTTAATATGAGTATCTGGAAGATCTAACAATATGTTATTGTTGTTGTTGTTAGTCACGCAGTCATGTCCGACCCATCGCAACTCCATGGACAACGTTCCTCCAGGCCTTCTTGTCCTCCACCATCCCCCGGAGTCCACTGAAGTTCCCACCAACTGTTTCAGTGGCTCCATCTAGCCACCTCATCCTCTGCCGTCCCCGTCTTTTGCCATCTATTGTTCCCAGCATTAGGCTCTTCTCCAGGGAGTCCTTCCTTCTCATTAGGTGACCAAAGTATTTGAGTTTCATCTTCAGTATCTGCCTTCTAAAGAGCAATCAGGATTGATCTCCTCTAGGACTGACCGGTTTGATCGCCTTGCAGTTCAAGGGACTCGCAGGAGTCTCCTCCAGCACCACAATTCAAAGGCCTCAATTCTTCAGTGCTCAGCCTTCCTTATGGTCCAACTTTCACAGCCATACATTGCAACTGGGAAAACCACAGCCTTGACTATACGCACTTTTGTTGGCAGGGTGATGTCTCTGCTTTTTAGTATGCTGTCTAGATTTGCCATAGCTTTCCCCCCGGGAGCAAGCGTCTTTTAATTTCTTGGCTGTAGTCCCCATCTGCAGTGATCTTGGAGCCCAGGAAAATAAAATCTGTCACTACCTCCATTTCTTCCCCATCTATTTGACAGGAAGTGAGAGGACCGGATGCCATGATCTTAGTGTTCTTCATGTTGAGTTTCAAGCCAACTTTTGCAATCTCCTCCTTCACCCGCATCAAGAGGCTCTTTAGTTCCTCTTCACTTTCTGCCATTAGAGTGGTATCATCTGCATATCTGAGGTTGTTGATATTTCTCCCAGCAATCTTAATTCTCACTGGCCCCATCTTTCTCATGATGTGCTCTGCATATAAGTTAAATAGGCAGGGTGACAGTATACGGCCTTGCCAAACTCCTTTCTCAATTTTGAACCAATAAGTGGTTCCGTGTCCAGTTCTCACTGTTGCTTCTTGATCCGCATATAGATTTCTCAAGCGACAAATAAGATGGTCTGGTACTCCCATCTCTTTAAGAACTTGCCACAATTTGTTGTG
>NW_025335268.1:26504765-26746286 GCF_004798865.1 Varanus komodoensis | reverse complement strand
TAGCATAGTCAATGAAGCAGAAGTAGATGTTTTTCTGGAACTCCCTAGCTTTCTCCATGATCCAGTGTATGTTGGCAATTTGATCTCTAGTTCCTCTCCCTCTTCGAAATCCTGCCTGTACTTCTGGTAGTTCTCGGTCCACATACTGCTGGAGCCTAGCTCGTAGGATTTTGAGCATAACTTTGCTAGCATGTGAAATGACTGCAATGGTGCAGTAGTTTGAACATTCTTTGGCATTGCCCTTCTTTGGGATCGGAATGTAAACTGACCTTTCCCAATCCTGTGGTCACTGTTGAGTTTTCCAAATTTGCTGGCATATTGAATGTAGCACTTTTACTGCATCGTCTTTTAAGATTCTGAATAGCTCAGCTGGAATACTGTCTCCTCCACTAGCTTTGTTGTTGCTCAGATTCCCTAAGACCCATTTGACTTCACATTCCAGGCTGTCTGGCTCGAGGTCAGTGACCACCCCATCATAGTTATCAGGAACGTTAAGCTCTTTCTTGTACAGTTCTTCAACTGGGTGACTTTGGGCCAGTCACAGACTCTCAGCCCAACCTACCTCACAGGGTTGTTGTTGTGGGGATAAGATGGAGGAGGAGATGTAAGCTGCCTTGAGCCCTCTGTAGGAAAAAGGCAGGACATAAATAGAAAAAATAAATAATGAACTAAGTCCAGGATTCAGCAATAAAGTCTACAAACTTGTACAGGCAATCCCTGAGTTATGAATGATGGAAATCAGTCTTTAAGTTGAATTTGTATGTAAGCTGGATCACATATACTTTTCATTGCTTCTTTTCAGAGCGCTTAATTGCTACAGTTCCTACAAGTTTTAAAAAAGCAGGAATATATGCAAATTTAAAGGGTGGGGACAAATTGTGTAGCCTTATCATGTATTCAATCAATAAAGTTGCAACTGCAATCAATATTTAGCTATAAACATTTCTCTGTAGAAGGTACTTCCTGGTTCATTTTGAATCACACATCCCTTCAATTTTGTCTTTTTTCACTTCATGGAAGAGTGATCACTGTTAATATTATGCACTCTCAAGTCAGATGTGACTTATGGTAACCTTGTAAGTAAATGAATGCCCTCAAAAATGTTCTGCTTTTGCCAGTCCTGCTCAGCTTTTCTGAACAAGACTATGGGTTCCTTTATGGAATGGATCCATCTCATGCTTGGACTTCCTCTTCTGTATTCAACTTTCCACAAAATGATTGTCTTTTCCAGTTAAGTGCAGTGTTACTAAAGTACATCAGTTTCAGTTTTGTCATTTTTGCTTCTAAGGAAAGCTCTGGCTTGATTTGCTCTAGAACCAACTAGTTCATCTTTCTGTCTGACCACAAAGCTCTCCTCCGGAACCACATTTCTACCACATCAATTTCCTTCCTGTCACCTCTTTTCATGGTCCAGTTTTCACACTCATACATAGTGACTGGGAATACAAACATATAGGTGATCTTGGCTTTGGTCTCCAGTGAAACATTCTTACACTCAATGAGTTTTATTATTCATCAAAAATAATTAAGAACTCCAGAATTTTTTGTGTTGCTGTGACTGAGCTGAGAGATGGCTGCTTTGTGCATTTATTTGCAAGGACTGCTAGCTGGGCTTCAGAAGAATCAGAGTAAGAATGTGACGCAGAACTGGGGTGAACCTGGGAATGTGGTCCATGCTGGGACACTGAGATGAGAGAAGTGGGGACACTTATCTCAAGGCCAGACTCCCCAGGTGGGTAAGCAGACCCTGGGAATAACCAAGATGTATAGCTGGCAGGAGAGGACACAGAGCAGGGAAGTTTCTCAGGCATAGATCAGGTGGTCCTGGCTCTTGACTCCATGATGCAGCATCAGCAGAGGAAGGCTGCCCCAATCAGAGAATCCGTGTGTGGAGAGGAGGCATGCTCACTTTTAGAAGGCCAAAGGGATGGGCCCAGGTATGCTCATAAGAAGAATACCTGGAGCTGATTACTAGATTGGGCTCAACAAATTGTTCTGTGCATGCTCAGAGATTCATTCTGGGCCTTTTGTGCTTTTTGGGCACTAAAGAAAGTTTTGCAAGAAAAATGGTCTCTGGCTTTTGAGTGCGTGAAAGAGGAACCCCAGCTCCTGACAGAGTGCACAGTAGCATATCCAACATCTGTGGTTAGAAGGAATCACAAGACCTCATGCTCTTTCTAGGTCAGATCTTTAAAAAAAAAAAAAAATCACTTTTGTTACTGAATTTGGAACTATTTTTAAAATTGTCAATATAATTAAACTCTGTCAATTAATTATTTTTTTCTATCCCACCTTTTTCTTCCAAGGAGCCCAAGGCAGTTTACATCCTCCTCTCCATTTTATTTATAACTTCATTACCAAGAGAGAGAGAGACAGAGACAGAGACAGAGTTGTAGCTAAGTATAGGTTAGGGTTAGGGTTACTACTGAAAAGTAGTCCATGGTTGCTACACCTTATTGCTTTCCTTAAATACTTTATGTATTTATTTCTCATCTGAACACACTGTTTACAATCCCTCCTTACAACATAGTGACCATGAGCCAGTTTGCATGACACAGGAAGCCATGGTGAAATCTTATCATTATAGGTCTATTGAGTTGTCCAAGCCCAGTTCCAGAGTTCCTACAAGGTAAGATTAGTTTTCTGAAATCACAGAGAGAACCAATGTTCTGTTATAAGGTTTTCAAATTTCACTGCAGTTTCTTCAGCCATCCAGACCCCAGATCGCCATATTGCTATTGTTTGTATGGAAACATGGATAGCCTCACAACCACAGCAGTCTAAACAAGAGGAGGAAGAGGATGCTGTCCATAAGCAAGAATAAAGAAAGGATGGCAATTTTGCTGTCAGGAGCTGCCAGGATGCAGAGTGAGGCCAGAAAGATGAAGGAGACAACTCAGAAACTGTACTGCACTCTGAACCATCAGCTGACTAGTCCCATTCAGCCCTAAATGGGCATGGTTTTCCATGACATGCAAATACAGCCCGCATATTATTCCAAGTCTCTGGTGAAATGAGCTATAGTCCATTTGCACGTCTGCCACAATAAATATATTACTCTTTAAGATGCCGTAAGACTCTTTGCTTTGTTTGCCACACAGAAAAGTTCTTTGAGTTGATGTATATGCAGAAGATAGAAGGATATGAGTGGGACATATGAGAAGCAAAAGGATATTTTGCAAAGTTTGAATGTTTAATATAAGTTTTAAGTGTTGGTGTCAGTCTTCAAGCTCCCTTCCCTAGAAATCTGTAAAATAAATTTCCAAGTGGACTATTGGATATATCTTGTCTCTAGTACACATACAGATAGTAATCCAATGCATCAGTGGCCATTTTATATTCTAGATAAACATTTTGTGAATGTACTGTAAAACAATTATTTATTTCCAGCCTGTTTTATGATATTTATGATTTGGATTTCCCACAGGAACTAAATATCTCTCCATTTTTACCCTTACAACAATACTGTGCAATAAGGTTCATAGTAGAAAGAGGCTTTTTCTGGTCCTCCCCAGGCCAGAAAATGTCCTTGGCCAGTACTGATTGTGTATGTGTGCCTTCTCTGTTTCACTGCTGTGTCCAAACAAGAGAGTAAGTCAGAAGAAAGAGAGAATGAGAGGGAGAGACCCAAATCTACGATTTGTTGTTATATTAACTTTGGGCCATTTAACCCACGATTAACCAAAATGGCAGGTTCACACACTACTGTTAACCCACCCCAGCAATAAGCCATTCCAGATTACATCAGATTAGTCCATACTGTACCCAACAGTCGACTGCACTCACCGTGGGTTATCCCCAACCTCTCCCTCGTCCTCTCACAGGTATCCCAGCAGATTCTACAACAGGATTGATTTGACTGCTCCTACCACCCACACTTTGATCATGAGCCTTTTTTTCTTTACTTGTTTTCTTCCCCTTGAAACTTTTTCCCTCTCTGAGATTGAGGGAAATCTTTTTCTCCCAGTTTCAGCCATTTTCATTTTGACAGTCAGTGAAAGCTTCTTGAAAGTGACCAAGCAGCACATTGGAGAGGTTGCCAGTTAAGGGCAACCTTTTCTTAATGGCACCCACAATGTACACAAATTCATTTGTATTCACAATAATTTTTAGTTGCACCTGCACAACTGTGAACCTGCACAATTCTATGGATGGAAAAAATAAGGAGTCTCAGCTGGGCTGTGTCCAAGCAGGAGCAATTCCTGCTGAAATGGTCACCTTATCCTTTTTTGCCCTTCCTATCCTCAGAATTCTATACATTTTGCACTTTTCTCCAAGTAGCTGGCTGCTCAGGAAAGTGGAGAAACAGATCCCACCCCATTATGGAGGAAAAGGAGTTCAGACAGCTATCAAAATTCAGGCTCCTTTTCAAAACAGGGTTTTGACAATGCAATCAACATTTTTAATGACAAATAGTTATGAAAGAAAGACCAAACAAACGAAAGACAGAAGAGGACTTTGCCACAAATTCATGGCTTGCCCTTCCCTTGACAGCTCACCTTTTGACAGCAGTCAAAAGAAAGCAAATTAAACAACAACCACTTTATTTGACGCTTCCCTAGGTCAATGCCTAGGATTGACATGTGCTGCACTTCTACATTGCAGAGGCTTCCCATTTTTCCATCTGTGAATGTCCACAGTGTGGCTAAATGTGGGGCTAAAAAACTAATACAAGGAGATATGGAAATATTTGCATGAACTGTTGGTGACGTCAACTACTAACAGTCTTCCTAATGTACTGCTTTGGCTCTTTGATAAGCTGTCAAAATGGAGACTACAAAAGCTGGCTGTCAAACAGGAGGTTACCATCTTTGGGGAAGGGGTAGACTAAAGGTGTAAAATAGCCACATTAAATGAGCATAGCTTATGATCTCAGCAGGGGAAACCTGGGCAGTCACAGTATGATTGTGAGCCGCCCTGAGGCTTCAGCGAATGGGGTGGCATAGAAGTTCTCTAAATAAATAAATAATAAATAAGTATTGCTTATGGAGCAGCTGTCAGCGGTCTGGGCAAACTTTGCAAGAGTAGCCTGGGGGTTCTGCCACTCCAGTCAAGAGATTGACTTGCCTTTGCCCTCCATCCATGAAGGGAATAGTCATCTGGATCCAGACACACCACCCCACTGAGCATGATTTGTCAGAGTAGCATGTTGCCCACAAAGTACCCTGAAAGAAACAGTGACAACCCACAATCATAATGTCCATGTTGGCCATCAATGGAGAAACCATTTGTGTATATTCAAAATGGCAGCACACACTATTGCAAATTGGTTTTATCTTGTGTTTGTTTAAATGTATATGGTAGTGTCTATTGTGTTTTAAAATGTGTAGCATATAGCAAACCTCCCGGCGAGTCATTAACTTACTATGAACAGTACAGAATTTTTTTAAATAAAATATTTGCTGCAATCTTGTCCACACAAGCCCATTGAAAGGCATCTACTAATTTAGGATAAATAGAAGATGAATTCTGGATCAGTCTCTCTGAAGCTTGGACCATGCTCACATTTGTGGATCTGCAGAACATTTTCAAACATAATAAGATTTAAAGGACTATTTAACATTTTCTGACATCATTATGGAAGTCAAACAGTTCAGGCTGAATATACTGTACGAGTTTAAATGTATAACATTGATTATTACATATATCTAGCATATAGGAAACTATGAAAGGCATTAAATAGCCAGAAAGTAGGTCAAGATCTCACAATCAAACTTGAACTAATGTTTCTTTATGGTAGAGGTTTTTACATTTTTAGGTCCAGTTTCTCAGTATACATATAAACATACTGAAAAACTGGTCCTAAAATCTGGCACACATTCATACAGTCTACTTATTCAGTCCGATCCCTCTTCACGTTCAGACTGGATGTTTTATTTGAAATGTCAAGTTTCATTGCAACCTTTGCACAAAACATAGAAACTGAAGTCTAAAGAAGAATTATATTCTGCTTCCAGGGAACAAATCTATTTCTGAACAAATACCAATTAGTAAAATATGGCTTTACTGGTGCCAGGATTATAACACAGTTCCTATATGAGTAGCTATTTGGATGCCAGGAATAAATCATGAGGTGAAAGATTTCAGCTACTTTTCCTCAGTACAATTTTTAGGGTCCCTAGGTATGTAGCTCATGCTGTGTTGTGCTTTGAAACTAGACCCGATTCTATAACATCTACGGTTTGGACATTTATTACTTGTAGATGGAGTGACATTTGTTTTGACCAACCAAACACCAGTGGAATACTATTATCAAGAAAGGTTACTACAGAAATACCTGGGTGAAGACTATACACTAAAGTAATAGAAAGGGGTATTTTTCCATTCCAACTTGTTTTGGGTGAGAAAGACACCAGAAATTATGTTAAGATTATATGATACTGAATAGCAAAATTTGGTATCTTTGGCAGCTAAATTTTGTACCTTTTCTATTTTTCCACATTCAATTCATAATTAGAAATAAGGGTACAAATTAAGACTTACTAAGCCTTAGATTGTGATTTCACTGGCCTGTACAAAGTGCTTACCACCTACCATCTTAGAAGATTCACTGCAACCTTATTCTTCTCTAGCTCAGAGGATTTAGATATTGGAATGCATGTCTTACTACACAGCAACTTCAATTATGAGAATAGGAAGGTTTCTGTGTTTATTATCTAAGTGGAATACTAGAGGAAATTTGTTTTTCATATGTTATTGTTTAGCTGACAACAACTTAACGCTTACTAGAATGTTTGCACAGATATTTTTCCTGTAGCACTTAAGTTGAGAGACCAGTTAACATGCTCTTGTTTTGTCTAGCACTAATAGCAATAGTATACTGATAGGATTCTGCTCAGAATTTCAGCTGTTGGGCAGTATAGAAGGGCAATAGGTAAATAACCTTTCATTGCCATCATTAATTTATTTCCTCCTTTTTTAAACAAAGTACAATATTGAAGCTTCATCATGGATTGCAGAAGAGGGTTAAAGTGCAACCCTATGCCAATGTACTCAGAAGTAAGAGCCATTGAATAGCTGGGTCACTAGGCATATTGCAGTCTTACTCCGTTTAAAGGCTCCAGCATTGGTATAGGAAACACACTCAGAACATTCATAAAACAGCAGCTTGTAAAACAAAACGTTATTTTGCTCCATTAACAAAACTTACTTGAACAGCACAGCAAGCATAAACTCCTTGAATCAATAGGAACTAACCACTACTACAGGAAAAGTAAACCTTAGGTACACCATAACTGATCCCTGAATTCTAAAACTTAATCTTGTAGCACCTTGAATACTGTAAATTTATTATGCCATAAGCATTTTGTGGACTGGAACCCACTAAATCAAATGATGGAGTGGATAGTGCCCACAAAAGCTTATGCCAAAATAAGTATGTTAATCTTTAATCTGCCACAGGACTATTTGCTGGTTTTGCTACATCATACTAACACAATGAGTCTTCTGGAAATATAACATTTTAGTAGAACTTTCACTGAAGTACATTTGTTTCCCCACTTAGTAAAAAGGAAAAAAAAGATAACTTCCTTAAACTAAGATGTAGTACATCAATGCTTACACCAATCATCTGGTGATTAAATTAGCCTCCAAGTAGGAAGTTGAAAGGTGGAATGAAGATTTCAAGTTTTATACCTCGTCTAGGCCTTGCTCTAATTTCTAGCTTACAGAACAGTTTCTGAATACAAAGTTGAGAGAGAGGCTGAGGATTGAGTGGCAGCTAGCTGGACAAGTTAGCTTCAGTAATGCAGATCCAAACCAACACATCAGTCTTTCCTGTTCATGACCAGGAAAAGCAAATTGAAAGAAGGGTTAGATGCTTCTGCTTCAAGGTGCTTAGGGTACTTCAGGCAGTGGTGCCCAAGCCAGGATGTCTCACTGCTAGCCTCTCTTTTTACTTTTCTTTTGCTCAGAAAGGAACAAGGGAGTTCATCAAGTAGAGAGTCTGGCAACTACAGTTTTCAGCAGGGCCAGGAAAGCCAATAAAAAATAGAAACTCTTGCTTCTTTCATATCCTGGTAACAGAAATGCTGTCAGTACTATAGCCATCAAAACCTAAGCAGTGAGCATAGTTGAAATGATTTAGTATTATAAAATACAAAAGGAGTATAAGAACTACAAAAGCATACTATCTAAAAACAGTAAAACAAGCAGCAACTATTGAAAAGTTATTACCTAAAAAAAGTTGAGAGACCTTTGAGTAGTAGGTGACGTATAAATGGAAACAGAAATTGAGTCATAAAAGGGACTGTAAGCAACTAAGGTAATCAGGTGTCCAGTCAGCCAAAACTGTGAATGGGAATCAAAAAGTAGGAGAGCAGTTCATCCCATCTTCATGCTTTTTAAAGGCAAAATTGTAATTTTAAAAAGCTCTAAAACATTCAGGGGGCAGAGCCCCAGTCCACCCCTGCCAGCAGCACTGTAGGTGTTTACAACCTACTTTAAAAACACACACTTTGGGGGCCAGGAGAAGGGAATTCCACAGTAATGGAGCCACCACTGTCTCTTGTGCTCACCACAAACAGTCACAAGAACTGTGTGTCAACAGAACCAACCTGTACATTTGTTCTAAACAATGGGTAGGCAAACCTGGTCCCCTCTATCTGTTTTACAGCACAACTCCCATAATGCCTGTTTAGCGCATGCTGATTTGGGTTTATGCTAGCTGAAGTCCAAATCATCAGAAAGGGAATAAAGTTGCCTACCCCTGTAAAACCACTCCTGTTAAGAGATAAGAGGAAACCTTTCACAGCAGATCCTCTACTGGGTGCTGCATTTGAGCTGTTGGCTTATTAAGTTAAAGAACAGTCAGTAGCACTCATTTTAAAACTAAATGTTCTTGTTGCATAAGACATGTACAGAAGTGCAATGTTATTTACAGAAGAACACAGTCATTTACAATGTGCAGATATGATTGTTTATTAAATCAAACAGCATATGTTTTGGTAAAAATGGGTGTTGTCATCTTTATTTAGTCACAAGGTTTCAATCAATTAAGTTTTCATATGAGTAAAAATACTTATGAAGTGGGAAGTACTTTTTGCTTTTAAATGATGCATAAATGTGTCAAAGAAATCAACAGAAAAGGCAGGTGGAAGAGGTATTTCATTTTATCCCTACTATGTGTGAGAGAAGAGAGAATGCCTCTTCTAATGGAAATTCTTAAAACTACTTCAAGACCACCACCATCTGCTGGCCAATACTAACATGTTTTTGGTTGCTCAAAAGTTTGGTTGATGAATTTAACTGGCTACTTATTTAGTGCCATCAATGCAGACGAAACTATACAAAATACAGAAGGTGTCTACCCCAAGGAAACTGTGTAAAAATTCAACACATGGAAGACATTTCATGTCTCTTCCATACATTATGTAAAGCTGAAGATATACCTCAATAAAAATATTTAACTGATATTAGCCAATTGCTAATACAGAACTTGCCAATCAATTACTACAAAATCAGATAAAAGAAAATGAGTGCACAGACATAACAGCATGAATATGAATGTACAAAATTAACAATGTAATCTTATACAAGTCTACTTACTTGTAGACATTCCACCAAGTGCAATGGAACTTATGCTCAAGAAAATATGTTTAGGACTGCAACTTAACAAAGTTTCTGTGAATAAAATGTAATAAATGCAACTTATTGCTGTGACATTTTCCACCAAGTGGATAGATTGCACTATAAATCCCTGTCAGATCTATGGACAACTCTAAGATACAAAAAGTAGACTTTAATGGAGACCAAACCACATAGACAAAATAACATCCATTAAGACAATTTCATCTTGAACTGTCAATATTGCTACCATTAGAAGAGGCAATTTGAGTAAGTTGAAAAAGAAGCAAACCCCAAAACAATCATTTATATCTCATATATTTTATTTTTACAATTGTTTTAAGGCAGATAACCTGCTTTCAAACTCTGTTCACCAAGTTTAAGAAGTATCAATCAACAAGAAATGGTATTACTGGAAAGAGACAACTTAAGACATAGTTTGCATAAACAAGCCAATAAAATAATAAATATTTAGTCAGTTCAGTTATAAGTCTAGCCTAAAAAGCCGTATAATCAAATTGTATGCATACTTACTCAGAAGTAACTCTTCCTAAGATCAGTAAGACTTGATTTTCAGGAAATATGCTAGGGCTATAGCTTATGGAAGAAACTCTATTGAAATCAACAAGACTTGCTTACAAGTAAATATTTTTAGGATGAGAATCTTAGAAGAAATGGATGACTAGGCTGTCTGAGACTAGGTCAAGTACAAATCATCTCTGCTTACACCAGCTATCAAGTACAAATCATCTCTGCTTACACCATCTCTGCTAACAGCTATCAAATATTAGCAAAAGAGCATCAATGAAAAAATGGCAGTACCACATTCCTCACCCTCCTTTTCAAGCTTAAACAGTGTAAGTGTGAGTCACAGTGTCAGAAAGTCAATTACTCAAGACATTGCTGAGATCTTGTTTAGTTTATATGAACATTAAGCATAAGACGACTTTATTGAAACTTAACTGAAATTTAAATACCTTGTACAACTGAGTCCATCAAATTGGTCAGACAGTAACACACATCTCATGTTTTCCACCAAGAATCATTCAGAAAGCAATGTAGATAATATGCAACATTCCAGAGAACCTTTTAGCATTGCTGAGCCCATGACCATTCCTAAATCAAAATGTAGTGCCCCTGTATTTTAATCCTGTTTACTACAATGACAATCTTGGGGTACTTATGTTCAGAGAGAAGGATGATTATCTACCAAGTTCAAAGTATAAGCTAGGCTAAAAGTAAGATACAAACCACATTACATCTTGAACTGATCTCTATTTCATACTTGCTTACATAAATAGAGAGAGGTGTCCTGTGAGCTGACTTGCATACAGTCACCTAGCACAAACTGAGAAAACACTTCCTCACCTCCTACCACTCCCACCTTGCCTATTCTCATCATTCCTGCCAGCATAAACAAAAATGCACTAAACAGCTTACAGAGACAAAGCCTGAGAGAATCTATTTGCTTACATTAAAGAGGTTAAACTAGTTCAAAGAGAATGTGAACCAATCTCAAGGTAAATGAAGTTCTGTCACTTATTATGCAGTCCTCTTTATGAAAAATAGGTTAAAATTTTCTCTGAACTTATTTATCATAGACCTTCAGAAATTCAAAACAGAAATGCAAATATAGTACTTTAAGCAGAATATCAAGACAAAATGCAAAGAAGAAACAGCTTAAATTTGGCTTAGTTTAATTTACTATAAAACAGATCAAGGTAGCAGCATTTCATAATAATGGAAACTAGGTTCTAACCTTGTAAAATCTGAAGACAGATCAAATGTGCTGTATTTCCTGAATGATACACGAAAGCCATCTAGCGTTAACATTTAGAAGTGAGATATGCACTTAGGTAGAAGAATTTACAGAAACATGCTTGTTAGCAAGTCTTTACTGCAACAATACAACTAAATATTTTCAAACCACGTTTTGCAAAAGGGCAACCATAAAGAGCCAAAGCAATTCTGCAAGTACTCAAAAGATATTCTCTGATATATACTGCTAGTTTAAAATCTCACTTTATATCTTTAAATAGGTGGTTCTAATAATTGGCAACTTCAGAGCAGTCTTATTGTCAAAGCTAAGCAGAAAAGAAGCTCCTGGGTAACAGAATAAAACTCTTCAAATGAAAGCATTAATTTTAAAAAGTAAAATTATTTTGTGAAACTATCCTTGTTTCACAATGTTCTATAGAAACACATTATGCCAAAACATTGCTTATTTATTTATTTATATTAACAAAGGGAAAGCGCTTATGAATAGATAATCATTCTTTAGAGTGTGTGAAAAAATGACAAGGTGGTAAGGGCAGAAGGGAGGGAGGAAAAAAGAAAAGGCGTTGGATTTTCATTTACTATTTCCTATACATAAAAATTCTACTGTTGAGAATGCATGCAATTTGGACCGGACAAAAAACCCTATTCTATCAGTTCCAACCGGTATATAAAAATACCTTCTCACACCCGGGGGGGAGGGGGAGAAGACTTCTACCATTTCTTCCCTCTTAAACTATGCTCGTGGCGGCGGAGGGGGGGGGGATATATATACATGCTTATACAAATAAGCACTCCCCGAGCACACATGCCGGCAAACTAGCCTTCTTTCCCAAGTTTGATGACGGCTCCCCTCGAAACCATATCGGCGGTCCAAACGCGATCTATGTCCTACTCCACTCCTCAGCGGGCAAGACTTGACGCAATAATTTGTATTGCAGATTCTTATTTGTGCCCAAAGAATGAATAAGGAGCAGAGCAGCAGGCGAAAGGCTGCACTCAAGAGCGGTGAACTCTCCGCTTGGAAGGCGGCCAGCTCCTACCCATCGCGGCCACCCCCCAATCCTTTGCTATTTTTCCGCTCACGGAGGGTGAACGCCCCGATCCCCCAGAGACAAACAAGGCAACTCCACCACAGCCTCTTCTTCACCCATCCCGGCGCCAAAACACCCCCACCGCCCCGACTTCCCAACTTGACTCTCCCACGAAGGAGTGGGAAGGTGGGGGGAAAAGGCGACAGGAATGTTAGGAAGCTTCTCCGGTCCATCAAGTGCACGGGGTGAGGGCGAGAAGGGGCAGGCAGATGCGCGGGCTGGTCCCTAGCAAAAGCAGGACAATGTCTTCCCGCTCCCCCACCTCGAGCAGAAACCTGAGGGGAGAAATATTAAAAAGAGGGCGCCCCTTCCTTTTCTCCACCCCCCCCCCGCACTATCTCCCTTTTCACACATACATAGAGAGAACGGGAGAGAGAGAGAGACAAAGAGTTCTTCAAGCTTGCGAAACCTCTCCCGAAAACTGCGCGCCCGAGCTACAAAAGCCCAACAAGTCCGGGTCTCCCCACACAAAAAGGCCCCTGGGGGAAGGTGGGGGAGGGGACGTCACTCAGCCGCTGCCGCCTCAGAAGAGCCGCTTTCCCTCAGTTCGCGCGCCGCGGAACTCACGCCCGGCTCCGGCACACTTCTCCTGCCTCCAGTCTCGTCGCCTCACATTCCCACATTCCCTGAGAACAGACACCAGACCCGGCAGAAGCGATGGCGGCGGCAACCTGCTCCTTACCTCCTCTCACAGCCCAGCGGGAGCAGCCGCGAAGCCGGGCTGCCGCTTTCCGCCGAAGAGCCCCATTGGCCCCTCTGCCCGATACCTCCAGTCCGACCAGCCCCCGAAGCGAGGGCTCTGCGTCCTGTCCAGGATGAGAGCCGCGGGGTGCGGGTGTCAAGCGCAGAGACTCAGGAGGAAGGGGAGGGGGCGCCGTGGGCGCGACTCGCTCCCGCCCGGCCGACCGCTTCTTCTCCGGCAGCGCGGTTGCCAGCGCAGGCAAGCTGTGGCTTGGTCCGCCGCGGCTCCGGATAAGCGGGGGAGGGGGAGCGGGAGCGAGCGAGCCTCGCCGTGTCCCTCAACACACGCGCGACAACGCCTCCCTCGCTCCTCATTGGCTTCGGCCAGCCGAGGTCGCGCCTTTGCGGGGGCATCCTAACACTCCATTGGACAACGCCTTTCGGGAAGGAACGCCCTGCCTACCAATCGGCCGATCCCGCTTTCTGCGCTGTGCCTTTTCTTTTCAATAATTGTCTTTTCTGCCTTATGGATCCCGAAGAAAGAGGCGCCGCCGCTGCACTTTTTCTTTCCCAGGCGGCGCGTGGGCCGGGCGGCTTCCCAAAGTTCTGCCTTTGGAGGCAACCTCATTGGAGGAACTTTCGCCGTGGGAGGAGCCTAATGGAAAAGCCCGGAATGAAGAGGGTGAACCGATTCACACGGTGCCTCTCCGGCCCCACTGGAATTCTTGCCTCCGGCGTGAAACTTACCAACTCCTCTCTCTTCTGTGTGGGGGACAACGATCAGGTGGTGACATACATTGAGGGAGGCGAGAAGAGACATTTCAGGGTTGAGTCGTGTGGGCGGTTGTGGAAGACGGTCGAAAACCTTCAGGTGACTTGCCTGCATCTGAAACTCCGGACACATCTGCTCTTCTCGGCGAGACTGCACACTCCACGGAATATTTAACCCCAGTGAATTCTGGGTTTCAAGTCCTTGGACAACTCTCCTTACAAGATAAGACGCTATGCTCACGTTTAAGGCTGTATGCTGTTTAGCTTAGAGGTTTATGCTAGCTCATATGGTATCCTACTATTAAAAAGAGTGCCAAAACCCACAAACCATCTCCAAACCGCTAAAGTAGTGGAAGCCTCTGGGATGACCACTACAAACAGCAGAGATGAAAACTAGGCAATGATAGCTCTTTAGACATAGCTGATGTGTACGCACATGCCACATTTTCCACAAATACCTTGTGTTGAAAGCTGTTCATAGCATCTGAACTACACCACAGACCAGAACTTTATTTACAGCACATCGCTCACAAAGGAGGGAGAGAAGAGCAATTAGCTATCTGACAGATAGAAGACTATAATCACTGATTCTGTAAGTGGCTGAGAGAGGAGCTGTGTCTGAATGGCAACACATTTGCATGCCTAAACTGCCGAGTTTGATCTCTGGCATCTCCATGTAGAGCAGGAAAAGTTTATTTCTTTTCCTTCACAGGAATTCAAGGCAGCTTACATAATTCTCCTCTCAAACCTTATCCTCACAACAACAACCCTGTGAGGTAGGTTGGGCTGAGGATCTGTGACTAATCCAGAGTCACTTCTGAGTGCCAGTCCTGCACTCCTATCCACTTCACTGCATTGGATCTCATACTGGGCTAGATGGTCCAAGGATCTGACTTAGTGTAAGGCAGCTGCCAATGTTCCTGATTTTCAGTTTTAAAATATGTCAATTTTTGTCAACATTTACATGATTTCTAATTAAAACATCCAGCATATTAAAATTGTTGCATGATTTAACCAGGTCTCCCAACTGATAAAGGGATGTAGAAAAATTGCTAGAAAGGAAATTAATGGAATAGACAGAATATACTCTCAGTAAATTCTGGTGGAATTAAGTACCTTTTTATCTCATGTGTGCACACATAAAAGAAGGACATCCTGGAATAAAGGAAACTGATGCAACTCTGAATCAAATGTACACTTACTGAGAAGTAAACCCCACTGAGTTCAGTGGAGCTTACTCCCAAGTAAGTGTGCATAGGATTGCAGCCTGGACATTGCAGTGTCCAACAGCAAAGACCTGAGTGAACAATGGCCGTTCCTCAGTCCTATTATTCCTCTTGAAATTTAAAGTAGTGCACCCCAGCATGAGAAAGAATGCTTTGAAAGAATGCATGTTTTTGGATTTAATGACATGTTCAGAAAACATGAACTTACATCACTTTTTAATGTACTGGGAAACAATATTACACCCTCAAATCAACCAGGTGAGCTCCAGAGAAAAGAAGCTATGATGGAAGTCACTCTAGAAGGATATTTAATTGAATCTGCTAGGCTATTCCCCTTTATGCCTAACCTTTGACTTCAGTCTTGAAATGAATAAAGTGCAATTAGTAAAACAGTGATGGCACAAGGCAATCTTTCTCTTGGCTTCACTTCTTCAGCCCCTTTGGAAGAAAAGAATTTGAGGGGGCTGCTGGCCATAATAAATGGTCTTAAAGCCCACTTGGAATTCATCGACCAAGATTTAGTAGATACATTTCAAGTGGGCTTTAGGACTATTTAGCAGTTAGTTGAAAGATGTCTCACAAAAAAGCAACTGCACGAGTCCAGGCCTGAACAAGGCATCGTTCAATCTTACAAAGGCACTCCTGGCCTCTGCTCTTTTAATCATAACCGTGCCAGCAGATAAAGGAACCTAGTGGTTCTGGCTTTTTGCAATTGAAAGCTGCCTCCAGCCAAGACAGTTCTAAGCAGAGGAATGATAAAAGGAAGAAGCACTTCTATGCCCTTTCTCCGTCAGCTGTTTTTAAAGCACAGAATCATCCCAAGCATCTTCCTTTCCTCCCTGCCCCACCCAAGTTAAAGATGCCTATTGACATCAATAGTCATGTGGAAGCAAGGGGTGAGCAGCTGGGAAAATCCAGAGCAAATTAAAACATCTGTAGCTCCTCTGCTCAAACAGCAGCTTCCCAAATCTGATTTCATTGCAAATCCCGCCCAGCCTTCATTCCATCACATGCAAGTATGGCTTGCTTTTTCACTGGCCATGGAGATTACCCATCCAAGAACCCTGGTTTTCAGTACAGTGGGAAAGAAGCAACATTTACAGGAATTCAACTGTCTTGTGAAATCCACCTTTACCAGTAACCTTACTCAAAGGGGATGTGCAGACACAGTGAAAATGCTACATGCTCAGAACTGTTTCAGCACATGCGAGCAACCCCATTTTCATCTTCATTTTAATCCATCACACAGTCTGATTGCATTTCTCATCTGTTTTTATTAAATCCATCAAAAAGTGTCCTAAGTGTCTTGCCTGAACTTGTACATACATGTATTGAAACATTGAAGTTGTATTTAATTTGCATACAAGTATATGGAATACTAGACACTTGTACTTTTTGTAATAAATGAATAAATTGTTAGATTAAGGTCCTCCTTTGTTGAGGCATTCGATATCTAAGCCCAAATGAGTGTAATCTGAATGTAGGCTTCCTTATAAACTCAGTTCAAAGCCATACCTTCATCTGCTTTGCAAAAGTTTGTGTGGGAGGATGCATGTTGAACAAACAGATGCAGGGCACATACCTGCACACTATTAGCACACTAAAATCATGGCACTGAAAAGCCATCATGCATGCTATTTCCTTGATGTATGGTCTCAATGTATTTTAATTTTTATAAAAATATTTGGCAAGTGTCGATGAGTAAATAACTGAAACAGAAAGGCAGAACACATGCTTTTAAAACAAAACAAATTTCCATTTTGTCTGCTGGACAGACGTGTGAATTCTCCCCTGGGGGGGGGGAATCCATATTGCTTTTACCTTTTAACGATTCTCCATACAGAATCACTGATGCACACCTATATTTCTTCTTGTGCTGCATTCAGCATACAGTGTCCCAAATTGTGCCCATCAAGCATTCTGAGTGTGTTTCAAGGCCTAGAAATAACGGATGAATGCATTACAGCACTGAGTACGCAGGGCGATCCCCCATCTAGCCTGCATCCTTATCATCGATTGCAACAAAATAAAGAGCAGTATAATTTTAAGATATGTCTGTTAGCATATTTTATCCAGAACAACTGAGCATCAGTATCTGTACAATTTCATTTTTCGCATTAGATAGAATTGTATTGTGCAGTTTAGATAATGTGCATTCTTCAGGAATAATGTGTTCTGGTTCTCCACCACTAGGTGTCCTCTGCGAATATTCGCTGTTATGGTTTACAGTACTGCTTTCCAAAGTGAAGCTCACCAGTGCTTGTGTTTAACATAAACATCTGCAGATGTAGCCCTTCTTGGCCACTGCCCTTCACCTTGCCTCTCACATTTCAGATTAGCTGAAACGTTTTTTGCAACATTGGTTGCTTTCGTATGAGAACTCATCTGGAGAGGCGTTACCTCTCTGCGAAGCATGACATGCTGCTCTGCCTGTCACAAGCAATACTGGACCTAACGCCAGCCACTTTTATTCAGTAATCCCACTGGTTTTAAATATGGAGTTGATTTTCTGCAGGGATCCTACATCACCAACTTTAATTTCTAAAGCTGCTGCCTTCAGACTGAGGTAAATGTCAGATAGCTATAGTCATTTGAGATTATTCTTACTGCATCTTTTTAGCCATGCTGGCATAGAAAGCTACCCAGGGATCTTCTAGTAAATATGAAACAATAGTTACGCTACTTTTTATAGTCTAGCTAGGTGATTTTTAGACAGTAATTTCATTATCTTATGGTAGCCCTTCAGGAAGAACATGTATATGACTGCAGTTGTGAACTATATTATTTATGTTTAACGTTTAAATACCAACACATAGTCCAGAGGGCTGTCTGGGTAGTTTATAATAAAATGCAGTAAGATCAGCAGTACATTATTAAAAAAATAATAAAGCAATAAGTTGCTATAGTGATTCCACTAAAGGACCTGGCATCCAAAGCCATGTTGAACCAGCACTGAATGAGTGCCGAACGGGCAGTGCCCTTCTGCATCACCCAAGGGCACTGCCCTGCACGCCACCCACGGAAGAAGCATCGCTCTTGGGGGAAGCCCAGCCCCAACCAGCAGGTGGGCTGGACTTTCTCACTCTCTCCTGCTCTCCGCCTTCTCCCTTCCAATCTGGAGGGCCAACGGGGAAAAGAGCGATGAGGATGAGGGCGATCCAGGAGAGCAGGAGGCAGCAATGGGGTCAGTCAGGCAGATGGTAGACACAATGGTCACCCCCACTTACCCTCCGATCACTGTGTTATGCTTTAAAGCCGCTTCTCCATTCCTTCTCTTCCTCATCAGCAAAATGCTATTAAAATGTTGCAAATGCATCTTTGTAAATCTTTGAATGTAGAAAGACAGGAAGTAGCTTACATGTACATCACATTATAATGCTCTTTCTGCATTCCTGATGTATTTAGAACTACTTCAACAACTTGTTTGCCAATCCAGCTTTTAAAGATGCTTGAAAATGCAAAATTGCAGCTACTCACTTAAAATGTAACACCACCATCAGGGCCTGGCTTTTGTACTTTCCATGCTGTGGGAGGTTGTTCGAGGGCCATGGTCTGCATTCTAGTTGCCCCAATGCTCTTAGTGCACATCTGAGGCAGTGTAAGGTAGCAATTCTGCTGGCTCAGCAAAACAGCTTGCTTTTCCCACCCATGGAATTACTGCTGCTTTTGAGAGGCCCCTGGATCCAATATTCCATTACACGTTTCCTCCTTGATTCCATCTCTCAACTCAACTGGCTATTTTTCTAACCCCCAATAAAATGCCTTCTTCTTCCCATCCCTTGCCTTGTAGATGTCACTTTCCTTTAGACTTTGAAAAATGCAATCCTATTCATGGAAGTAAGACTAGTGGAGTTACATGGTGCTTACTCCCAAGTGGGTTTATCCCCAGGCAGCAATCCTGTAATTACCTATTTAGGAGTTATTCTAACTGAGCCCAAGGATGCAACCTGTATCCCATGGTCTAATTTCCAATGCATACTGCAAGCAAGCTGTTCCAACCACTGGTAAGAGTGATCTATCCTTCCCTGGCAGCCTACTAGCTGGGAAGGAAGGTGGGAGGAGAGGAAAGGAGGGTAGTAGAACCAGTGTCAAGGACTGGCATAGGCAGGCACTGGCCAAACATCCACACCCCAGCAAGGGCCAGTGGAGAAGAACCTGCAGTGGTGAAGAGAAGGAGCAAGACAGGAAACCTGTTGAGTCCCCTGCCTCTTGCTTTGGTTCAAACATTGATGCTGGTGAGGAGGAGCAGTGGATGCCATCACCACCTTTCCTGTATGGCAAGCAAGTGGTGCCAATGGCAACAGTTGATGACAATGTCAGACCCACTGCGGATGCCTTGCCCAAGCTGGAGCTGGGACTGGGTGAGAGAGACGACCCCAGCCACGTTTGTGCAGGCCCTGCTGTTACTGGCTTTGGTCCCACCCCCACTGGCATGTTGCCCACCACAGATTCCCATGAGGGACTGTAGAGGTGTCCTTTACACTATTCTGACCTCCTTGTGCCCTTCACCAAGTTCATTTCCTAATAACATCTAGACCCTGATCAGGTCCTTGAAAGATCTGATCATGGAAATAAGCCAAATGCATTTTCAATCCAGATCACATTCCCAGACTATGATGTCCACATGTCTTGTTTTAAACAAGTAAGGAAACTTATTCCAGAGAAATATAGTCAGAAGTATATTCAGTTCAATTAGACTTGCTTTCTATAGGTATCCATCATTTTGAACCAAAGTCAAAAGTCATGGACATTTCCTTTTTTAAAGAATAGGCCCAACAAAGCAATGGATATTATATTATAAAAACCTACCCGGGGAGTAGCTAGGTTACATTAGTTGCTCCAGGGAGCTGCATACAAGAGACTAAATGCATTGGGACAGCATTCATAAATTGCATATTCCCTGAAATTTGATTAGTTATTTATATGCAGTTATTGGAGGAGTGATAATGCAGCACCAGAATGCTCTGGACTTGAAATTCACCACCCTTGAAATTCAAGATCTGCACCTGCTAAATGGCTAAAACTATTCTTCTTCAAGTGAACATTATTCCACAGAGAAGCCATCCCTACAAACCTATAAACTCGAAGTATACAACATTAATGCTTACTCATAAGTAGATCAATTGAAGTTCTCGTTCTCAGTGGAACTTTTCTATTTTATCTTTGCTGTAATGTCTTCAACTCCAGATGAGGCTACTAGAGCAGTATTTATATTTAAAGTGCTTTTAGGTCTATGCTTTCACACATCAAGAGGAATGGCAAAGTATAAAGATAAATTGTCCTTATAAGTATAGGGCACATAGAGAGTGTAATTAGCCTGTATCATAAAACAGGCTAATTACACTCAGATTAAAGGTCGCATTGAAGAGTCTTCATGCTCAATCTGAATATCTGTACAGAAGGGGAAAGGTGCAAGTTAACAGGAACAGACCTACAAAGTTTTGAGGCCACCATCAGGAAGGCCCACAGTGATCTTAATGGCAGACATTTGAGAAGGATGCAGAAGCAGATCTTAAAATACAGGCAGGATAGTATGGGTGAAAACAGTCCCTCAAAGAAGCTGTTGCTGAGCTGTTTATCATTCCAAAAGAGATTTGTCTTTATTACATTTCTGTACCACCCATAGCTGAAACTCTTTGGGCAGTTCACAGCAGTGAAAGCCACAAAATGCAGCATAATATAAAAGTTTAAGACTACCCCATAAAATAAACATTAATAGCCAAATAAAACCTAGCAACACTGCAGTGATTTAAAATACTGAACAAGATTGAAAACAACAGCATCTGAAAGTCTCACATGCCAGGGAAAATAAGGTCTTTGTCTGACACCAAACAGTACAAACAGAGGCTCTGGAAGAGCTTCTCCAGGAAAGCAATTCACAACTGGGATGGCGAAAGGCCTTCTTAGTAGCCACCCACCCCACTGCCTTTGGAAGGTTCTCCCAGATAAGCTCTGCAGAGATTATCTTGACCCTTCCCTTCTCTGATGTTTCTTGGATTCTTTATAATTCCCAGGTTTGCTTTGCCCTGTTTCCACTGCTGTAGAATTTCACATCTTCCGGGGAATGTTGAGCTATCTGGTGGGTAAATCTTGGGAGCTGAACATACGTGGGAATCATGCTTTACTATCTCGCGAGGAAAGTCGCTGAAGAGCAGGAATGTATCTTTGTCAACAGGGTGGGTCATGATTCCTGCTGTGGCCCAGAGCCTCCTGCTATGGTCCCCTCCATGCATTGTTATGGCTGGGTCAGGCTCAGCCCTGAAACCAAGCATGGGGCAAATCCATTTAGCAAAATCAGCAGACAAACAAACCACATTGTTTTTTAAAGTACAGTACTACCGGTCAAAAACAGGACATGATATAAATCTCACTGTTCGCAAGCTCAAGGAAGCAAGCTTCAAGTTACCAGAAGCTCAATTAAGGATGTTGTCATAGCAAATGAAGGCTTATATGGACAGGTAACCCAGGTACAGCTAGAAAGCATTAGGCTAAACTGCAGAGTTGCCTAATCTTGCTCTCAAGTAGACACCAGGACTCACAATACACTCAGAGGAACCAGGCAGGAAAAGTCTGTTCTAGAAACATTGTTTTCTCATTTAATTTACATCCCACCTTTTATGCTCTTACAAGGAACCCAAGGCAGTTTACATAATCCCCCTCCTCTCCATTTTACCTAACAACAACCCTGTGAGGTAGGCTAGGCTGAGAGCCAGTGACTGGCCCAAAGTCACCCTGTTACCTTCATGGCTGAGAGGGGACTTAAACCCACATCTCCTGAATCTTAGTCCAGCACTTTAACCACTATACCACACTGGCATCTGATGGAGAAATGCTAGGGGTTGAATTAATGAAAGAAGAGTTTAAAAAAATCAGGAAAACACATGCATTTACACTGCCTAGAAACCAACCTGTTTGGTCTGCATGGATCCACATGAAATAGAATGCATGCATGTCTGAATGCATACAATATCCAGCTTATGATGAGAGAGAGTCTGCAACACCACCACTTCATGCCTCAATCACCTCTAACTCCATATCACACATTCTGCTCCTATTCCCTGAAACCCATTTCCAGAACCCACACAAACCCCACTTGTTTTAATTACCAATAGCCTCTGAGAGAAAATGCCATGACATTAATTGCAGGTGCAATGTTGCTAACCAGTTTCCTAACCACTGCCTCTCTCATCTGCGGTTTACCAGCAGGAAACCACTGGAGGGGACACAGAAGATAAGATTAGACAACATACAATTATCATCTGTGCACTTGCCACACTGACATTTACCAGCATTTTGGAATCGCTAGAATAAGATGCACAACTCTACCATGTGCATTATTGTGAGGAAGGAAATCAGTTTAAACGTACGTTGTTACCTTCTACTGTCTCAGCTGTGTTATCTAAGATAGGCTGTCCAAATATTGTAGCACAAATAATTGCATTCACACACACACACGAACTAACATGTTGAAATAACCCCCTGGTAGGATTATAATCCAGGTTATAACCATGATAAAGTAGCAGAAAAAGCCATTCACAACTCAAAGGGGGCTCACTCACTGGGGATGGATTGTTCCGAGTGCTGTTAA
Organism: Varanus komodoensis; assembly: GCF_004798865.1. NCBI lineage: Eukaryota > Metazoa > Chordata > Lepidosauria > Squamata > Varanidae > Varanus > Varanus komodoensis. Next base: position 26,723,586 of record NW_025335268.1, on the reverse strand, counting down.
GGGCAGCAGAATAGGAGATGGACTGATCTGATTCATGGGGTAAGAGGTGATCCATATAGACCTCTGCTCCACAGATCCCATAGAAACATATGAGTGCTGCAAGAGAGCTGTGCTCTTTATCAGCCAATTAAGCATATATAAATAGGATTTTTAATTCCATAAAGTGTGTGGACATTACATCATACCTATGGAAACTGGATTCTTGGCAAAGATAGGCGGGTTCCCTCTACTCCACCATGAGCTTCATTTATACTTCCAGTACTGTTGCACCAAGCCCTGAACAATCTGAGGCCAGGATACCTGAAAGGTGCCTTCTCCTTTTACCAGCCTGAGGTGACTGAATAATATTCTCCTGGAGGTTTCATATTGACCAATAGCCTACATGGAGTACGCCAGGAGAAGGGACTTTGGCATGGTGGCCCCATTTCTATGGAATTCTCTGCCCTGGGAAGTCAGGCAGACCCTAAGTTGGTGTAGTTTTGGCACCTGCTGAAGACATTCCTGTTCCAGGAAGCCTTTTGTGCTAACCAGCTGTGACTTTAATGTTACTTTGTTTAAATGTATTTTTTTGTTATTTTATCTGCTTCTAGTTTCTGCCATTCACATCTCTGAAATCTGCCTGACTGTGGAGTAGAATACAAATATTAAATAAACAATTAAAATAAATACAGTTTCCTGGAGCACTTCTTAGTTTGAAATCTATCTCATTCTTACGCATCTGTTGAAGGAATTGGATTTACTGTACAATCCTAAGGATGCCTACTCAGAAGTAACTCCTATATACACTTGCTCCCAAGTGTATATAGGATTGCAGCCTTAGGCCTTGGAGTAAGGCCTACTGAACTCATTGGGACTTGTCCAGGTTTACAACCTTAAGGTATTGATTTGATGTTCACAGCCTCTGCTTAGGTCATGCCTCTTTTTCTAAGAATAGAAATATTAATACCTGTCTAGTGACCAATTCTCATCCAGGTAAAGCTATTAGCCTCTTGCATTTTCAGTGGATTTCACATTGTGTTATCATGCACCTGGCTGGCCGCACTTCAGGAAATGCGAAACACTAGTAATTCATTGTTAATCGTGCAGAAAATGAAGCATAACTCTTTGAGGATTAATTTCGCCCTTCAAAAACTGACGTTCAAAAAATCCCTTGCGATGCCTTTCCAGATCATAGACTGCTGAGAGATGGAGCAAAAAGCATTGCAAGAAACTTGTGATATCACTATTACTTATTGCAAGATGATCTTGTTGTGATTATCAGATGTGAATACAGTGCATCATTCATGTATCTCTAGAACAAGGCTGCAGAACCTTCTGTTTTGGGGGCCATGGTCCCAGTCCAGCCTTCCCCCTCTTCCCTGCAACTACCTATCATTTCCCATTCTAAAAAGATGAAATGAGGGACAGGGGAGATATCAGGAACTTAAGAGACCACAATGCATGGCAAGTTCCCAGTCGTGCAAACCTGGTAAAAGAACTGTAACAGATGCTGTTGAATGTTGAAAGGAAATCGCTCACAAGTTATTTTTCTAGCCATCTGAAATCCCAGGAGGCAAGCTGTTCTAGAGCAAGGTCCTGTGAATTTCTGTGAATGACATGGAATTTCAAAACCCTGTCTATATTCTTCCAGTCTTGACAGAAACAAATGTTTTTCCAAGTAGCGTTAACCAGGCTACTGCACAACTTTTTATTAAGGGGCTGAAAAGTTGTGGCTGCCTGGCAGGACCATCCAATATTCGCAGTACTCTGGCACTGCTTTGGCAGAGTCGCCACCTTAGTGCATGTATAATCAACCTGGGCGTGCATTCAGTTCAAAAACAGAAAAGGGTGTGAAACTGGCACACAGGTTCCCACACGACAACCCTTGATTTATAGCTCTGTCCAGCACGTGAAGGAGCATGATTCGGATTGGGAAGAAGGTACACAGGAAGGTGCTGTACCTCTTCTCCATTTCAAACCTGCTCCACCAAACAGCTAACCAGTAGGTCTGTGAGAAGAGAGTGATTTAGGGGTTTAGGTACCACAGCCAAGGTCTGCATGGGCTGTACGCTACCCAGGTGCAACATGGAGCGATGCAGGCCTTTCATAGCAAAGTGCCCTGTTCTGAGCTAGCCAGGCGCTTTGTTAGGCCCAAACAGGGACAAATAAAATAGAAAAGTCAGATCCACAGACAGATGGTCAGAAGCAGTTTTGCCAGCTATGCAGAGGTTTTCCAGAAAGAGGTGTGATCAAAAGGTTAAAATTCAGGATGTCACTCAAAAGTAGAAATGCAGGCCAAAAACAGAATCAGCCAGGAATCTTGGGGGTCCATGGCTCACAGGCTCAAACAGAAGCCAAGGTCAGATGATTTAAACTGAAAGTAAGACATTGGCTGCATTCACACATAATGCTAAAGACTGCTTCATGGATACCATGCAGCATGGTATCTCAGCTTATGTCCTGGGATCAGGAAAACACATGGCTTTCATGCATTCACTGCTTCTCCATCTTTCCCCAAAATGGTGGCATGTGTCCCATCAGCCCCTGCACCTGTAAAATCAGTCCCAGGGTGCACTGCCTCTGCCAGGCTTTCTGCCTCTCCCTCCCTCCCTCACCTTTTCTCTTTTCTCTTCCTTTCTGCTCCTCAGTGAAGCAACTGCTCCAGAGGAGCCCTACAGGAGCACCCCCGTGCTGCCCTGCTCTGTGCCAGCATGCAAGGGGCACACCCACGCACACTTCCACCTCTCTCCCGTCCCTCGCTGTGCATGTGTCCACACTCCCCAGTGCACAGGGCTTGCGCACACTGCCAGGGGCCGCCTCCTGCTCGCTGCATCTGCGCAGTCAGGCAAGTCAGGGACAGAGGGCACTCATCCTACCAGAAACCTTTTCCCAAGGGTGTCCTTACGGGATGTGTTGGTTCCACAGCTTCCAGTAGTGTAATAAAGCCAGGGCAGGGCCAAAGCACTGGAGCTTTTTCTACTACCATGGACATCTGCTGCACAAAGTCCTCAGAATTCCCAGAATTCCCCGGGCTTAGCTGTTATTCTCTTAGTAGCTGGGAACCAAATGAATTTTTCTAGCAGCAATACATGATAGCTAGCTAGCTAGACAGACAGACAGAAGGACAGATCAAAACTCAGTGTGCATTGAGTGTTTGGCTGGGACTGAGGAGATCGGAATCCTAATCTCCACTCAACCATGAAGTTTGCTAGATGACTTTGGGTCAGGCACTGTTTTCATACTAGTCTATCTTACATGGTTGCTGTGAAGATACAATGGAAAACAGGAGGACTATGTAAGCCACTTTCCTTGAAAGAGGAAAAAAGCTGGGATATGAGACTGATGCTGATGCAAAGTATCGCAATATTGTGCCTTGTAATGCAACACATTTGGGGATGACTTGGTCCTGAATGGCAAAAAAGACCCACTGACTCTACAAAACGACCTCTCCTGGTGAAGATGAAAAGTCCTAGAAGAGGTTTGTTGATATGGATCAGCACAGCTTCCTGAGAAGTGAAGCTGTGAGGTCTCTCCTGCTGAGCACCTTCCCTTCAAAATTCACAACACCACTGGCCATTCCTCTGTCCAGTATGGCCTTGGTACAAGATTTTTTACAGGGGATATTGTACCCAGTAGCTCCCATGGCATGTGTGCATGTCATCTGTTGGTTCCCAGTACAGAAGTGTTGCCTCCAGGCATACACGTAAGTCTGCCGATCCTATGAAAGAAACTATTGCAGCTGACCCTATCCTCTCCTTCCTGTTGCCCACTCAGACTGGCTGATGTTCCCTGAGCAAAGTGTAGACATGGGCACCACACTGATATAGACTTCAAAATGTTTTTAGAAGTCTTCCCAAAAAGGCCTGCAGATTCATTTGTTGAAAATCAATGCTCTAATTCCAGATGGAGGGGTGGCTGGGGATGGTAAGAGTAGTATCCAGCACATCTGAGGCCCCCAGGGCAGAGAAGGATGTTTTTCTTCTTCACTTGTATAAAGGGACTCAGGTAAAAGGATTACTTCACCAACTCCTGTTTTGCAGAATGCATTGTAGGTATAATGACACTGTATCTTGCTCTGGTTTTGTCTGAGAACCTGACCTATATCCAGGGAAGAAAAGACACTTGTACTGGTATTATAAAACATTGAACAGCCACTTGACAAGGAAACAGGGAAAAATGTATGACATGGAACAATATTTTTATATTACTGAAACCCAAAGAGCACAAATCTGTGTTTGGCCTGCTCAGCAATAATAATGTCAGAATGTTTATTTCCCAAAGTGGTGCCAAAATTGACAATATATTCTGCGGCATGCAACAATCTGTTGAGCTGAAATGTATGAAAACTGAGAATTTCAGTGTCTCCAAAGCCCAGCAACCCAAGCTTTTACCTATTTTATTTGCTTGCAGGCATCGCCTTTCTACCCTTAAGTTCGGTGTGTGGATGTCATTCCATCACCATTTCCCTCTGTTTAAATCCAGCCCAGTATTTTGCCTTTTGCATATCAGGCTGACCAAAGGCTCCTGACTCATCTGTCACATGAGACAACCAACAGGAGAGCTGGCTTTATCTTTTGTCTCTCGCTGTTTACCCGCTGTTCTAACAAGTATGATGACACAGACTTTATGTAATTTTTCACCCTCCAGGCAAAGACAGGGGCGGCAAGGGGTGCGGGGGAGATGAATTGGTTTAGTGCTCAGTTTCAAAAATCAGCAGGCCAAAAAGAGGGAAGAAAGAAAGAAAGAAAGAAAGAAAGAAAGAAAGAAAGAAAGAAAGAAAGGAGAACTAAAACATGACAAATAGTCTCTATATTATAATATCTACTGCAGGACCACTTTGAACTGATTGCTGAAATCGTTGACTTACCACATTGCTTTGGATGTGGACAGCCCATTCCTGGGGTATAGGAATTATGAATGGTCTCTACCTGGCATCAAAAATAGGGTAAACCAAACAGAGACTTGAGTGCAAGCCACTTCACACTGAAACTTTTTTGTCCAGTTAACAAAACTGTTCCTCCTTGGTATCATCTACATATCTCTTTTTCTTTTAGCTGAATACTTCACCTGCAATAACACCCACTGCAGCAACATGCAGAACTTCAGGCACAGGGACCAAATACAGGCCTCCAGTGTTCCCCTTCTCCTAACACTACCCTCTCGCCTCCCCCAAGGGTTGGATACTGAAAATAAGAGTTTTGAGCAAAAAGGTGGTGGTAGTTTTGTCTCACCCGTTTTTGCTTCTGCCTAGTCTGCTCTGGAAGGAACCCCCAGAGAAGTTCTTCCACATGCAGTCCATCCCTCAGGCCTCTAGCACAGGCCCTTCAGCATATGAAAGAGGGGTTGTGCACCAGTCTGGAAGTCACCCCACACAGGCTGCCATCTTGTCTGAGCGGCCCCTAACTGGCCCCTAACCAGGTCACGAAACAATTGCAAAGAGCCTGTGCACTCCGTCGCACATTGCTCATCTTATGAACTGAGGGAACGGGGAATAGGTCCCTGTGGCCCAGGCAGCCAGACAAATGCTCCCTCCCTGACTTGTCGTGTTGTCATGGAGATTCCCCTGCCTGCCAGCCCTACATGACAAGACTCTTATCCCAATCCAGTGTGAGTCTTGCATACTTACACTTGACTGGTTTCATAAAGTGGTGTGAAAAGGGCAGGTTGCATTTTGCAATGAGTGTATGAACATGTTTGCAAAGTGACCTAATGGAAGCTTATTCAACCCAGTCTGTGAAACTACAAAGACTTCCCATTAGCTTTTGGTCTTATGTATTGGTCCCAGTGTCCACCAGGACCGTCTGTGGAAAATGGCCTTCCTAATGCTTCAAGAGCCTGATGAATCCCTTGACCAAAGATGACGACCATAAAAAATAAATAGGGAAAATGTTTGCACTACGACACCTTCAACTCTCTTGAAAACAATTGTAGATGCCCTGCCCCAGGCTGACAGAACAAAGTAAGGCCATAATCTGAACTCCATTTTGTAACTTAGGAACATGTAGGCTTGTCAGCATTGTGGTCAATCAAATGTGCTTGCCTGCCTGCCAGTCTTTTATCTATATATCCAGTCTTCCATTCTGGCACTTCTGGCAGAGGTAGGATTCCGTCTATGGCCTCCCAACCTTACCTGGGAGATTTTTTGGAGGCCATGCACCAAGCCCTCCAACCTCAGTGCCTGGACTCCAAAGGCTGTCATGAGCCCAGTTCTTCCCCTCTTGCCCTTCGGCTCCAAAACACCAGACAGTCCCTTTGCAGAGCAGACCTTTATTGGTGCTTCACAGTTACAAGACAAAAAGAAGCCCTCTAGTCAGCTGGAAGCTATGCCTCCACATGCGTCAAGAGTGATAGTTGGACCTGACTAAGGGCTTCTCCCCAGAACGCTTTGCCTTCATTGACTCTGGGCCTCCACCCACAGGGCGGCTCCCGCTGTTGAAGGGCCAGGGGGTGCAAGGCCTCTCGCTGGGCAGTCTGCCTTTCCCGATGCCTTGTCATGGGCTCAGGGCAACGGCGCTTCCTCCTCCTCTTCTTTGACTCCTCCCATCCATTCCCAGACATCCCCACTCTCCTGGTCAGCTTGGGAACCTGCGGGCAGTGACCTTGGGGACTCTTCCAAGGCCTTTGCCTCTGCCTTTTCCTCCAAGCTCCCATCTCCTCTGTCTCCAGGTCCCCTTCTTTGGAATCCCAGCTCTGCTGACTTTGAGGTACCAGCCGAGGGTGGTGACTGACTCCGCTCACTGCAAAGGAGAGGCTCCTGCCCTGCCCCCTCCCAGCTGGCACAGGAAGAACCATGCTAGCTGCCCCTGGAGCTTGCAGCTGGGGCTGGGACGGGGAGGACCTAGGGCGGTGGAGCTGCACCTATTTCCTATCAGTGTCCCAGCCTCCTTCCCTCCCACTCCCTTAGAGTAAAGGTAGGCTGTGGAAGACAGACATCCAGAGGAAATGCAGGGCTTGAGGCATGGTGGAGATCACTGGAGGTTCTAGCACCCAAAAGATCTGGGGCTCAGGCCCGCAGGACAAAAAAGACCATAAAAAGTACCATGTGGATCTGCTGACGTACGTATGTTCTAATGTCTGTGTGGGTGGAGGTCCTTGCAGGATGCTGTATCCTATGAATACCCTATTTGTAAAAAGAAATGTATGGATAGGAGGCAAGGGGGCCTATGACTTCATTAAACAAACTCAGACAGAATGAGTGAAGCACGGGGACAGTAGGAGGTGAAGCACATGTGGCAAAAACCGGCAAATCCAGGGGGATCTAATACAACAGGGATCATGAGGCCCCTGGTCCTTTATTTCAGATAGGCCAGTGGACACTGGGGAGGGGCAGGGGGCCTCCCAGAGATTTGGGGCATCAAGGGCAGGATCCAGGGCTCAGCCCCGTAACACAGCCTCTGCTTGTAACCTTCAAACGGGATAGAAATTTGTAGAAGTTTATGAATCCTGGATTCTCTAATGACCTAATATAAAAATATCAACAATCCAATCAATGAAATGTTGGCTGCACTCAAACCAGCTTCTGCTTTGTGAGAGGGAGCACTCCAGTCCTGGGTGTATTTCTGAAAATCAGTTCTCACACTAGAATATATGTTTTAAAAGAAAGCTGTGATTAGAAAAGGAAACCTCTCAACTGTCTCCTTAAATTAGAAACAGCATGTAGTTTGCTTTGTAAGAGTTTGATGAGGCTTATTGCTAAGGATTTAATCCAAGGGTTTGCTAAGAATTAACTTTCATTCTGTTTTCAATTCTGTGTAGCTAGGGTGGGGGGTGGGAGGGTGGGCTGAGGGATAGTCAGCTTGCTAAAATCAGAATAATAAGAACAACAATTGAATGAAATTTGCATCCCTGAAAACCCAAATTATATTTGTGAGTAATCAGTGTATTAATTCAGGGACTTTTCTATGCTGCTAATGACTGGCATTATGCTTCTGAGCACTTCATATGCATTAATGAATTTATTCGTGTAACACTCTTGCACAAAACCATAGTGTTGCCCTAGTTTTATAGATGGAGGTTTGAAGCAGAGGGAAAATAAGTAGCTGATGGAAAGTTGTTCTGATTTTCTGGCCCACAGCTTGAACAGAGCACTCTTAAATTCTGGTCTGGATCAAAAGGAATGCAGTAACCACTAGCAGGATAATTAAACCAGCTGCTGTAGTTTGGATGAATATGTGTTAAATGTGGAGCATGAAACAAGGAGAACGTATTTCAGAGTGTGATGGCTTTTTTGTGTTCAGATCACTGGTTCATACTGACCTGAACAAATGAATATACATGGGCAAGATCAATGCAACCATGAATCAAAGTGAAAAAATATTCCTGCTAGGTACCGCCAGTGGATAACTTCTGCCACCAGAGACTTGAGTAAAAATCAGCTGTTAGGGTCAGTCTAATTCTCATCCGGGGCAAATGTATTAGGAGTATGCATGGAAATATAACGGGTGCAATATAAACAATGTGGCTGTAAGCCCCTGACCGTAGAGAATTACAGGCATCCAGTGCAGAGCAGGAGGAAGGACAGAGGCAATCCTCACTCCCACTCAGACTGCCATTTTCAGCTGTCTGCCTGGGGAGCTTCAGAGGAGGAGGAAGGCGGCTGGAGCAGCATCAGGATCTCTTGTAAGCTGGCTTCTCTGCTCTCCTCCCCTGCCGCTGCCACCCCCCAACACTCTGTTTAACCCCTCTCCAAAGCTGCTTTCCCATTCTTGGAGAGCAACCCATGTGTTTTTTTCCATGCCAGTAAGGAAGGGGTTGGAGCACCAGTTCCAGTTCTGGGGTTCGAGTACCGTCTCTGACATCAAAGGTGGGGATCCGAGTGATCGCATGGCTCCTCGGCCAACGTCAAGGGGCCATGGGATCGTTCCCCAAGCCTCTGTGCAACTGCAAGGGCCCTCAGTATCCACTTTGACTACCCACCTGTTAAGCCCCACATCACAAGCATAGAGGCACATGGTCATCTGCTGTTATCATAGATTTGTTGCGAACAGCATTTATATGAGCAGTGCCTTTCAGCACATAACGTGCCCACAGCATGTGCCACAGTGAAGCACTGGTTTCATCACATTAGCAGCCTCTGGCAGAGCTGACCTTCTTCTTCTTCTCTGTGATGTCCGCTATATGCAAAGGATAGATTTTGGTGCATCATGGCACTCTGCGGCTTGTTTCACCAGCAGCCAATCCACCATGGCTTGTTGCAAGGATGGGTTAGTGTGAGGTGTGAACATCCCCTATGATTATATTCAGGATTACTGGCTCTGAGCTCAGAGTTCCAGTGCCAACCTCAGAGTGATCTCCTGAACTGGGAACTGGGACTGTGAAAAAACTTATGGCCATTTAAAGGATGCATGGGACTGCAGGTGACACAGTGGTTTAAACCGCTGTGCTGCTGGGCTGGTTGATCGAAACGTTGCTGGTTCGAATCTGCACAACGGGGCGAGTTCCTGTTGCTCCGTCCCAGCTCCTGCCAACCTTGCAGTTCAAAAGCATGCAAATGCAAGTAGGTAAAAAGGTACCACTTCGGTGGGCAGGTAACAGCATTCCGTGCACCTCGGTGTTTAGTCATGCCGGCCACATGACCACGGAGACTGTCTGCGGACCAACGCTGGCTCCCTCGGCTAGGAAACGGAGATGAGCACTGCCCCCTAGAGTCAGGCATGACTGGACTTAATGTCAAGGGGAAACCTTTACCTTAAAGATGCATGGTACCCCATAGCTCGTGCTGTTCTTTCTTTACTAATTATTTTTCCCCTAAAAATAAACTGGCAGTTTACGTCAATTAAAATTCAGAGGATAAAACCAAAGCCACAAAATGTATCACAGAAGTCAAAAAGTAGCAAAACCAGCAATTAATAGGAAACCCAAAAAACCAAAGTGAAGGCACAGAGACAAGAAAATGGCATTGATATATTGGCAACAAGGAAAGAAGATTGTTTTTCAGCTGACTGGCTTTAGCTGAAACCCAGATTGTGGGGCCATATGTCTAAAACCACAAAGTGTTTCTCAGCTGAAAAGGTATTCCACAGGTACCACAATACTTCCTTCTGTTCCCCAACGGACCCCAGATGGCCAAGGAATCCAGACTAGGGCCTCAGATGATGAAGCAAGCAAGGCCATCCCAAGATATTTTGCTCCCTGGGACAAGCAATCCCTCTTGTTCCATGTACAACCAAGTGCATGGGCAAGTGAACCCTTCTTCAACATGGGGGATGGGACAGACCCCATTATCCACATCTCTCTCTTTCAACATCTTGCTGCCATCTTCCAGCATCTATCATCTGAGATATCTGCCTCACTCTGCCTAATAGTAGAGATTGAAAATATTAAAAAGTTAATAGAAATATACACAAAATATACATAAAACAACTGCAGCATTAGAATGATATAACATTAAAAAATGGCAAAATTACAACAGCAGTAAGAACTATATAAACAACAAAGCCAGTCAAATGCAATCTCACAAGTCCAGAGTACGCCCCAAAGCCTGCCAGAACAGGAAAAAGTGCCAGCTTCCAAAAACAATAGGGAGGTGCCAAGCTAGTCTTCCTGGGCAACGAGTTCCAGCGTCTTGGGCTTGCCAACAAGCACGCCTGTCAAGGAGGCTAGACCAAGAGAAGGCCTCCTCTGACAGGCTCATAGAGGATAATTGAAGAATGGCTTCTCCTAAGCATTAAGTCATAGTAGGGCATACTTGTGTGTGGGAAAAGATTGTCAAAAGCAGCAGGTTTTGGCAGCTTCCATGCTCAATATTCAAAATATCTGTGGACATAGGTCAACATCAGAGGTAGACATGGCTGGACACCACCAAACACCCACACACCAGCAAGAATCCCTTGACCTAGCTCCTCCTCTGCATCGCCCAGCCCACTTGTGCCGCTGCCTCTCCTTCGTCAGTGGTGGTGGGAAGGAGGAGGAGTGGGAGATGCCATGGCCGGCCTGCTCGCCGCTCTTCTGCCTGTCAGGCAAGCAAGTGGAAGCAAGAATAAGAAAGAAGAGGTGCACGAGCAGGTGGAGACAGTGGTGGGGAGAGGATGGACTTGAGAGGTCAGGAGGCCCACCCAGGGTGTCCTGCCCAAGGGCCTGCAAAACTCTGGGGCTGGAACTGTAAGAAGTGCTCCCACAGAGAATGCATTTCCACGTTAGACATTTGGTGCGAAATGTCTGATGTGGCAGGAGCATGCCAGGAAGTTAAACTGTTTGGATATGCCTCTTGGGGTACACCCTCCTTTGGACAAGCTACAATAATTTTATCCCATCACAAAAGAACACGAGGGCTTTTTCCAGTAACACAGGGAGGCCTCCCCTGGCTTACGAGTGTCCCAGGGAGTTTTATTTCTGACTCAGTCACTGGTAAGGCTGCGCTCTGCTTGTGTGCAGCATTTCTTATCTGATGGCTGAAATGAGCTGGAATGTTATTGCAGCAGCCCCACTGACTCATCTGCTGTGCTAGGATTTCACAGCCCTGGCCAAATATTTAGAGAGCTGGGGATGAATCCCATTCCACAGGAAAGAAGTTGACATTATGATTTGCTTTTCCAGTGCACCTTTCATGGTGAAAGATCCCTTTACAGATTAGAGAGTTATCAGTTTCCAGCACAGGGTCAGTTGTATCCTTTTGGTGGAATGGCACACAACGGTTCTTGTTTTGTTTTTTAAAGAGACACAAATAATTTCTGAGCTTGGATGCTCAGAAATAAGGTAAGGCAAAGAGTCGTGTGTAGAAGACACATTTCTGAATATGCTTCTGGTGTGAGAATGTCACTTATTGTCCAAGCTTTTCAGTCCAGGGTGAATACAAGGACTGTATTCTACACGAAGGAACCATGTTGAAATGCAGACATGGAAGAGGGGAGAGACTAAAAGAGGTTTCTTTTGACCTGGTAGGCAAGGGATGCATTTCTGAACACAACCTGAGGCACACTGCAATCCAGCAGTATGGGCATCTTAGACTACTGAATGCAGAAACAAAAGAATTTAACTGCTTTCCTCTATTTCCTCTGTACCCTTTATGCCATACTCCATTTCTCAAACATTTATATTGTTATATTGTCAGCCAGCAGATGGAGGATGCCTTTTAAAAATCTTTGCGAAGTATTAGGGAGCAATCCTGTACTGAGCCCTGCTGGCTGAAGGCCTCCAGAATTTTGCAGAAACCTGCTGTACTGGTGAAGCATGTCAAAGCCAGTACAGCACTGCTCCAGATGCATCTGTGAAGCAGCTAAAATAAGACAGGCATGGGTGGGATGGAAATGGAGATACTTCTTCCATTTCCTAGACCCTCCAGATGACTAGCACACTCCCCTCAATAGCACAAATTTACATCAGTCTGGCCTTGTGCAAGAGTTTCTCTCCCATTTCTAAAGGGGGGTTATTTTGGAGCACTGCAAAGGAACCTATACATGTCACCGTGATGAAAAGAAAAGCCATGCTGGAAAGACCATCCGGCCCAGCATTCTGCTCACCCAGAGGCACACTAACTGCCCACCAGAGCCCCCAAGTGCAGCAGCCCTTTCCTGTCCAGGCTGACCGGCAACTTGTATAAAGGGGCATGTGGCCTCCAATATGGGAGGGAGCACCCAAAGCCACCCAAATGGGTGGTCATCCTAGAAATGAATCCATAGTGTAAGTACGAGCTGTGTGAAAAAGAACTACCATTGACCTGTCCTGAATTTCCCACCAATCAGCTGCATTAGGCGGCTCCTTATAGATGTGTGGACCTCCAAGGTTGTACCATGCAGTCTGCAAGGTGAGGGGGAAAGCATGCTCCTGATCACTGTCATCTTGTCTTTCTCCCCTCTTGTGGGGATGTGGAAACATGAACACTGGCAGTGCAGCCTCTCCTAGAGCTTCCGGATGCAGAAGAGGATAGCTGGTCACGCAAAGGACACCTACTGAAATTCCTTCTCGCATGCCTATGCCTGGTGCGGGGGGAAGCCTGTCCTCTTTTGATTCTGGCTCCAGGAGCTCTCCCTGTTCTCCCACAGGTCCTCTCATGAACACCTCCTGGACATCCAGGTTCAGTGACTACGTTGCTCTCTCTGTGTCCCCCCCTGGGTCTCTCACAGCCACAAGATCCATCCCACACTCCAAGCCACTGAAGCCCCACCATATGACTAGCCGCTGTGACCACGATGCTCCCTGCTGCTCCTCTGAATCTGACAATCTACTTGTACAGGAAAGGCAGTCATGAAACACATGGAGGACTTCCTACCTTAGACCTGGTGGCATCAAGGGTGCTGCACCTGCTACCCTTCCACCTGGGCAGCCCCTGGTTACCAGTAGTGGACTGGTGAGCAACCACCACATATACTTCTCCTTTCAGGGCCTCCTCCATCCCAATGCTGTTCATTAAAGGCTTTTACTTCAGGTCATGTTTCTGTGCTGCTGCAGAGTAGTAGTTGGAGTTTCCTTGTGCCCACCTGAGTAGGATCTGGCTCTCTACGTGCAAGATTGGGACATGGCCGCATACAAGGACCTACGTACCCAGCATTGCCCTTTTCCTTCAGTTCGCAGGGCTATACCTTTATACATGCTAACTCATACTTGATCCATTGGCATAAGTAACTGGGGCAAATGCTAGTTAAGTCCTCATAGAATTGTGGTTAGGCTGCACTGTTTCAAAAATTGTAGTGCATATTTTGAATTCTGCTTTTGTGGTTTTCCCGAGAAATCCATTCTTTTAAGCATTATTTTATTCCATTCAGGTATGTGCCAACTGCAGCAGGGTTACAGCTTAGATAACAAGAAAGCAACAAGGAGATTGGCTAATCTTTCGACTGCTGCTCCCAGCAGAAGGGACACTTCAAACATGATAATAAGTTTCCCACACAGATAACACTTTGTAATGGAAAAAAGCATGAACACAACATGTACATCACCATATGTGGCAAATGGCTATGTCTGTCCAGCTTTGTTAACATAAATGGGAAAGGTATGTGATTGTGACAGGGGGCTTTTGAGCAGCACACTTTCATCAGCATCATCAGCATCATCAGCATCAGCATCCGGATATTCCACCTTTTATCATGCAAGGAATCCAAGGTGGCGTACCTAATTCTCCCCTCCTCATCTCTATTTTATCCCATGAGCAGCCCTGTGAGGTAGGTTAGGCTGAGAATCCAGGCGCCCCAAATTGACCCACTGAGCTTCCTGGCAGTTCTCAGATCTCCAGAGGCCCAGTCCACACGAGCTCCAAAGAGCTTCAAGGTGCCATGAAAGGGTCACATCCCCGGCAAGTTATCCTTCTGCCACTCGCAGGGAAGTTGGCTGGGCCAAGAGATGGCTGTCATGCCCATGGCTGCCCAGTGAGCTTTTGGGCCAAGTGGCATTTGATCTGGGACTCCCTGCTCCTGCTCTGGCCTTCACTCTGTACCACAATAGCTCTCTGTATGGTCTACTTGTGTGAGGAATTTACTGTTAGTGAAGTGAGCTCAAGGGCTACAGTTTTACCTGATGGCGAAGCAGTTGTATGATAGTTCTGGACAGAGCCTCAGTTTACTGAGATGCTATGGCCAGATTGCCATGTTTTTCTTGAAATGACTGCAGTTGATTGAGGATCAGAAGACAAGAACAGCCTTGTGGAACAAAACCAAAGATCAGTCTAACCCTTTCCAACATTAGGGTTGGGTGAGGATCTTCACTCTGTTTTTGATAAGAATTTGCTAAAGTTAGCAAAGTTTTCCATATAAAAGAAAAAAAAAAAAAGAAAAAAGATTTAGAAAGTGGGAAAAGCCAAAACTGACAAACTTATCCATTCAGGCCCAGGGCTTTGGTGCATCGTTCTTAATAGTTTAGTATTCAACCATGCCAGTGCTACATTAGGATTGTTCTTGCTTTTTTCTTGAAAAAAAAAGTTGTATGGAATTGATTGATTGATTGATTGATTGCATTTATATACCACCCCAATAGCCCAAAGGGCTCTCTGGGTGGTTTACAAACATTAAAACCCCACCAATCCTAAAATAAATAAATTGGCTACACCACGACTGAGTATAAAACAACATGGTTAAAATGAATTAAGTAAATAAATATACCATCAAAATTAATTAACTTTAAAATATTCATTAAATAAAAAGGCCTTGACCTGGCGCCGAAAAGCGTGTAATGACGGCGCCAGGCGGACCTCTCTAGGGAGCGCATTCCATAGTCAGGGCGGCACCACAGAGAAGGCCCTCCTCTGGGTACTCTGTCTCCTAACCTCTTTCACAGAGGGTTCCCGGAGGAGGGCCTCTGCTGCCGATCTTGGGGGGTGGGGAGTGGGTAGGGCATATAGGGAAAAAGGCGTTCCTTGCTCCCAAGCCGTTCAGGTGGTATAAATAGGTGTAAATGCCCTTTCAGTACATCTTTACACAAATGTAATAAAATTGGAAAGTTAAGAAGAGAAATAATTTGGTATTTAAATGAAGATATATTGGAGGAGGTAAACCTGTCAGATTCACCCAGTATTTTCCAGTGCCAATAAGAGTGATGAAGCAAAAAAAAACAAAAAACCCCAAAAACCCATCCATTGAATCTCTCCATTAAATTTACCCTCTGCTTTCCTAGATATTTTTCTTTACCAGGTGCATGAGGTTTGACCTTGCTAGTCCTACTAAAACCAATAGAAAGAAGGTATTTATACATCATGACTCATAAAGGCGGTTGTGCATATGCACTCAGCTTCTTAATATTATCTGCAGTTTGTAAGTATTGATGGGGCTGTCCGCCCTTTGTACAAGTACATATGAGAAGCTCATAAGAACTTGAGGAGAGCTCTTCTGGATCTAACCAAGGTCCATCTAGTCCAACATGCTATTCACACTGTGGTCAACCTACAAACAGTGCAGCCTCACCCTCCAGTTCACGTTCCCCACCAACTAGAATACTTAGACATAATGCCCAGCACCGGAGATAGCATATGGCCAGGCGGATTAGTGGCCATTGACAGCCTGATCCAGTGAATGCATTCGTCCAATCCCCTTTTAAATCCATTCAAATCAGAGTCCGTCACAATATCTTGCAGCAAATTCCATAGTTTAATTATGTGCTGCATGAAGTGCTTCCTTTCTATTGACTTTTTCCACATCAGGCATAATTTTGTATCTTTATCTTTATCATGTTTCCCTTTATTAAATTTTCCCATTAAGCCAATGGGTCTTGAGTGCTACAAGTCTTTCCGTGTTGGTTTTCCCATTGGGCAGAGTTACGTGGCTCCATGCAACTGGCTTTGGCTGTCTTGAACAGTCAGCATCTTGTCGTTTGTTTTTGCTGCTATTACATTTCTACTGCCAGGGACAGGAATGGTGCTTGCAGGATTTTCTGTGCTCAGCTGCCAAAGTAACCCGACCTTACATGCTCCACCACTTGACCTGGAGGGTGGGAACCATGTATTGCCCCACCTCAGGCAGAAACTTTTCTTGAGCCAGCCCGGGGCTCTGTTTGTGTCATGGGAACTTTCCAGCCAGCACAACGGGTGTCTCGCTGTTCATTTCCCATCCGTCACTCTGCCAGGCTGTTACCTCTGAGCATGACATGCATGTTTCTGTGCATAAAGGTTAATTTGGCTAATTAAAAGGAAGCTGGGGGATATTAAGGATCCAGGTTTGTATTCATCATTGATTTTTGCTTTATTTTGTCTCATTAACTTGGCATCGAGAGATTGGTTTGGTTAAAAGCATGAAGAGTGGGAGAAGCCCCCAGTTTCTTAAGTGACAGATCATTCCAGATTGAACTAGGCAAAGGAACTCAATAGCATTTTTAGGAAAGGTCATGCCTTGGCATTCATCAGTTTGTAAGCAGGTCAGAATCAATAGATGTTTCGATCTGTTCTGTCTAGATGTGGCAGTGCAGGTGGCTTTTGTTAGGCTGGAGAGGGAACCTTGGGTCAGCAACAAAAGGGTGTTTTTGTTGATTTTGTGTTGTCAGATAATATTGCCTTCATGCAAATATCTCTGTTTTGCATTGAGAGACTTTGGGCAGCCTTCCCCATCTGGATTACAACTCCTATCATTTCCCAGGTAACACTGGGGAAGATAGAGGCCATAGTACAGCACATCTGGACAGCCCCCACTTGAGGAAGGCAGACTTGCCCTTCAGTTTTGTACATTCATGACTTTTCAAACATCTTTTTTTTAAATGATAGATCACTGAAGTTTACAGCACTAAATAATTCAACTGTATCCTTTGGACAGCTTCCAGCATTACCAAGATGGATCGTAAGCTTCACATCTTTCCCTGCCAAAAACAGGAGCAAGATAAGCTGCAGACTAAATTGAAAACTCCATTTAGACAGCTTGAAGGCTCAGTATAAAAACGCTTCTGACATTCCCACACATATGTTGAATTACTCCCAGTTAGTCCTTGGCTTCCAGAACTGGCACACAAACAACCAGAGCTCATGCTCCATTTGGGCCCCAAAGAAACATTTTGATAGCTAAACAAAGAATGTGGGTTATGAGACCCTAGATTCCATTGATTAGGAGGGTTAGTGGAAATGTACGGGAAATTATAACAATAAATAAAGTGTAGAACCTTCTGAATGTCATTAGATCTTTTGTAATTTATTGACCATGAAGCCCTGCACAGTTAAATTGCTTGAATCCCATTGATTCTGATGTATCCAGAATTACAAATGTGTCTAGAATTACAAATGAACTGGATGAAACCGTGTACTTTCCTGCTTACTAGGGTTCCTTATAAGAAACAGAGGATGGATATGCATTGATTTTTGTATTCATTTATTTATTATATAAATGTATTTCCATATTACCCAGTAGGATTAGCAACATTTGCCATCATGGGAAAAAAAACTAAAGCTGAGAAAAAGTGACACTGCAGTCCTTATACACAGAGGTATTGCTAGGCACTTAAAAGATTTTGGGGCCCACACCCACAGGATGCAAATTGTTATAAAATTTGCATATGCAAACTTATAGTTAAATATAAAAATAATTACTAGGATTTATTTAAAATTCAGATCAATTTCTTACCCAAATCACATAGATGAAACAAGGTCTTCAATTAATTTGCACCCCACAACTTCAATTCCAATTAATATGCAAAGGTACAGGAAAATGCAAATGAGGGAGTATCTAGGTTTCTTTATAGGTCCTTTATCTCTCACTGTCACTGTCTCTCTCTCTCTCTCTCACACACACACACACACAATGATAAATTTTGCACCAAAATGGAGTTTCACAAATTTAACAGAGTATTAATCCAAAATCAAGCAGACAAACCGATTAATATCTCTATTCCCACCTAGATCAATTTCCCTTCAACTGCCTGCACTGTTCATCAATGATAATACCCTCCACCAGTTAAAAATAAAACAAATGGGCTGCTCGATCCATTCAAACTGCGGAGTGGCTGGGAGGAGAAGTGGTCGCTGGCAAGTGAGGCAGAAGGCCTTGAGGATCGGGCCAAAGGAAGGCCCTAGAAAGAAAGCAGGGCGGCCCATGGGAAGGAGGCAAGGCAGGCGAGAGGAGCAGGCTGAGCTGCGGGCGAGCAGAGGGGAGTTCGAGCGTGCAAAAGACAGAGCAGGCCTGGAAGGAGAAAGGAGGTGAGGTGGGGAGGGGTGGGACGTGGTTCATTCCCCTTTCCTCGCTCTGCACTTTCTGGGGCTGGCTTTCCATGTGGTGGGGACTTGGGACTTTTCTTCCAAACCCCAACACACACATGCGGGTGGGAGGGCAATTAGAGGCCAGGAAAGCGAGGAACCCCCAGATTATGTTCCCCCTCCTTGTAAGCTGCAATCCAGGAGGACCATGCACCCTCCACCACCAGCAGCAGCCATTCCCACACAAACTGAATGCAACACACGTGGTCCTGGCAGAAAGCCCTCCTGCCCAGGTTGATCTTCTGGACAGGGATGTGGTGGTATGTTTGACATGCAGGGACTCATCCTGACAGACCCCATGGCCACTCCCTCCACACACAGGCAGCTGCATCAGGGACCACAACATGAGATAATGCCCTCCATTCTCCATTCCCTTTAAAAGCATGCCTTTAATTAAACATCTGAGCCATGTTACGATGCCGCATTCTCCTTCCTGTTCCTGGACCTGATCAGTAGCAAGGCGAGCAGGAAAAGAAGGAAAGCGTTATTTCCTGTCTTCTTGCAGCCCACAGAGGCCTTTCTTCTTTGCTCTCTTTTGCTCTTTCTGCTTTCAGCCTCTAGTCTCCTTATTTCTCCCCTCTCTTTTCCTCACTTTGTCTCCCCACTAACCTCCAGCCTTTCCCTTTCTCTCCCTACTCAGCAAGTTCCCCAGTGAGGGCTCTGATGGTGATCAAAGAAGTAAGAGCATCCGGTGGGGAATGGAGTGGCTGAGCCTGGGGCTGAGGCAGGGAAAACGTTTTTGTTCCTTCTGAGGCTGGGGAAAGTGTGTGTAGATAAGATGTGCAGATCAGTGCTGTCTCCTCAGACCTACTTCACATGGCGTTCCTTGTAAGTGTGTACAGGATTTTAGCATTTGATGGGTAGTTTGTTGTGCTTCTATGAGTAATGAATCTGGAGTTCAGACACTTCATCTCCGTTTTTGCAGTTGCTTAGATAAATTACTTTTCTCTTGTCTAAAGAGGCCCCTTAACAGCAATTATGTCATGGACGCCTCTATGGGAGCCATTTTGTGGTGGTGCGCTTTTCCAAATATCCAAATGGGTCCAAAAGAGCTGGGTGTCCCTGCTTTAAGGAGACAAGTGGATTTCACAGGAAACAAAAGCGGCTCAGAAACTAGAACCTCATCCTAATGAAACAGCACTTGTGTGAACTGGACTGGTTCTACTGGTTAATTGGTTTTAATTTCAAATGGAGAGGGTCAAAACTCTCTCACTGAATTCAGTGGGAATTGCTTACTCATAGCTCTAGCTGAGCTGCTCCAAGTTTCCTTCATTTCCAAAGTTTTCCAAAGGCTTATTCCCATAATTTAGATTTCCCAGAAAGAGGAGAATGTTTTTATCTGTTTCTAGTTCTGACTTTGTGTAAAATCCAAAGCCATTGGCTGTCATTTTCATTTTTTAAAACATCAGCCAGCAAGGTATAGCCCTGCTGGATAAGCACTTATATGCCTAAGTAAAGAGCTTGTTAAAAGCCATTTAAATGTCTGTTTTGTTGAGAGACTGGATAAATGTTGCTTGTTCCAGGCATTAAAAACCACTTCATGATCAATACAACAGGGAGCAATGAAGCAGGGAATGGCTATAAACTCTCCCCGTGACATGGAAAGGTTCACTGAAAGTGACAGCCCAAAGGAATACGGAACATCAGGATATGCTACTGTTTGTCATGGAGATCAAACGGAGGCTTGAACTCTTGACCTGCTAGAATGTGGGCCAAGAATTCCCAGCCCGCCTACCCACACCTGCCCCCCCCCCCCACCGCTGCCACCAAGTTCGGCTGAAACTGAAGATTCATGGCAGTTTTATGCACTTTCTTCTCAAGAATGATCATTGCTAGTTGGACATATTACCAAAGAGCGGTGGCTGTGGATCCAAAGTGAGCACCTGGAGTTTGGGCCAAACCTAGACATGGCACCATTCACCAGTTAGCAATTGTGTAGCTGGTTTTTGAAAGATACAAGGGCAATCACTGAGTGTGTGCGTTTTTTCTGCTGTTGTCCCTAAGTACATGAATAGTGCATTGCTCTTTTCTGTGTGGCTATCCATACAGCCATCTGAAAAAATTGCCTCTTAAAAAATAGTTGCCAAATAAGGTAAGCAAGTAAGGACAGTTTTAGATTTAGAAAAACTGTGATCTCTGAGTAAGTGACAGGCAGTGGCTGTGCTGAACCAGTGCCTGGCCGAGGGAATGGGCTGGGTGAGGGCCAATAAACTGAAGCGCAATCCAGATAAGTTGGCAGGTGATTCGAGTTTCCGGGTAAGTGACTTGGATCCTGCAAGTGTCTTTGCACTCCCTCTAAAGGACAGGGTCCACAGCTTAGGAGTGCTCCTCGACCCAGAGCTGTCCCTGGAAGTCCAGGTGACGGTGGGGGCGAGGAGCGGTTTCCTTCTGCTTTGGCTGATCCATCAGCTGCATCCTTACCTGGAGGAGCACTGACTGGCAACAGTGACACACGCACTGGTTACTTCCTGCTTGGATTACTGTAACGCGCTCTATGTGGGGCTACCCTTGAAGACAGTCCGGATACGTCAGATGGTGCAAAATAGAGCTTCCAGGATGCTGTCGGGGACTGGTCATTATTCTCACATAACTCCAGTCCTCTATCGGCTCCATTGGCTTCCCATCAAAGTCTGGGCTCAATTCAAGGTGCTGGTTATTACCTATAAAGCTCTAAATGGTTTGGGACCAGGATACCTAAAAGAACGCCTTTTTCCCTATATGCCTTCCCACTTCTAAGATCAGCAGCAGAGGCCCTCCTCTGGGAACCCTCTTTGAAAGAGGTCAGGAGACAGAGTACTCAGAGGAGGGCCTTCTCTGCGGTGGCACCCCAACTATGGAATGCGCTCCCTAGAGAGGTCTGCCTGGCGCCGTCATTATATGCGGCAGGTCAAGACCTTTTTATTTGACCAATATTTTAATATAAAGTAATTTTAATTGTATTAGATTTATTTAATTTTTAAAAAATAGGTTAGTTTTGTGCTTAGTTGTGGAATAGTTAATTTATTTTATTTAGGATTTGAAATAATTTTGTAAGCCGTCCAGAGACGATAGTGATGGACGACCTACACATTTTCTAAATAAATAAGTTTTGCTGAAGTGTCTCGGTTGAAACTTATCTAGTTAAATAGGAAGAAACTAGCTAAGGGTACGATCCTATGCATCTTTAGACAGGAAAATAATCCATCCTGTTGAAGTTGCAGGACTTTTGTCCTGTCTAAAGACATACAGTATTGTATCCTAAGGATACAATGCTGAGTATACTGATACAATGTTGAGGATACTGAGTGTAACTAGGGATTGAAGATCCGGTTGCCAGATTGCAGACAATGGTTTCTAATAAACTGTATTAATTAGGCCCCTGAGAAGCCAGCAGCTAATTTAAATCAATGTGGTTGTTCCAGCAGTTTGCTTATTAGGCGAGCATTTACCTCTATCTTCCATAGTCACTGCATAGCAGTGGATGAATTCAGGGCACCATTTTTTCCAAGTGAGTGTTGACTTTTGTACTCCCTCAGTGGTGGAAAATGACTGAAACTAGTCTGTCTGGAGCAGTCTAATGATTAATAGACTACACAGTCACCACTTCCTGAACAAGCTGGATATTCCTCACTTGTCAACAATGGCTGGTATCAAAAGATTCCACTGTGTGAACAGAAGATACACCTGGTCATGCAAGAGTGTTGCTCATTCCACCACATAAGCAGGCATGCATCCCGTTTCTCTCCTGCACAGATGCTCCACAAGGCTCTGGACCAGTTTCTGAGAGGCATGAGGAATTGCAGAGGGGAGCAAAACTGAGCAAGCAAGCAAGCAAGCCCTTCCATTGGTACAATGAGATTTTGAGACCCAAACCAAGAGGTGAAGGCAGAATACACCCCTGGCTGAACTCCTTCAGGCCATGTTGCACTAGGCATAGGAGCACATTTCATTCTATTCTTTTTTTTTTTAATAAGAATGCAGCAAAATTCAGAAATGTCCTCATAAGTAGGAGGGAAAGAATGTGAAAGTTGAAAAATTGAAGGTGGGAGAAAGCCAAATGAAAAGTCTGAGTAGGGCTTAACTCCTCCTGTAGTCAGTCATGTTTGTGGTGCTGCATTGCCTCCTCCTTTTGGGGGCACACTCCTCATCTGAACAGTTGTGTGGCAGACTGCCTTGGTAGGGCCCTCTCCATGCAGGGAATAGCTGTCCCCATTACATTTGGCCAGTGCAGATAGGTGAGAAGTTTGTTTATTCAGTTCAGTGTTTTTTTATGTCTTTACTAAGAAGTTACCAGCATGTTGGTGACATACACGTATGTGAGGGGATGTCACTCGGAGGTGGGTAGAGACCTGTTCTCCCCTGCAGAGGAGGGCAGGACGTGCTCCCACAGAGCAAAGCTCAGAAATCAAGGTTCAATTTGAATGCCAGGAAGTATTTCCTGATGGTTAGGACCCCGAGGGTGTGGAATGGGCTTCCACGGGGGGTGGTTGAGACCCCATCGGTGTGGGTGTTCAAGGATAGGCTGGACATGCACATGGTGGGCATGTCGTGAGTGGAGCTGGCTGGAGCTGGGGGGTCAGTCTAGATGGCCCGGGAGACCCCTTCTGACGAGCTCTGTTTCTATATGCAAATTTCTTCATTAGCACAATGAGGAGCTTGAGATTTTAAACAGCTGAATGTGGGAGAAAGCAAACCTGACAGGGCTAATCCCCTCTTGCTTGCACTAGCATGAAGTGATGCAGACAGCACTGGCAAAACTGGCTGTTCAAATGCACCTAGTTGTGCTCTGATTGAAGAACAGGGAAAACACTCGCTATTGTGTCAATACTGGCAACTACAGTGCTCTGTACACATTCTGTGACCAGTAAATATGGGACATCATCTACAAGGAAAGCACCACAAATAGACATACCTGCATAAAGGAAAGGAAGAATGTTGCAGCTGCTGTAATAACAACAATAATAGAACGTTTCCTTAAGTTCTCAGTGCAGTGCATATATATTCTCAAAATTATTGCATCAACTCTGTGAGGTAAGTCTATATAATTATCTCTCAAGATAATAACAAGGCTGAAAAATTGTAGCAATTCCAATCATCCTCTTCCATATTAAATGCTGTGCTTTTACACACTAATAATTATTTGACTAAACTAGCACTCTCCATTTCTTCATTGCCTTCAGCAACTCAATTCATATATTTTCATAAAATAATCAAATAATAAGAGTCCCCACATCTCTACCTCTTCTTCACCAGAGAATGCCACATTTCCCTTCAAGTTGATTAATTCAGTTGGTGGAATTTCACTGACCAAAACCCCTGCTTGAAGATTAAACAGACACTTGGAATAGGTCATCCAGAAGAATGGAACCTTGAGGCGAA
The DNA here is from genome assembly GCF_004798865.1 of Varanus komodoensis. NCBI lineage: Eukaryota > Metazoa > Chordata > Lepidosauria > Squamata > Varanidae > Varanus > Varanus komodoensis. The sequence continues at coordinate 26,699,657 of NW_025335268.1, read as the reverse complement.
AATGGCAAGGGCAAAGATAATTTGCTAATAAAACACCTGCCACTTTGCACCTCCAAGATCTCTGGCTGCAATGTTTTAGGCTCACAGCAATGTCTGGCACTAGAGAAAGGAGCAATGCACGCTTGAGCAGCGTTTAGAGAAAAGAATGGTGCAGCGCAGAAAAACGGCACTCAGGTTTCATCCTCACAGAAGGGCCTAGGCCAGAAACGAATGAAATATGTATGAGAGAACTCTCTCTGTTAAGGTTTGGGGTAGTGAGAAAGCATCAGTATTTGGCCATATAGTATGTGAGTACGAGACTTTTTGGGATCCTGTGATGATGCACCCTGTATGTCTGGGGGAAAGTTCTTTGTAAGTAGGCTGGCCACTTACAGATCTCCAGAATAGGAAGGCAAAAACTGCTGCAGATTTGCATGAGTTTTGCATATGCTGTTGCAGATTTATGGATGCCCATGTAGAAATAATTGCTATAATTTAAACAGAAATCTAAGAGAGCACACCACAGCATGCCTATTCAGTCAGCTGTCTGGGTGCTAACTCATGATTGGTAACTTTTGTACTCTTCTCTCTTCTTGTAGGTCTTTAACCAGCCTTGGATGGGGCAAACCTTCAAACAGAGAGGAGCCTTCAAATAGAGAATGGTTCTCTGTCAGCCAGCCAGAGACCTGTCCTCCATAAAACAGGACATATGGCCACCCTAGCACAGCATCCCAGTTGCTCCAGCAGCAGAATAACAGACCAAGCTAGCTGAAAAGTGGGGTGGATGACAGGAAGCCCTGAATCCATGGCCAGGGTGATGGAGACACTTCCTCCCTGGCCAGGAAGTCTGTCCGTGGCAGTCTTCCTGTCAAATTTGTGTTTAGCTGTTCAGGAGGAGCAGGCCTAGAGTTCTACAGTGGTCCAGTGGAAGAGGAGAGAACAGAGGTGGGATCCTGGGGAACAGAGGAGGAGGACTCATGTTTTGTGAAGGAGGCCCCATAACAGCCCATGAGTCCTTTGATGATGTCACAGATGGTTAGGAACAGTGGAGGCCATGCCCTGATGAGTGCTCCCCGCAGAAGCTTCACCTGCTTTGTGCTCTGCTTTTTCCGTTTATCCTCAGTCCAAGCACTGGCTTTCGAGATTAAAATCAGTCCTTTTTTTATCTAAGGAAAAACACTTGAAAACTCCTAAACAGTTCTTTCCCTCCCTCCCTTTCTCCCTCCCTTTCATTGTCCCACTTATGCTGCTGCTGCAGGGACGTTTCTTTGGCTAGACTTTGTTCTTCTCCAAATGACCTCAGCCAGTTCGGAATCACACGGCCGAGAGGCCAATCACATTTGGCTACTCGGGGTAAAGTGAGGGCAATGCATTATGGAGTTCTTCTTTATCAGAGCAACTGGGCTGACAGCAGGAATGCTTTCCCTTCCATCACTAACACTTTTGTCCCTTGTTGAACCTTTCAAAAATATTGCCAAAAAGAACAGGGGTGTACTTCGATGTGCGTGTGCAAAGAAACGTACTGATGAAATTAGACAGAAAATAAACTGTCAGAAAACTTTCCACTAACCTCTGTTCTGCTACAGAAAACTAGTGCCACTCACAGTAATAGTGACATCATCACATCTATAGGAGTTATTTTAGGCCAACTGATTTTTGCAACATCCCTCACATTTCCAGAAGCGTATTTATTAATATCACCACCATCGTCATCAAATATTCTAAAATACTCTAAAATTTTAATTGTCTTGTAGCAAAAGAAATCCATGATGGTTCTATTCATACAAAATCTCACACTCTTCTGTTAACAGCTAGTTTTAAAAGTAGTGTTTTTTGTGGTTATAAAGCTCATCACAAAATCAAATTTTATTGCAGTGACATCCCATCCATGAAAGATCTTTGAAGTGTGAGGGTGAAAAGCACAACAAGCAAGACACACTGTAATGTAGAACGAGAAAGGAGAGAGGAAGTTTTCGATGAAGCATAGGGAAGTATTTCAGATTTGAAAATCTGCCTAAGAATATGGGTCAACTCTCTACAGTATAGTATTCCTGTGGGCTGCAAGGGTTTGGATTTCAGGAAGATTTTGCTTTGTGAATGTTACCTTACATGGTAAGTGCTGTTCTGTGGCTTTCCGAGGTGCATCCTGCATCTTAGGAGAGCCTGAATGAAATCCTCTGACTTACGAGTAATACAAGCCAGCCTTTTCCCTCTGAGCTGAGCAGCCTTGAAGTGACCGGTATGAAGGCAGAAGCGCTTTCCTTCTGCAGCCTGTTCACGGTTCTGTTTTTCCTTTTTTCTCCTCTCTGCCTAGCTTTTCCTCTTGCCTGCCCACTGCTGGGAACTTGCATGCAATGAGTGTTTGAAGAGGGAGGAAGAGCTGCCTGTGGAATACTGATTTCAGTGCCCCAGGCGAGAACTTTGGGGTTCTACAGAAGCTCAGTGGTTCAGCACAGGAAAGAATTTAATTAGTCTCCTCAAACGTCTTTTCCCCTCCTCTGCCTTTAAATTCTGCATAGCTGCAGCCTTATAGTAAAGAGGATTAGGGCTGTATATATCCATTAGGGCTGTATATATCCATTAGGGCTGTATATATCCATTGTGTGACCCCTCCAACGCAGACCACAAACACACATTGAAATGAAGTTTTCAATCCTCGTTTGGAGGGATTGGGCAAAACATCATTCGCCATTTCAGATACAACACTATGCCATGGTTTCTACAAGGGAGGGGAAACTATGGTTTGCCACAATCTGGGAATCAGTCCTATGGTCTCCTCTGTGCCTTCACAAAATCTAAAGTCAGCTGATAGCACCTTCCAGTGTGGCTGCCCAGAACCGCCTGACATGGATGGTGGGACATGTACTGAGTCAGGATTGCTTCCGGGTTGCTCTCACCCTCCAAAGCATTGAACTGATTTCAGCCATTTGTTTTCCCGCATCGTGTGAGGAGTGGATGCCTTGGCCCCCGTCCCCAGAATGCCTCTTATTCTGATGGATCCTTGTTCCCCCTTCCCATTTCTGGAGCATGCCCCCCACCCCCATGTCAGCACTGAAGTTGCAAGGGCAGTTTTGGAAAGAGCTGTGCCAGCTGCAAGGGTGGATGGAGGGAATCCCCCCCTGGAATGCTGCTCTGAGGCTGGAGCTCAGGCGATGGAGTTCCTTGTGGTCATTTAGACACTGTTCAATGGCCACAGAATTCTGCCCTGGTGCACTCTTTTCATAATCAAAGAGCAGCAGAGAGTGGGAACATATTATTGAAACCTGCCTGTCTTTCTGTGTGGGGAAGGAAGAAGGAGAAGGTGCTACGAATGGGAGGTGGTGGGAGGGAGCCGATCTGAATCTCCAAGCAAAACTTCTCAACTTTGCATACAAATGGCTGCCTGGGTTGGTTGGTGACTACTATATCAGTGGAGCTCCTAATCCACTGCTGGCTTTGTGTTAAACTTTTTTAGGAGCTCTTCGTTGTGTTGGCTGATATCCTATTTTGCAGATGGAATTACACACCATGGATAGCTCTATAAAGTTCAAAATAAAAGTTGCAATAAATTAGAAGCCCCACTAACATAGAAGCCTTCCACCAGCCTTCCCTGCCAGCCACCCTGACATTCATGGCAAGCACAGTGCCTGCTTTACCTTGCTTCAAAATAAAAGCTGCAATGAATAAGGAGCCCCACTGACTTGTAATTGAAAAAAAATCCTGTGTAGCTTCTCTGTTTATCACTGACTTCACTTCCTTAAAACATAGGAAGAGCCCTGCTGGATCAGCCCCAAATCCTACCTGCTCCAGCATTCTGTTCGCACAGTGTCCAACAGGGGGCCCACGGGAAGCCCACAACCAGACACGAGTGCAGTAACACCCTCCACAGAGGCATGCCACCTCAGGTAACGCATAGCCATCAGGACTAGCAACCATGAAAAGGGGAGCCATTCCTAGTAGCAGCAAGGAGGGAGGAAGCACCATCTTTGTGGTGTTTCACTTGACGTTGAGATGCTACGCTCCTCAGGCAGAGACTGGCCTTCTTGCATTCCATGCTCGCCACTGGGGCTGTTGATCCAGTGCAGGGCGGGTGCCATTGATGGTCAGGAAGCAGGGGCTAAACTGCTCTGCCACCAGGCTCCAAGACCGCAAATAAGACCAAGGGTGAGCGTATAGCCAGGACGAATCGCATGCAGCAACAGTCTCCAGATATGGCTCCCATCACCCCCAGCAGATGGTGAGAACTGTAGTCCCACACACCTGGAGGGTGTCACATTGGCAAAGGCACGGAGGAAACAATGGTGAGCACCGGTAAAGGACTCCCCTGACACCCACCAACTGACTCTCCTCACTGAGGCCTCCTTCTGCCGCATTTATCTGCAGATCTGGGGACGTGGGCTTGCCACAACACCACGTAGCTTCCCTGAGAAGAGCACAGAGAAAGTTATGCAGCTTCGCAAGGAGAAGGCATTTGCGACGGCTGTATCTTTGATTTGTTGATTTAATGAAACTAGGGTAAATAAAGCAATCCTTCAAAGCTGAAGTAGTGCGTTGTTTGCATTACAATATTCCGGTAACACTTGCTCTTGCTTATTATATTTCCCACACAAATAATTTATCCTCTGGTGCGTACGTCTCTTAGGAGCAAGTGTTTATAATGCAGATGACTGTGAGCAGTTTGTGATTTTACGTTGTTTCAGCAGATGAGAGAAACTAACTGCGTCACTCCAGTTCAATTATCAAAACAACTCTGTTCTATTTTCTGCCACTTGTTGGGGAAATGTTAAGACAAACTCTGCTTGATTCAAATGTGCAGTTCAAAAGACGTGAGCCTGTGCAAACTCACAGCACATGCCTTCATATACTCGGAAGTAAGCCCCACTGAGTTCGATTAAACTTACCCGCAAATTGCTGTGTACAGGAATACTGCCTTATTAACCGTTTTATCTTTTGCCAGTGCCAAAGGAATGACAGAAATCTTACTTTGAAATCAAAAGCGTCTAACAATTATGCAGATGCACAGTATGGCTTGTGTTGAGAATTCACAAAAGATTATATGTTAGGAATACAGCTGAATATATTTATTTAAGTATTCAAAACTTTGCACCCTTTCAGACTAGCCAGCAGCAAGCTGTCATGGGAACATTTAGTCTCATGTATACTTCGTACTGTGTTGTTTCCACAGTATTATCATTACTTCCATACTGGGGCAGGCTGAAGTTTCCTTTCCAAAAGGGTGCACTCCAAGCTAACGTCCAACCTTTTTTCAATTGACTGAGCCTTCGTTCGGGCTCTCCAATAACCACTAGGTAGAGTTCTCAGCTATTGCATATGCATTTTTGGAGTAACCTTGGTCCTTGATGGTTTAGGGTAGGGTTAGGATTGTTTAGGATTGTTATTTTATTGTTCTTATTGTAAGCTGTCCTGACTTGTCAGCGGTATAAAAGTTTTTAAAAATAAATAAAATAAAATTCACTCTAGTGAGTTCTCCCACCATTACTGATGTAAAGCTGAAAATTGAGGATACATTTTTGATACATGCTGTGCTAGTTAACTCTCACACTGCATCAATAAAACTGGCAACTTTCATTGCTGTCAGTCATGTTTTGTTTCCTGACGCACTGTTTCTTCTTGACCTCATGCCATCTTTGGTGTGTTTTGCATGTTGCAGTTTGTTTGATAAGCCTGCCCACATTCTCCCTTCATAGTTATTCTTCTGTTCTTTGCTTCAGGAGAGGAGATGTCTGAGATCTAAGTTAAAGTGTGCCACATGTGTACTCAGCCAGATAACTTTGCTGAGACATGGGAAATGGAAAATAATGTAAAACTGGAATTTTGACAAGACATCTCTGTGGAATTGTAAAACGGGCAGATATGCAAAACCAGAATAAGGCACAAAGCTGAGTTGAGGATGCTTGGGGGGGAAAGGGTGAATCAGAATGTATGACTCTGATCCTTTTACTAACTTTACAAGTTACCGATTTTTTTCTGGACTCAAGCAAAAAGCTGGCTTTGACTTTAGGATATCTCAAGGACCATAAAAACTTACTTATTCCTATTTAAGAAACAAACAACAACAACACCCCCCCCACCACACACACACACACACACACACTTACCCACAGCTTCTTGGCAAAGGGAAGGCTTCCAGCTGCTGCCATCATCATCTCCATGAATGTCCGCTGGGACGTATGGGGCTGAGAGATGTCCTTAGGAAAGGAAGATGTTGGGTACTTTCCTTCACAGCACATCCAACCACGGAGGAAGAGAAGGAAGAGGAGGAGGAGAAATCTGCCACTTTTGCCTGGTAAGCTGTGGGTGGGGCTAGCAAGGAAGGAGGCCTAGGTGTGGAGCAGGGCTAGGAAGGCCGGGAAGCCGGCTCTGGGGGACAGGCTGTCCTGGAAGGCAGCAGGAAGCCAGGAGCAGGGGAAGGAGGACTGGAAGGAGGGCAGTGATGGATGGGGAAGCCTGCTGGGGGCAACCCAGGGAGGGTGGTTGGAAGGACTGCAGGGCTGGGCAGCTTTCTGGATGGAAAGGAGCTGCTTGTGTGTGAGAAAGGAGGCGGTGGGGGGTGGGGAGGTAATTCACACGCAGCAAGCCACTGTTGATTGATTTCCCCATGGGGCTTGTCACAGCAGCAGCATTTTTAGATGCAAGTTATGGGCAGTCCATTCAAAATACCCCTTAGAAGGGCTATTGGTGGCAGCCAAAGTTTTCTTTTGGGAGCTATCAAGGGGCCTGGGGGGTTCTTTGGGGTGGGGGGGAATCAGCTCAGTGGCATGACTGGAAATTTTGAGCCTTAGCTAGAGAAGTGCCTTTGGGGGCTTCTGCTAAGGATAGCAGGTACCAAGCCTGAATTTTGCTCAGAGTACCCTCCAAACCCATTTCCTTGCTCTACCATTGCTTATTCTTGACAGCTGTCAGAAGGTGAGCTATCACGAGTAACCGAGAGTGCAAGGGGAGGGCTCCTTTGGACTTTCCTGAGCACCTAGAGGCTTGCAATCACAGCCGGGAGGAGAGAAAAAAATTTGGTCCTTCCGTGGTGTCCCCTGGGAGATACGAGTGTGCATGGGAGGACCAAAGGGGAAGGAGGGAGGTGGTAAAAACCCACAGTGAGCAAACGCCCTTTGCATGCAGAGTGTTCCCGGTGTGATTTCTGCTTCTCCAGGTAGATCTGGAAAGGGCCTGCCTACAACCCTGGAGAGCTGTTGCCCATTGATGCAGACTTAGACCAGCCTTCCCCAGGCTGGCACCCTCCCGGTGCCTGGGTCTTCCGCTTCCACCAACCCCAGCCAGTGTGAGCGACGATCAGGAAACACTGTTAACTATGGGAAGGCTGGAAGTTGTCATCCAAAACATCTGGAGAGGCAATAGTGAGCTAGAGGGAACCACAGTGTAGCTCATTATGAACCACACGTGTGTTCCTGTTTGTTCAGCTGCCAGCCTGAGCCACCTTACAGGTCCTTGTTCCTTTTCTTTAGGAAGACAGAGAACCAATTAAACCCTTGCAAATGGCCTAGCGCACATATGATCCTTCTGCTTCATGGCAGGTTCTAAATCTTACAGTTTATTTATCTTGCTGACATTTGCCTGGCTTCCCTCTCTCCCACAGCAACACTAGAATTTACATGGGAAAATGGGCTGTGGACATGGAAAACAGATTGGAGCTGTTCCTGCAGACCGCCATGTGTCTCACCTAGAATGCCTCCCTAGCACTGCTGTAAAAATCCAGTGTCATTTGCATTCATTAACTACACATAAAATCTAATTCCATTAGGTTTAGCAGCATTAGATCCATCAGCTGCTGCTGATGTTAACAGCTTGAGGACATTACCTTGCCTATGCAGACAAGAGCTTCGTAACCTAATAAAGCCAGGAATTTGATCCTGGCTTGGTGCCTTCGCAACTCCAGTTCAGTGAGCCTGCAGAACAGAAGCTGTATCTCTACATTATTTATATCTTTCACTGTCCAACAGATTAATTTACCAAAAAAGGCAGGGAGACCAGCAAATTGCTTGCAACAGAACTGATTTAAGAGACCTTGCTGTACAGGTGGAGCTGCTGAAAGGGAGAAAGATCGTTTCCTTCCTAGTTTTGTTGCAGAACATCCACAGAATGGTTGTTAATATTTCCTCTCACCTGTTTAGAAAACCGAAGATCGAATTCGCCAAATGCTTCAACTTGGCTGTATCCTAAAACTCCCATGGAAGTTTAAGTTTGTTCCTTTAGCGTAACAATACTTTTTAGGTCACTCTAGCTTGTTGGAAACACTTTACATGCATCACTTCAACAGCCATCACAACCATCACTGCTTGATAGATGGGTATTATTATCCCTCTTCTCCAGATCTGTGATGAGGCTGTGAGACAGAGGCTTGCCTACGGCCACCTACTGAGTTCATGCAGAGGTGAGATGTGAAGCAGGAATTTGCTGATTTATCGCTCAGTTGCTTTACCGTTATGCTAAAAGAAGCTTAACCAAAAACGTCAGCTATTGGGTGATATGAAAATGACATAAATAAATAACAGCAGCAGCAGCAACGGCACATCATCAGTGTGCATGTGACTTGATGGGGTAAGCTAACTAGGCAAGGGAGCAGGTCATTGCCCCAAGGTGCTTACAATCTATAAGTGTCAATAGGTGACCAAGGCAGACAAGGGAGCAAAAGAAAGGGAAAGGCTAAACTGCGAAGGGATGGGTGCGAGCGAATGTCCTTTTTAACATGTGTTAGTAATCAGGCCTTTCTGACACCTTTACCTATTAGGAACACGGCTCTGAAGACAAGCCCTGGTGTTCTTAGAAATCCAGGAGATTAATACATCCTTTATTCTCAGGACTAATTCAAGAATTTCAGCCCACAAATAAGCAGCATTGGGGAAATGCTTTTATGGGCTCCATCTGGAAACCATACCATGTGTGGAAACAGCTCAGGTGATGTGTCTTCAAAATAATGCTGGATAACCACTGGCACTGAGAGGCTAGTGGGGTCCCAACATAAGGGGTTCCAAGCAAAGTCTAACTTGTTTACAAGCATGATGATTTCCACATGGGCTACCACAATCCATTTGGTAATGGGCTTTGTGGTAACACTTGGGTGGACGAATGAAACATCTGAGCATTTGCATGCCCATGAAGAGCAATTGCCAGACTGTGGTCTATAATGGGTAGAAGGATGTCGTTTCATTAAAAGGGGTTGGGAGAGCAAAGCAAGATAGGGAATGCAGCCAAAAGGAAAACGAGGTGGCAAGATATAGGAGGCAAAGGGGATTTCAGGAACCCCTGTAACGGTCTTTCCCAAGCTGATTTCCTCCAGAAACTTCAAACTACAAGTCCCAGCATGCCTCACCATTGACCATGCTGGCTCATCTAGAGGGTAGCAAGTTGAGTGGCCTGCCCTGAAGCCTTGCAGGAATGCACTGCGGAACTTTTTGAAAAAGCAGCTAAGGCAAGAGTACATTAGGAAGCGTGAGGCAAGCCCCTCGGGTGCCAGATGTTGGGTATAAGCCTCCCAGCTGTTCCTTCCAAGCCCCATGGGTGCTCCCCTCCCTTGGAGGACTGAGCTGGGTGTGCTACACATCCTGTCCCGCAACTCCTAAATTAGGCAGGTACCCTCAGGAGTGCTACAGAACCTGAACCTTCTGCCAAAGTCTAAAGTAAGATTCAGTGGCCAGTACAGTTGGCTCCCATTCATGGAGTAGCAGTGGGTGCCGTCTTGTCTTTCGCCTCAGGCTGCAGAATACCTTGGGCCAATCCTGGAAGTACACATGGATTATAGGCACCTGCTTGTCTGGCTCCGCCAAGCTTCCTCACTATAGGACGGGATGGAAGAGACATGACTTGTAAAGGCAAACCAGGTGGCCTAGAGCTCAGCTCAGAAGTGATGGGCACTTGCTGTTGGAAGTTACAACTCAAGAGCTAATATGCCAAGGCTTAAGCAAAGGGGCATTCCAGAAACACTTACATAGTCACAATCAAAGACTTAAGGTCTCGAAAAATATTAGGAATTCAAAGCACTCAGAGATCCAGATTCACACCAGAAGATTCAAAAGCAGGCTATGGCTCACAATTCAGTGCGAATGGAGATGGTTCCCATCAGGAGGATCACCATGATCTGGAGCGCAAGCTGACTCAGGTTTGGGGGTAAAGATAGTTGCAGCTCAGCCGAGGTCCTGCTCTTGGGGCAGCCCCTTTGTCAGGACTGCTCCTTGGCGAGTGTGCTATCTGAACTAAGTGCGGTGGTTCAAGAACAAACCCGGGCCAGAGGGCCCTGGGCAATGGGGACGATCCCAAAAATAAAAAGGTCTTAACCTGGCACCGAAAAACAAATGACGACGGTGCCAGGCGGACCTCTCTGGGGAGCACGTGGGAACAAAGCAGTGGCAAGGTAAACTCCCAGCCTACTGGAAGACATTCCATATAGTTCAGGATCTTGCATGGCACCTTGCAAGTCAAACTGGTCCTAGGATAGTGGAACGTACCAGATAAGAAGGAGTTCCAAAGCAGCAGCGTTTCCTCCTCACAGCTTCTATTGAGAAGGGCCACGTGCAGACTGTTGTTCTAGAGATAGGCTTGGATTTATTGGCTTCCCACTTGTGTTCCCCATTAGCTGGTACACACGTCAGCTGGTACACACCCTCGGGATACCTGATCTTTCTTTTCCGCCCTCTGATCTCAAGGAAATCGTGTATCTGGGGGTAGTTTCAGGAGGGTGGAGGGCAAACGAGCTGAAGCTTCATCTGGACAAGACAAAGTCTGGACAAGAAGTGTTGTGGGTCATGAAATTTGCTGACCTGGATGGCTGGGTATCACTGGTCCCGGCAGGGTCGTGCTTTCTTTAAAGGGCCAAGTAGTCAGTTTGGGATACTGTCAATGGCTGCTAATCATAATGACTACATATATCTTCCAGTATCAGAGGCAGGGTAATTTTTTTTTTTTTTTTAGTCGAAAGCAGTTCAGCATTGCTTTTGATTTTTCTGCTGTCATAACTGCTATTCCTCATAAGAGTCTGATGCAATCTTTTTAGCTTACTGAAGGCATGTCAATGCCTTGCTTTATCAAGAGGGCTGCCTCGGGGTCATTCGTACTTTGAGAATAACAATGACTCAGAGCAAAAGGTCACAAGCAAGAGGAGACATTTGAGAAAAGACTGGCAAGAATTCTCCCTACCTGGCTAATAAATTTCAGAATACAGATGCAATCTTTCCAGATTTAGAACTGAAAGCATCCCTAGGATGGTGGTCTAGGGCAAATGCATCCCAGGGCTAATTTCGGACGTGAGGGAAATGAGAATTTCCCATTCTCCTATTCAGGAAGCATGAATAGTGGGGAACACAATAAATATAAATAAAGGTGCAGATTTGTGAGAATCGGTCCTGTATCTCATTGCCTGTTTAGTCCTCTGTTTTACTGGGTCGACAGACGCCTCCTGTGCTTGCTTACTCTGCAGTGAGCCCTGCCGTGTCCCAGGATAAGGGGCACAGAACTGCCATCTCCATCGGGCCCCGCATGAGTGGAAGAGCAGAGTGACTGCACCCATTCCTGACATTTAAGGGGTGCCTTCCTCCTCATGCATAACGGAGGCCTCTCTTGTATGGGGAGGCAGCCGCACGCCTTCCCCCTTCCTCTCTCCCCAGCTCAGCTCTTACAGTTACGCTTGTTTGTCAAAAGCTTCCCGTAAGCCTGCAGAGTGCATATTAATGAAAGCCCATGTTGTGCATTTATCCCAGGGGCTGTGCTTGAGAGACGAAAGCAAATGCAGACAGTGAGCATATCACAAAAGAAGCCCGTCTTCAAACTTTCTGGGGTTTCAACTCCTACATAGCACTTCTGCAGGTGCGGCTTGCACACAAAGTGGCAAATGGGCTCTTCAAAATTGCATTATGTGGTGGTGGCTCATTATGACTCCCACTTTAGTTAGCACATAGAAGGCCGCTGCTATTTCTAAAGCAAGGGAGAGCAATTTTCCTAATGAGTGAGATTGGATTTGAGCCCAGGCCTCCTTAAAGCAGGGCGGTACAACCAGGCGCCCGGCAGACCAGAACTCTCCCTTGCCATGTGTCTGAGCTGCCGGGGCTTCTGTCGCCCCTCCCTATTTTTACAGCCCCAAAATCAGGTTTATTGAGCCTGTGATGGCTGGCTTGGCTTAGTGCACAGAGATGCAGCAAGGTTTCATTAGCCTATGAACCAACTGGGCTTACAGGAAGGTGGGGAGGTAGTGCTGGAGGATTACAATATCACGTGTGAAGTACACAACTAACAGTTCCATTCTCCTCCCCACTATTCTATGCTTTCCAACTGCTTCTGTATTCCTGATTTGTTGGGAGCAGCTCCCCACTCCCTCCGATAACATAGGACAGCTTGTATGCCAACCCCAGTAAAACAAGAGAGAGAAAGCAATACTTTGGGCATGTTCAGATTTGCATTTTAAACTTACTTGTGTCATGGCATTGTCATAACAGGAATAAATTGGAGTTTGCTTTTGTTGCTGTCATACGAAATGCATTTACCTGGAGATAAGAACTATTTTGTTGTGGAAGGGGAAACGTATTGTAAAGTAAACAGAATTCAACAAACATTTTAGCTGGGCACAAGTCAGATGTCTGCCCACTTTAAATATAAAGAAAGCAGATGCTGTAAGGACCACCTGGGTAAGTCTGGCATGCCCAGGTTGGTTCAGGTGTTGCTGCTATTCTCTGGGTGGTCATCTGGAGACTGGACAGAAGGGCCGTGGACTTTGGCCCCAAGGCTCAGCCCTACGTGCATCACTGTTAGTGGATCCCAAGATGTGTACACCTGCCCTAAATGCCAGGCCAAATAATACATCCACGGGCCGGGCAGGTGTTACCTTTCATTCTGACCACAACCTGATTTCATTTATGGCAAAATTAAAGAGATTATCTGAATCACATTCTGTCTTGGTGCTAGAAATTACCAGTTTTGTCATCACCAGGAGGCTGATAACCAAGAAATCTGAGATGCTGTAACATTGTGGAAGAGCAAGCGATTTCTCTGTATCGTATCCCACATGTTGCCTTTGCATGTTCCCTTTCATAAGCGCTGACGCCGTGAGCAGTCACTCAAGGGTGCATAGTGCCTGCATCAGCCATCCTGTGCTGAGCCTTTGCAAGTACGCACAAGACAAAGGAAACAGTGTTGGTTTCCCACTGATTTGCTTGTTCTGTCTCAGCACTTTGCCTTGCAAACCATCTGCTTCATTTCCCACTCCAAATCATTACACAGGATTGCTTCTCCTGTGAGGAACAACACTGGATCTCAGGTGCATGAGAGTCTCTGTGAGACTGCAGTGTGCACAAGCCAAAGGTCAGCAGTACATCATTTTTAATCAGCTTTAGGTAATGGGCTGTGGGAGGACATTGATGATCCAGGATTCAGTTCTCACAGTGACTCAGAGGAACAAATGGACCAAACGGATGCAACGTTCGTTACTCTGGCTGACAACTAAGACCCGCTGCCTCATTTGATCCCACATGGAGGAATCGGAAAGATGGAGTGTGGCCTCTTGCACAAACATTACTTCAGTACAACATAGCGGCAGGCCTGCAGAATGCCAACAGCAAAGAAGGAGAGCTGTAAATGAAAGCAAGTACAACAATACCAGCAGGCACCCATGTGGTATTTATGGGAACACGACTGAAGCTCAGAACTGCCTTGATGCCAGTCCTTTGACCTAGTGGTTTAGCCCTGAGGGAGCGACTACCACGGATCAGAATGTTTGTACCTCTGATATAAACATTTTGACGATCAGGGTGTCCCTTCTGCAACCTGAAATAGACCTGTTTTTATTATGGTCAATAATGACCCAGCAAAAAGTAATTTCCCTCAGAACCACCCAAGTCTCAGATCATTAAAAATAACAAGCCAAGCCATTTCTACACAGTTTCACATGTAATTTCTGTCTGCTCCAGAGGAATTTTGTGCAAAAGTATTGTTACTAAATGTCCAATCGTACTATGTTTTTGCACAGAACTTGTGAGGGTGAAAGAACAAAGAGGTGGAAATGGAATTGGAGGAGGCTAATACAGGTAATGCTCAAGGACAGGCAGAAATCAAGGATGGGTACCAGAGGCCAAGAAAAGAGGATTCGTGCATTTTTAACAGGGCTGAACAAGGAGGAATTGCTGCAGATGTAACATGGGATGGTCAGTGCGCAAAAGAAAACTGGCTTGTCCCAGAATTTTCCCTTCTCCACAACAAGAAAAGGTAGTAAGTCTCCCCACTTTTCTTTACATAAGGGTAGAGTGGGGAGAGGGGGGAAGTAAAAAGGCAGAAGAGGGGTCTGACAGGTGCCACCTTTGTCACCTAATGCTGAGAGAAACTGAGGCACCTGCTCTCTACACCCCCCTCTCCCCAACCAGCTTGATCAGCTTCCAGGACTCCATTGCTGCCCCTGTGCCCAGATTCCATTGCTGTCTGCCAGAGAAAGAACCCAAGGAAGAACATTTGCATAAGTGGGAATCAGGGCCCTCCAAACCTGTGGCTAGCAAATGTGGCGACTCACCTCATGAATAAACCTTATCGTAAAAGGCAGAAAGTTGCTTACCCAAGTTATACGCCAGAGAATTATCATTCAAATACTGATCTCCTTTCCCGGTGCAGCCCTGTGAGATCATTAGGGCCACTGGAAGAGGTTGTACCATGACCTGCAGATTGCCATCTTGGAACAACCCAGAAGCTTCTTGTGGGTGGCACTCACCATCTGGAATGACTTTCCCACTGAAATTTGGGAGGTGCTAATTATGTCATGCTTTAAGTGCCAAAGAAGACTCACCTCTTTCTCCAGGCCATCCCCCAGTTGAGTGTGCTGCCTAATTTGTTAACTATGGTGTTGTATTAATTGCAATGCATATGTCAGTGATTTATATCAATGTTTTAGCAATTATTATGTATCTTAATGTACTTAATGTACATTACATTAATGTATTTTAATATATTTAAATTCTTTTGTAAACCACTTAGCAATCTTTTTCAATGTGGCAAGTGGTATAGAAATCTACTAAATAAATACATACAGAGAAAATGCAAAACACATGTATGGGAACACACTTAATTGTTTCCCTAAGAACTGTTGTAGATGTTGAAGTTGATTAATTACAGGAATTATAGGCATGTATGTATTGGAGGCTAATGATAATTTATAGTAGGGACATTAAGGTTGCTTAATAAGATTTTAATGACTAGCCTGTGTGCCTCCATGAATGCCTTAAGGAATGAAACCAAAATGATGATGTATCTTGTACACTGCCTTTAGAAGCCACGGCATATACAGTACTCAGCCTCTGCATACCGTGCATTAGCTCCGTGCTTCCATGTGTATGTTTCTTTCTGTGTGCAAGCTCAAGTGCCTATATATGCTGTATTAGCTACATTTTGTACATTTTGTTTTTGGTTTTTTTTAACGCAAGACTTGAAGACATTTCTTGATTTTAAGTACTCTGTGAAACAGAACATTTTACCAGAGCTAAATGCCACATACTTTTACTGTTCAAACAGAGAACAGCAACACTTCTTTATCCAAGATTAAGTTGCAAACATTTTAACCATGTATTTTAGTATTTTAACCTAGAAATATATGTTGAGGTGGAGTGGATATTTGAGAGGTGATGGGAAACACTAATATGCTATTGCTACTGATCTAAATATCTTTGAATACTTGGTTGATGTTTACTCATTTAGAGGTATTTATTATTCTGAGAAAACAAGACTTTCCACAAGGCTTATGGCTCTGAGGAAGTGTTTGCTTAGTGGGTGTGATATCCACGGCAAGGAACATTCGGGGTGGAGAGTTTCTCGCTGAAATGAATGAAGTTTCTGAAGAAGCACAGTATTTTTGCACAGCTCTTATTCATTTTAACGCACAGCAGAAGTTCCCATTGGCTTGCAGAGTTACAGATGGGGAATTTTAGGCCACAGACATAGTCTGCAAACCATCAACATTTGGGGGTGGATTCCCAATTTCTAAAGGTGCACTAAACTCTAGTAGGCTTATTTCTGATTAGTTATGCAGGGTATTGTTCTGTTAATGGTCCTAAGGAACTTCTTTTTGGTATACTAAGCTTCTTCCATTGTGAAGCAGACAGAAGGGCATAAGAATATAAGAGCTGTGCTACATCAGGCAAAGAGTTCATCTGGCCCAGGATTCTGTTCACACAGTAGCTAACCAACTGCTCACAGGAAACCCACAAGTAGGATTCGAGCACAACAGCACCTTCCTTCCAGGTTCCCCCGTAACTGGTGTTCATAGGCATGCTGCCTCCGAAGGAAGCATAAAGCCATCCAGACTGGTTGCCATTGATAGCCTTCTTTCCCACGTATTTATCCAATCTTCTCTTGTTTTAAATCCATCTTAATTGGTGGACATTACTCCATCTTGTGGAACAAAATTCCATTAATTATGTGCTGTGTGAAGGACCTCTGTTCTGATTACTTCCGTTTATCTGTCCTGAATCTCCCACCAATCAGCTTCAGGTTCTAGCATTATGACAGAGGGAGAAGAATATTTCCTTACATATTTTTTCAACAGGAAGAAAAGTGATTCATTCAAACCAGGGCACTGGAGGAGAACTTTGTGAATATGCTGGACCAACAAGAAGTCAGACAACTGGGTTCTAGACCAAATCAAGCCAGAACCTTCCCTAGAAGCAAGAATGTCAAAACTGAGGCTGCCATACTTCATGAGAAGGCAAGACTCCCTGGAGAAGATAGTCATGCTGGGGAAAGTCAAAGGCAGAAGAAGAAAAGGAAGACCAACTAGGGAATGGATTGACTCCATAAAGGAAGCCACAGCCCTGAATGTACAAGAGCTGAGCAGGGCTGTCATGGAGAGGACACTATGCAGGGTATTGTGACACACAGGGTCACAATAAGTTGGAGATTACTTGATAGGACATAACCACAACATCCTTTTTTTAAAAAAGTCCATGATTAATCATGTAGTCTTCTCTTATGTCTCAGTTACTCACTCTTCTTTTCTAAACTGGTCGACTAACGTTTCTCCAACCCATCACTGCTATTCCATGCTTTACAGCTGCTTCTTTATTCCTGATATATTAGAGAAAAACAAACCCCAATGATTTCCCAACTCTGAATTTTTAAGGAATAATCTGAGTATTCACAGTTTATGCTTAAATCTTAGCAGCATTGTAGCAACAGGGATAGAATGGAGTATTCTTTCACTTCAGAAAGGTTAAAATTAAAGTGTAAACATAAAATGCACATCTGCTACAATATGTGTATTCAGCCACCATCCCTGAATATAATGTAGTCTTGAAATAATACATAGGGTCAGCCCCAGTGGATCTCAATGTACCTGTGAGCCACTGGTGCTACGCCTGCCTATCAGTGCCTCCATCACTTGCTGCTCTCTAAGAGGTCACTTGGGGGGTCCCTGGGCTGTGGAACCCGTAGGGTGGCCATGCATACTACTTTACAGAGGAGAGTCCTCTATTTGAAGGGGTCTCAGAGGGCAGTCTTGGATTTGAAGGGCCATCCTGTCTATATCTGGTTTAAAGATCTCGAGAGCAGGGGCTCTGAAGTTGGCTATCAAGAGTTGAAAGAAGCTGGACAGCAGACTGAGCAACCAGCCAAACAGGGCAGTCCTTGCCATGATGATGTGTTTCTATTCAGCTTATGTGTTAAATTCAGTTTCTAAAGGTGCACCGATATGTATAACTTATCATATTCAAATATCATGTGGATCCGTGTCCTCTGTTGCTGCTGCTGCTGCTGCTTGGCGATGCATTTCCTCTTTTTTTGCAATATCGAAGTAGGCTTCTGGAGTTCAGCCCCAAGGTCCAGCCTGTGCTGCACCATTGGTGGCTTGTGTCCCTGCTTTTGTACATTGCTCCAGTGAAGAGCAAACCAACTTTACACTATTAAAGCAGCCACCTGTTTCTTTAAAATGTTGCCACTGAAGGCAAGTGAGGCCATAATAAATACTAACCAGATCAGTGAGCGGCAGATTTTTAATAAATAAAAAGATGCTATTAAAAAACCCCCCTGCAAGATATGACACTATTGCCAACATTTGTTTTGGTTTACCTCTGTTCATTGTGATTGCATCTGCATTGCCATGGTAACTAATGAATAATATTTCATGTTTCAACCTTGGGCTGCAGCAGCAGCTCCCTATTTAAAGGTATTTTCCAGCAGGGCCAGAGATCTTTCAGCTGCTGTGCATGATCATATGGAAAAAGTATAAATTGTTAATGTGCTGCCACAGCATGTTTACCTGCCAGCTCAAATAGCGGAAATGTAGAGCTTTAGCTAATATGAGCATGGCCACAAGCTAGACTGTAGGCACACATACAAAGTTACATCTCCCCACCATTCTCCCTGTCAAAATACACACGTCGTCAGTTGCTTCACCTGAAACAAACACTTCCTGTATACGTTACTGTGAAGCTTCCTGCAAAGGATCCAGGACTCATGACTTCTGCTAGTTGGATCTAAATGATATAGTCAAGAGGACTGGCACTGGGTTTGCTGTTAAGAGTGGGATGCTGCAGTGCATCAAATGTCCAGCTCGTTAGTGCGGTATTAGTTTCTTCTGTATTAGCACCTAGATTGGCTTTTGCTAAACTGGTGCTCTCCAGATGTTTTGTACCATGACTCCTGGCATCCCTGGTCATTGGCCTTGCTGGGTGGAGCTGATGAAAAGTCCAAAACATCTGGAAGGCACCAGGTTGGGGAAGGCTGACTTAGAGCTTCCCCCCTGGGCTCATTTACCTGGCAACGAAGTTTCACTTCTTTCAAAAGGCATTTGGTGACTGAGTGAGGTTTGGCCTCTTACTACTGCTTTTCCTTGAGCTGCGGCTAATTTTGTGCTTGTTTTATAACAGTTTTTATTGGAGATGCTTTATATTACATGTGTGTTTATCTTCTACGCTGCTTTGAAGATCTAGTACGTATGTAGATGTATGCAGATAAACTATATGTATACACACAATCCCCATTGACATAGGGTCACTGAGAAACGCATGCACATCCACCATTCTCTCTGGGACAGTCCCAGAGGCAGCCGAATTGTTGCTGCAGTAATGGTAGTGTCTCTGATCTTTACACAGAATAGTGCCAAACTCTCAGGATGCCTCAGCCTTTAAGTAGATATTTTGCCACAGTTCAGCATTATAGCATGCTCATCCGTAGCAGAAAGAATAACAGAAAGTCCTGCCCCACCTTAAAGACTGAAATATATATTATGACACTTCAAGGGCACAGTATCTGCAGCCTTGGAGCGGGGACTCTGAATTCTGTCCCCTCTACAGCCAGCTCAGAGAGACTCATGCTAGCTTCCCACACCACAAAGGTTGCAGCTGGGGCTTAGAGGGGGTCCAAAGGGGTGTGCCAGGGAGCTGAAGGAAGGAGATGCTGGGGCCAAAGGTTTACACAGACCCTGACCCCAGCCATCTCCCCCCCCCCTTTTCCTTGGCACTTTGGCGTCTCCCTTGGAGGCTTATGTGTATCTACTCTGGGGTGCTTTGATTGTGCTCTTTATTTGTGAACTATTATTTACACAAGGTCCCGGTGTGCCATCTGGCCAATTGAGCTTTTCCACCCTAGCACCTCCAACTTTCAGTAGCATGCAAGAGAGAGTTTCAGAAACAGGTTATAAGTAGCCTGGATAAAGAAGTAGACCAGCTGGGAAAAACTAGCACATGTTGCATTCTTAGTCCTTTCTTTCACACACTGTTGTCAAATGAAGAGCTCCATAAGATACATTTCTTAAGAGGGCAGATCTGTTGAAAC
Source organism: Varanus komodoensis (assembly GCF_004798865.1). NCBI lineage: Eukaryota > Metazoa > Chordata > Lepidosauria > Squamata > Varanidae > Varanus > Varanus komodoensis. The sequence continues at coordinate 26,679,935 of NW_025335268.1, read as the reverse complement.
TTGTGCCAAAGTTATCATAAATATTCATCCTAACAAACGAAACATTTTCTAGGATGCCTAGGAATTTTCATTTGTGCATTCATAGAATTTTAGGATAAAGTGATTTATATGGGAGATCAATAGCAAAATATTTAGGAAACTTTTCTGACAGGGAATTTCTTCAAAAGAACAACTTGGAGCAAAGATCCCAGATACAGAGAATAAAACTGTATTGAGCAAAGTGTATAAATGGATTACTAAATGATAACTTGGCAGTTCATAAAAGGTAGAAGTATAATATGGTCATATAAAATTGTGTACATCAGCCCTATTAAATATAAACTTTTTCAGGTTCAGGAAAAATATTATCCCATAACAATCATAGAAAAACATGATAACCAGAATATAAAATAGAATAAGTTATAGAATGTAAAGCACTGGTGTAACATGATAATACCCAGTTCTGATTAGCATTTTGAACAAACTGCTTTTCCAAACAGTCTTTATAGGCAATTCAATTTAAGGCACAGAGTGGAGGCAACTCCACTTAAGACATAACATTTGTCCAGTTTGGAGTTTGCCAGAATCTGGTGGCCATTCTGTCAACTTAGCAAATGACCACACTTGTTTTACCCTTCTAGCACATGCTCCCTGCCCAACATCTTACTGTCACTGCAGAAAATTCCTCCACCCCAGCACAGTTCTTTATTCTTGTGCCTTCATTATTCTATTTGGCCACCACTGATACAAGATCTAGAATAGAAGAATGGAGATGTGCCTTTTTGGAACCAACATGTGGCTGATGTACCAGAGGGTCACATGACTGAATCTGGAGGCCTACAGAAACATCACATGACTTTACCACCATTTCGTATGCATATATACCCAGAAGCAAATCCCAAAGAATGCAATGGATTCTACACCTAAGTATGTGAAGAAGCCCCCAGTCTACCCACAGAAGCATCATGTGGGAAAGCTATAAGGCTTTGGCAGGGCTTAATAAGGGATATAAACACTGGGGAAAGGATTTGACTGTGAAAGCTGCCATGGGCCAGGAGGAAGTTCCATTCCTTAAGTCAGGGGAGGACAACTTGTGCCCCCCAGATGTTTGGCCTACGAATCTCAGCACTACTCATGCTGGAAAGGGCTTATAGCAGTTGTGTGCCAAATCATCCAGGGGGCACAAGTTGCCCACCTCTATTGAAACAGCTGGACTCCTTTTTTCGCTGCACAACTGCCAAGTGAGGAAGTGAGACATATACAGCACATGTATTCATTAGTGTTTCCACTCTTCCTGATGGGATATAGAGTTTCAGCAAGGAAAAACCTTTTGGTGTCCAATCCCTCTGGCAGAGAAGGCTTGTGCTTTTTAGAACTTTCCCCTTCTCTACAAAACATAAACGAGCAATTTAAAAGCAAGCCTTAATTAGCATATTGAGGAGAGTTTATTATTTATGAGATGGAAATCAGGATCTCGGATGACTAAACTCATTAAAGACTATTTGGAAAGGCTCCCTTCTACTTCCTCCACAGCACCCACACAACAAGTAATTCACACCGTAATTAATGCAGTGTCTTTCCAAACAATGCAGGCTCCTGACAGGAACCTTCCATGATGCAACTGAGATGGGAAAGTGACAAGACTAAACTGAAAATGTGGCATAGCAGCAAGTGCAAAGGAGTGGAAAGAATGGCAAAAATGACACCCACGACTTGGCTTACCTGGCCAATAATGCAACCCGAAAAGTTGAACCTGCAACAAAATGTTGCCAAGTAGCTTCACCTCCTGGCACAAATGCTCCGGTTCAAAATTTGAGCGAGCCATTTCCTCCAAGCAGGGCATTCCAGTCACTACACTCACATACACAAACACACACACACCAGGTTTACAAGTCACAGCAACCCACCAAAGGCATAATACCATAGTCAGTTGTCATGCTGTCTGAACGGGCCCAGGTGACCTATAGAGGCTTTTTGTATTTTTCAGATAAGCCATCCCGAGAACCTATGGCACGTTCTAAAGGTTGCTTTACCCAGAGCTCAGCTAAAGATTGTTTTACGCATAGCTGATCCTACTGTGAGTAAAGTCCAGCAGCCAGCAACAGCCCTGGCAAGAAGGGCAAAAATCCTCTGCTGCCCATCCTAAGATCCCGACTGCTAGCTGCCCTACAAGTGTCCAAGCAGCGCCTGCTGCTGGCCAGCACCAGCCTCCCCCACTGCACACCATGACTGAGAGCTGCTTTCCGCTGCTTGCAGGTTTTTTATTATGCTAAACCTCTTTTTTCATGTACAGCCATAAGCTCTGGAATTCTATTTCCAGGGCAGCAAGGCTGATGCCCTCCCTGCTATGTTTCTGGAAGCAGGAAAAGCCTTTTTGTTCCTGCAAGCATTTGGGAATGGTTTGGACCTGTGAGATTGCATTAGACTAGTTCTATTTCTTACATTGTTTTTAGTGATTTTAATCTGGATATTTCAAAATAATTTTAATACTTTGCTACTTTAATTGTATTTTTAGCTTTTGTATATTTCTATGAATGTTAGTTGTACACATTTTAATGTTGTGAGCTGCCTTAAGTCCTAACACTGGGAATAAGTATGATATAAATGATAAGTCCTTTCCCCACCCCCCACCCCAATCGCCTGTCAAAACCCTATTTTAATGGAGAGACCCAGAGCAACTAGTCCTGAAAACTCCTTTTCGCCAGAAAAAGGGGAAGGAACCTTTTGCCCTTTCCTGAATACCCAGAGTCCTGGTAAAAAGTACATAGTGTGCATCATGCTGAGGACTATCAGGACAACAAACAAACAAGAAGGAAAGGAGGACCCTACCACAAAGGGGGTGTAAATGTCACCTCTGCTTACAAGCAAAGACCACTTACGTTTTTGGTTTGACTTGAGAGCCCTTCTTTTGATAGCTGCCAACCCAAGAGAAGAGGGAGCCTCTTTGGATCTTCTTTTGGTAAATGTCCAGCGTTGGTTCCTGCAGATTTTGACAGCAGATTTCCCTACCACCACCCCATAACATCGCTGAATGAAGGCTCCTGATTTCCCCTCTCCCATAACTGTGCTCGAGTACAGTTGCTCAAGTGTAGCCAAGAAGAAGAAGTAGAAGTAGAAGTAGAAGAAGAAGAAGAAGAAGAAGAAGAAGAAGAAGAAGAAGAAGAAGAAGTTTTTCAAATATTGCGAAAGTCAGGGGGCATTCTTTAAAAATGCTTGCCAGACAGACGGGTACAACTCAGGCATTTCAAAGGAGCTGTCATTGACTGTCAAAATTAATAGCAAAAAGAGGCTATTAATCAGCCTTTTGAAATATCCGGGGGGGGCGGGGATGGTAAAAATGCAAAAATAAGACAAAAAATGGCTCTTGTTCATGTCAAGGATGGAGAAACAACAGTGTTGCATCATACCATGGGATATCACTGGAAGGACCAAGGGGGATGATGGGGAAGGAGGGAGTAGACAAACCAAGGTAAGCCCAATTGGTAGTCGGACTCACTGTGGGTTGTGCATATAACAACCAACCCACGATTTATTGCCATATTGGATTGTTACGTATGAACTCATCCAGTGACATCCACTCACGTCAATCATCACTAGGCTGTTTGTGGGGAATTTTAAATCAGGTTTTTAGGAGTTTCTAATTTACATACACATTCTCTCTCTCTCTCGGGGTTCCAAGAGCATTCCTTCTTTCCCCAGTGGCCTCATTCTGGCTTCAGTTCCATCCACATTCACTACTTCAGCTTCCTTTTGGAATGGCTGATGAAAAATATCTAGCCTCAGCAGAACTGTGCAGTAAAACAACTGGAATACTTTGCGCTTCCCTGTCTCAGCCATGGAGCAGAAAGTAAACATTCTGTAAGAGAGCCTTGCTTTACAAGTTAGATATTTGGGGATGGCAGGGCTGGGGAGCAGAGTTATCCATCTACTACTGTTAATCATCAGCATGTTTAGTGAATGTCTAACACACGTAACTGGTTCTTAGCATTACTAGGTTGGACAAAAGTAAAGGATTTGAATTTTGTCCAGCTTTTGTCTAATTCTGAATTTAAAATGCCTTAGGAACCCAAGGTCCAAGTATAAATTCAAAATACTAGGATGAACTTTTGGCAATTTTGAATTTTTGTGAATATTCATTCCACCTTTATTTAATTATTGTGTTCTATCCTGCCCAGGAGCTGATGCCCTCTGGGCAGTCTCAGTTCAAACCATGACATATAGTGTAATACAGTTCTGTAACATATAACATATAATAATTCTCTGATTGAAAAGCAGCAGCTGAGTTTCCATGTCTTTGAAGAAAATAAAAAGATAAAACATTTCTGGTTAGAAACTGTGCGGAGTTGGTGAATTATAACCTTCTGATAAAATGTGGTTTGGCTTCACAATAAATCTGTGAGCTGTTGTTAAAATGCACATGGTAAAAAGTAGCCTTAACCAAACAAATATTTGTAGCCATTTTTGTTGTACATAAAGGCTCACTTAATTGTTTAATTCATTTTCAAAACCTTCCTGAGGCTCAAAAAGGACATTCAGAGTAGAAGGTGCTGTTTGATTTTAACTGCGATTTGCCCCTTGGTGGTTTGTAGCTTGACCTATAAGAACACTGTAAATGTACCTTTTCAAGTGGTGTTGAGCAAGCTGAATAAATCCATGCCTGCAGAGAAAAAGGCTGCTCTTAAGAATTTCTGGGCATGTTTAGGACTCCTGGACTTCAACACAGAGGTCTCTCTGCCCCACCTCAAGATGCAGCCTGAAGACCTTCTTTGCTTTACACATAAAAGTGCAGCCTTGATGAAACTGTCCTTTATGGATGACTAAGTAAATGGGATAGCAGCATCATTCAGTAAGAAAAGGTCAGTGCCTTACAGAAAGCCATTTAAGTATTTCCTGAATCCTATGCAACAAACTGGGCACCAAGATTTCAGAAAGATGCAGAAGAATTAGAAAGGGTCCAGAGGAGGGCAACAAAAATGATCCGGGGTTTGGAAACACTGCCCTATGAGGAGAGACTGAGAGAACTGGGCATGGTCAACCCTGAGAAGAGAAGTATGATAAGTACCTCAAAGGCTGTCACAAAGAGGAAGGTCAAGATCTCTCCTTGCTGATGTCAGAGTGTAGGACATGGAATAATCAAGTTGCAACAACCCAGATTCAGGCTGGACATCAGGAAAAGCTACCTCACTGTCAGAGTAATAAAACAGTGGAACCAGCTGCCTAGAGAGGTGGTAGGCTCTCCCAAACTAGAGACATTCAAAAAGAAACTGGACCGCCATCTGAGTGGGATGTAACTTGGTGTCCTGCAACAGCAGGGGGTTGGACCCAATGGCCTTCAGAATCTACTATTCTATGATTCTGTGAAACTCCCAGGCTATTAAATGTACAGATGTCAAAATTTTCGAAATGTTTATTAATTAACACGAGATTACACAAGAAATATTTGTGATACTACACGAGTAATGATGGTCTTCACTGCTGGATTACAAGCCTCATCATCCCTACCCAGAAGTTTCAATTTGGAAAGTTGATGAAGGGAATTGTAGCCCAGGTCATCTGCAAGGTGCCCAGTTAGGGTAGTCTGCTCTACAAGAAACAGCCTAGAAACTGGTTGTACAATGGGGGAAACTTACTATGGAATTTAATAACAAGAAAAAGCCCTAAGCTGTTAAGTTATTGAAATAATGCCAATTTTTCTTATTAAGATGGGAAATTTCAATATTTTTCTGGCCTGTTCTCAGAAATTGGCCCAGCACATGCTTGCCAAACTGTTAGATGGGAAACTTGATTGAAACTGGGCAGACTGGACTTGTGCAAGGAGGGTTGGACTGATATCTCTTTCCTTTTAACCGCGCTCTTAGGATGGTCTGACTCTTTGAGAATCTCTGAACCAAAGTTTTCCTAATAAAAGAAATCAACAAGAGCATCAGAGATAGATCTTGTCTCACAATCTCTTCCTTAAAGCAGAATCTACAGTTTCTAAGCCAAAAATGCATTGGTTATGCCTAAAGATGTTTAACACTGCTGCACGGCATGGTAAGAAATACAAGAAACAAGATAATAAAGGTGGTTCCTTCTGAATTCCTTAGGCCAGAATAATGAAATAGAATAAAAAATGAACTATATTCTTACCTATCCAGAACTACTGACTTTAAGATCTAGTGCTCATGTGGCATTGCAGTAAGACCCTAATATGAATATATAATCATTTACAGAGCAAACTCTTTCCAGGGTCAAAACAATAATTATGCTAAGGGAATCAGGAAAGATAAAATGAGGCACTTACTATACCTCCATTTTTATGAACATTTTTCACACTTAATGGGATAATTATCACATGCATTTCACTAATGAGGTTTATTTAAATCAAACAATTCTCACTGTCTGACTAGCGAAGCCAGTTCCAGCCTACTGTTCCGGTGAAGAAAAGACAAGTATGTAACTTAAAGCAGGTTAAATGCAGGTTAAAATTCCCTGTGGTATTATTTCCTCCTCCCTAATATCCTCTGAGGAAGAATGGAAGACGCAATAAAAAGTGGCCACCCACCACAAGCTTTAAGAATCTATACAGATGATGGGTGGGATAATGGAGATGAAAACAAACTGGATAACCTTGTCTATTCTCTGCGTTTTCGGAATTGCATAAAATATGACCTGACCTTTCGAAGGGCACTTCAGCTCAGATTTTTCATTCTGGTATGTCAGTCTGCTAAGCTTGGTGGTTTTTCTTGTTGCTGCCATTTGAGCACTGATTCAACACTGTTAGGGGAAGCGGGCCTTTGGTAGAACTTATAACCACATTTGAAAATCAGATTTGAAACAATCTATTCTCAGCCATACAATGAAAGACAATCCTTTGCTTCTTGGTTTATTGTGCTCATTTGAATCGCTAAGTTTTAAAGCTTGTTGGCTAATCTGAGTTACTTTTAAAATATTATTTACTTCCGCCTGAAAGAAAAGGTGTTAAAAGCTGTTCTTAGTTCACTGTGTTTTTAACATTAAATTAAAATGTTATCTAGATCTTCAAATTCAGTCTCAACACTTACTTCAAGAGATCTGAAAATGTTTTTATTTAGCCTGTGAAATACAAATGTAATAGTGTTCATACAGTGGTGCTATCAGGCTTTCAAGAAAATGTGCAAAGGGTCCAAGCGGGTAGTGGTTTAAGGCCATGCATACGGGGGCTGCTCCCACATCTCCAGGTGCTGCCCCTTCGGCATGACTGCCAATCTTGTGTTTTTGGAACTCCTACTCAGAATTCTACTCATGTTCAAATGGAAGCAACTAGTACACCTTTTCAGACCTTGCCAAATGCAACCTAGCAAGGTCTGAACTGAGGGGATGGGACCTGTCAGAACTTCCTTTGAGTCTCACATATTTTCTTGAACCCCTTAGTAAGAGCATAGATTTAAAGATGTGAGGAGAGATGCTCTGCCATGAGGAGCTACGAAAGGCATATAGGTAAACAACATATAGAGAAATGCTAGGATGCCAATTGCCTGAAGCAGTCCAGGGCAACCAATGTACTGCTTAGGCAGCCCTTAAGACATGGGTCCTCAAACTACAGCCCACCATGCTTTTATCTGGCCCACCTCAGAGCTTTTGGACTCGCTCTGAGAAAATGATCTCCGAGCGAGTCCAAAAGTTCTGAGCCAGTGTGGGCATTCTTTGAAACTGAGCAGAGAGCTGGCACACGCACCTAATTGTAAAAGCTCAACTGCGCATGGGCTGGATTCCCCCCCCCCCCCACCATTGCATGCATATAGAGAGTGGGAATATGGAGCAGGAAACAGAAGAGAGAAGGGGCAGGAGAGACAAAGACGCTAAAAAAGGATTGAAGGTAAGAAAAATATAACTTTTTAAATCCATTTTAAGTCCCTCTAAGCACTCCCCTGTTTGAATTAAGTCAGCTTGTTCATTTAAACCGGTCTGCTTTTTTCCCTCTGTCTACTGGCCAGCCTGAGGCTCTTGTGAAATTTTCCTCTCCACACTTCCTTGTTGAGAAACGAGGCTGGGGCAGTGGGGGGGGGGTGTCACTTTTGCTGTTTCTTTGGGGGTTTCTTTAGCTATTTTTTTCAAACTATATTCCAGCCCCGCAACAGTCTGAGGTACAGTGAACTGGCCCCGTTTAAAAAGTTTGAGGACCCCTGCCTTAAGACATGGAAGTTTTCTTAGCATAAAATACTGTGCACTAGCAAGATGTGACCTCAGGGACCTTAATTTAGGGAAATGAAAGAGAGTGACTTCCTTGAAGAGGTGTCTATCTTTTGTTATCCATGACTTAGACGCTATCAGGTACGAAAACTTCCTGCAAGTTCTGCTTCTTCTGATGTGTGCAGGTTGACTTACCATTTAATAGCAAAGGAAGTACAACTTGTATGCACTCTTTCCTTTTTTTGTTTCCCACATGCCCCAGGGCTGAGCATTTAAAAAACAAGGTCCTAAAACTGAGCCCTGGTGAACCATGATTCAAATTAAACCCTGCCTGGAAGGTGGTTATGCCTGCTTGCGTAAGAAGCAAAGTCCAGCATAGAAGCTCATCCCAGGAAAGACGACAGTGCCTGAAGAAGCCAGGATTAACTAGCTTCCTGCTAAGGCAGGACCTAACTCTGACAAGAAGACTTCATAGCAATAATGGACTGTGTACAGTAGTCCCCAGAAATTCGCAAGGGTTACGTTCCTAAAGCACCTGTGAATTGTGAAAAAACGCGAATTCGGTGCTGGCGATGGGCGCCTGCCACCAAGGTGGTGCAGGCAGGAGGCGCGGGCCAGGCCGGGCTGGGGGACGGGCGCGTGTGTGGCGAGGCAGGGCAAGGGCGCGCGCGCACAGAGATAGTTTTCTCCGAGTGAGTCCAAACTTAAGACAAGACACCGACTTACTTGCAAGGAGATTGGCTTGGACTCGCTCGGAGAAAAATCCCGTGAAAGACTGAAGCCGCGAACGCTGAACCGCAACTTCATGGGGGTATACTGTACTGTAGAGAGGGTCTGGCATGATTACAAAGGATTAATATATATACACATGCGTATTACATTTATGGTATGTCAAGAAGAGCTCCATGGGGGCAAATGATTTCCAAAATCATGGTGATAGCAATTTGGAACACCTAATAAGTGGTGCTATATACCACTGGATGTTGTAATTCATAGATTACAGTAAGATTTTATTTTTATGCTTGTTGGAACTGATTTTTTTCATAATTCATGAGATGACAGGCAGACACAGTTGCTTACTTAGGATTCCGAACTGCAAAACACCCCCAAAAGTAAGTAGTACCACTACTACTACCACTGTTACCTTTAGTTAAGAGTAGGCTCTTTAACATGACATGCCAACCATATCTGGCAGAGAAATGTTCATCTTCTTCTGCCTCACGGCAAAAATTCCATAAAAATGCACAACTTAAATTTGGAGAGCCATTTGGTGATCAACGTACATACTGCTCGGATTACCCTTATAGCGCCTAAAGCACCAGCATGTTGCTGTTTTAAATTAGCCACAAACTGCAGCTTTGTATCTGTAGTAAAGCTGAAACTGAAGGTATCTCCCTTTACTCATTATTTTGTCTCATGCATTACAGGTAGTGAGATTTAAAATTTTAAGGCTGGTTGTGAAGTTTCTGCTGTGCTGGCTTGTTCCACCAATTATCCTGCTTACAGAACAATCCTAATGCAAGCTTACTTGGAAGTACGTAAACTGCAGCTAGCTATGATACCATCCTTTAAGAAGGGCCAGGCAGCTTCTAAAGCTTAGGGAAGCAGGCAGGATGTGTTAACAATGCAGTCAGTTTAGTCCCTTAGAATTAGTGATACAAAATAATGTTATGTTTGCATAATTGGGTTGCAGATTAGCCAAAGGTAGGGATGCATTTGGGCCTCAGATTCTGATTTCAGTGCCAATGCTTAGACTGCAATATGCATCACAATAATGGAGAAAAGTCTATCTCTGGAAATGCTGGACCTGCCTATCTCATTTGCAATATATAGCTATATGGCCTCCACATACTGGGATTAGAGGTCTAAACTCTCCGATCAAGTGTCAAGTTTAGAGGCACTGAGAAATTAATCATGACTTGGTGGCTAGAATAAAGGTAAATTTAACTGCAAAACTGATCTTTTTCACAATCAAATCACTACCTGGCTGCATGGGCTAAATACCAATCATACTCCATTTAAATTTGGCATAAAGTAAGACAATAAATACTCATTTTCTCCTTAAAATTGCATATTGTGATTACTGGCAAAGAAGCCAAGAGGCAGAGAATCACAGGGGGGAAAAAACAAGGGAAAGCAGAAATTGGTTTTCCTTCCCATTTGTCAGAAAACACTAAAAATAAACCACAGCTTTCGATCCATTTGGCTTACACTTTACCAGTTCTCTTTAGTGTAACAAAACAGCTTTTTAAACAGACACTTCTCTACAATAATAATTTCTCCCCTTCAGTGTCACTGGAACTATTTGGAGACTATAAAGCTAAGAATAAAATTAAAGGAATCAAGCAGCTAGAACAAATAAACACTTGCCAATTGTCACCTTGAATGCAACCTTTGTTTTTATTTATTTGAAATAAAATATTTTTTCAAGTAAAATATTTACAAATAATTCAAATGCAACAAAAGTTTTGAACTAAGCATTTAAAAGGTAATCCAAGCTAAGTGGAAGATAACTGGGGAAACTAGTTTTAAATTCCATGTAAGACTTACCGTATTTTTCATTCTATAAGACGCGCCTGACCATAAGACGCACCTAGTTTTTAGAGGAGGAAAACAAGAAAAAAAATATTCTGAATCAAATGGGCACATAATCACAGGCACATTCCCCATCACTTCCCCATGGGCTGCACATCTGACAGACTTACTGCACACACATATTCGCTCTATAAGACGCACAGACATTTCCCCTTACTTTTGAGGGGGGGAAAAGTGAGTCTTATAGAGCAAAAAATATGGTAAGTCCTACTTGACTGAAGGTTATCTGCCCATAGAAGCAGTCTTCTGTCCACACATCCGAGGAACTACAAACGTAAACAGTATCTGCTCACAAATAAGCCTCCAAATAGAAAAGAACTCTATCCTCATAGCATCCAAATTGGAATCCACATTCAGATGTCCATTTGAATTCTCATTCCAGGCTTCCTTATTCAGATATTTTATTTACAATCATTGCTTAACACAAGTGCACAGAACCCTGCAGTATTCTTTCAGCATACAAATTGCCTTCCCTGGATCCAGGCAATGAATTCTGGTTAAGCTACAGGGCACCACAATGAACATTTTAATGATTTTGCTATGGTACATCTGGGATCTATTAGCATACTGGAGGTTTCCAGATACCTCATGTGCTCATTCAGTGCATGCAGCCCCCACAGAAAGACTAAACCCAGAATTAATGCTCAATAGTCCACACCAAGCAGACCAGAAGAATTATTAGAAAGCTGTGAATACACTGTATAATGGTACAATCTTCAGAAGACAAGGAAATGGATGGCGCCCTTTCTGTTGTGAGGATTACTTTCACACTGCCTCTAAGGCACAATCCTATGTATGTTTACACAGGGAAAAAACCCTACAACTCCAAGAAAGCCCAAGCCAACCATGCTGGCTGAGGAATACTGGAAGTTGTAGGCTTTTTCTTCAACATAGAACTGCACCCTTATTTATTACATTTTTACACCACCCAACAGTACAAGCTCTCTGGACGGTTCACAACAATAAAAACCATAAAATACAACATGATAAACCCTAATATAAAACTGTTAAAACCAAAGTAGAAACAAGCAACAGTGCAAAGATCTAAAAATACAGTAGTAACAAACAACAAAAATGGAAAACTGTGATCACAAGCAAATACACCAGTCCATTAAATGCAGTGGACTGACTTCTGACAAAACATATTTAGGATGAGGCTCAAAGCATCACAAGTAAAAGTCTGCATAGTTATTTCCTTCATCAGATCTCTCCTGGTGTGAACAAAGATAACATGTGAATTGGAAATATAAGTGAGTACATCCTACACTTTCGTATGTTATGCAATTACTTACAATTTAATCTTTCATCAAGTTATTATGCCAGCAAACAAAATCACATGATCTATGAGTTAGCCCCTCTGGGTTTAAGGGAGTCATGTGCAAATATATTTTTTGAATGGCAGTCTGAAGGTAGGATTCCAGCTTAGGTAAGAAGTGCTTGAGTGATGGTGTGGGAGGTGGCTAATGATCTTCTGAAGTTAATAAATGTGTTCTAAAATGTCTATTTCAAATCTTTTTAATGTTCAGTTTTATTTGGCTATCTCAACCTTTTCCAACCTGACATCCTTCAGTTATGCTGGATTACAAATTCTTGCTGGGGGATTCCAGGAGATGTTGTCCAACACATTTGAAGAGCACAAGTTTGGAAAGGATGGGTTAGGTAATAAACTAAATAATTTAACCTTTTAATCTTTTAAAGAGTTTGTAATTATTATAGCACCAAAGCTTAATTGTTTTATGTAATGCCAGAACTCTTCCAATAGTTGTGATGCTTTCATCCTCACACACCAGATTTTAAAATGTGGTGCATCCATAGTTGTATTTTGGTAAAAATATAGATTCAAAAAATTAACAAATAAATTCCAGCTTAAAATAAATCTGTTAGTGGTAACTGCCCCTCTTCTGCTTGTCTAAACTGTACTAAACGGCTTTACCATCTATAATACTGCCCATACTCTATTCAGGCAGTGAGTGAACCTTGGGCATTTTTCATAAACATTTAAAATGTAAACATTAATATGGCTATATCATCCTGTCATTGTAAAAGATGAATTATTATTGTGAAACTGAAGAAATATCTGTTTCTTTCTGCAAGATGATTCAGTATGCTATCTTGGTGGGTGAGGATCATTTCCAGCTCCGTTTTATACTCTCCACAGTCACAGATACACTTCAGTATAATTATTTTGCAGCTCAGATTCTAGCTCAATGAGGTGAGATACATTAATCCCAATAAACAAGAATGTTCCAGATCAAATCAGGTACATTGGCTCAAACTGCTGAGAAAAGCAATCTTCCTGTTTGCAGATGAAGTATCACTCCAAATAATTCTAACCCCAAGCGTCCAACACTCCTGGATGAAATCCAAAGCACAATCAGATAACGACTAAATCAGTGAGTTTGAAGGAAAAAATGTTTTGGAATAGTTTTAATTTCCCTTTGGATTGTTTAATATTTGGAACAGTTCATTAACTTTTTCAAGCATTGCTTTGCATCATTGAATAAAAGCCCTTTTCGTTGTGAAAGCTAATGTTCACAGGCAGTTTCATGCAATAGCTGAGGGGCTGGGGAAGTGGAATTGATGGCACACAGTTAATGTCCAAAGGGGCTGTCTTATTTAATTGATTATTTGTAAGCTGCCCTGGGAGCCCTTTTGGCTGAGGAGCTGCATAAAAATGCTTAATTAATTTTTAAAAATCCAGCAGCAGTTTATGCATTTCTTAGTATTAAAAATGTACTTAAAATTAAAAACTCAAAACTTTTATTCAGGCACCCCAGTTAAATAACCATGAGGATAGTTTAAAGTCCCATTATTTCAAAGTTTGGTCAAAGAACTGACAAAATAGAAAGCCAAAAACCTGACAGAAATTGAAAGCCAAAAATCTCATATTTTAACACAGATGTTCATGTTGCCAATGTTTTCCTGAATTGTGAGATTTATATGGTGAATATGAACGGAATTTCATACTTTCTGAATAAGCCAACTAAATGACACCAAACTATTCAGGGTGGTTAAAACCAAAAGGATTGTGAAAACTTCCCAAAGGATCTGTTCAAACTTAGAGAATGGGTATCAAAAGAGCAGACGCAGTTCAATGTATGCACATGTTAATATAACACTGGGGCAAAAAAACCCCCCTCAACTTCAAGTACAGTCTGAAGGGATCTGCCCTGATCAAGAAAAGGATCTTAAGATGGTGGTAGACAGCTTGATGAAAATGTCAACAGTGTAGCTGCTGTAAAAAAGGCAGAATCCATGTTAGGCATAAGTGACTAGAGCTGGCAAGATCATACAAATCTTTGGTCTAATCACACTTAAAATTGCCATACCTGAAAAAGGACATTATTCAGTTGGGAAAAGTAGAGACAAAAGCAGCGGAAATGATCAGATGGTTGGAGCAGCTCTTGTATGAATGGCTGCAACAACTGGGACTGTTCAGCTTAGAAAAAAAGTAAGGGGAGACATGATAGAGGTGTTTAAAATAATGCAGTGTGGAGAAAGTAGAGAGGGAAACATTTTTCTCTTTCAACCAAAACACCAGAACCCAGGCTCATCCCATGAAGCTGACTGAGTTTAGAAGAGACAAGAGGCAGCATTTCTTCACATAACATATAGCTGAACTATGGAATTCACTGCCACTGGAATTAGTGATGGGCAGCAGCCTGGATGGTTTTAAAAAGGGATTGGACAGCCATGTAAGACGAAGCTAACAGTAGCTGCTAGCCATGCTGGGTATGTGCTACTTCTTTACCAGACTACACCAGTGGCTAAGGAGCTTGGGCAGGTCTTGCACTCATCCTGACTGAAGGATCCTGTGTGCAGCGGGTTGACCACCAGAGTGCTGGACTTAATGGACCTTGGCCCTGATCCAGCGTGGCATATGTTCTTATAGCACCGATCTAGAGCACTGGAGTAGCTTGAAATGGAGATGATCCGTTTTCTATCTCATAATGGAAGATGATGAGAGTTGTGTTTTTAAACATAAGACAGCAAGTGCCTGGGGTTCCACCTTTCTTATTTGATCATTTAGGATACGGATTCACATCCCTGCTATAATATTGTGGGTTTCAAGACAACAAAACACACATTTTATTATTACTTATTACTGCAATGGTATTAACAATTACCACAGCCGTACTACTTAAGTAAAGTAGTATTTATCTTTCACACGATCGTATTCTGCGGCAAATGCACATTGTTTATACTAGTCAACCCTCCTTGCCGCTCTGTTGCCAACCAGAAGCGTCCGGATCAACGCAGTCGCCCGCGAGAGCGCCTCGTCTCGGCGCAGCTCCAAGCACGCGCGCGCCCGGCGTGAGGCGCCCCGCTTACTGTGGAAGCGGCGATTCCCAGAGGCCTTTGCGGACGCGGCTTTCTAGCACCGCGACGTTCTCCAGTCGCCTGACAACGGAGGCCAACGGCTCCCATAGAGATAATTATACACAGAGGCTGCTGCCTGCGTGGCCGCGAGGCTTCCCTTCAGTATCGCGAGACGGAACGCTCCCCGTCCCCGCGCGCCCTTCAGCCGCCTGCTGCGCTTCTTCCTTCACGGCCGGGCATGGAGGAAGGCGACGGCTGCTGCGGCTGGTGTAGCTGCGAAGAGTCCCTTTTCTCGTTGGAACTGCTGGTGGAGTCGGCGCGCGTGGAGCCGCGGCTGCTCCCGGCGCCTCTGCCCGCTAACGGCCCCTTCCGCCCCGCGGTAGCTCTGCGGCTGTTGGACTTCCCGACTCTGCTGGTGCGTGCGCCGCATGCCTCGTCGGGGCCTCTGGTGCCCTTCGGGCGAGGCAAGTCCTGCCTTTTCAAGCTGCGGCCGGACACTCTGAAGGGCCTCCTGAGGCGCTCCCCACTCTACGCGCTGCTCCTGGCGCTGCCCCCAACGCCGGGACCCGCCCGCCTGCTCGGCTCTTCCAGCATATCCCTGGCCGCGGCCGCCGAGGAGCTGCTGCTGGGCACAGGCCCAGGGGGCCGGAGGGGCCGGTTCCCTCTGCGGGACCTGATGGGGGAACCTGTGGGGGAACTGGAGCTCAGCTATCGCCTCGGCAACCTAGGCTCCACCCTCCAGGGGCACTTAGGGCAGGGAGCAGCCCCCGATGAGCCCCATGCTGAGGAGGAGCAGCAGTCCCAGCAGCTACCCCACAGGCTGGGCAACCAGAGCTTTAGAGGAATCTCTCTCGAGCTCATCCCAGAAGCAGAGGAAGAGCAGGACCCTGCCCCAGAAGGTGGCAGCCTGGGGTCCTCAAGTGACACCCATACAGAGTTTCTGAATGACAACTCTGGCCTTGGGGAGATAGCTAAAGAGCTAGAGATGGAGACCAACATCTTTTGTCCCCCACCAATGTACTACAGCTGTCCATCTGGAAATCCCCAGCCCACACCTAAATCCACAGCATCTGTGATAGTGGCGCCAGCTCAGCAACCATTGCCAGTGGAAGAAACGGTACTTCCTTCTGTGGTGCCTCCTGTTCAGGGGGAGCCTCCAAGAAGTATCCAAGAGACTACCCAGAATTCCCAAACTTTTGGCAGCCCTGAGCAGCTCAGACAAACCTTGAATCAACTGCCCTTGCTGAATGCTTTGTTAATGGAGCTTTCCCTGCTGAACAACCACCAGGTCTTGCAACCCCAGCCTTCAACTGTGCACCCTCAATTAGCATGGCTATACCAAAATGTAGAAGGTACAAAAGCACCATCCTTCAGTACCAAGATTATATGTCCCTGCCAGGAAGATAAGAAAACCATTCATCACAAAGAGAGAGGAAGGTCACCCAGCCCCAAATTAAAAAAAAAAAGCCCAGAACATTTAAAATGCTTTGCTCCCTCCACACGAGTTGCTTCTCCTGCTAAAGGATTTACAAGAATAGCATTCTCTGAAAGGAATGTGAGTCCTGAGAAAAATAACACCAAGGAAAATTCACCCCCTAGAAGAAGACTTACATATGGACTGACAAATACTCTAAGGCTTCGTCTGCAGCGATCCAATCCAGCTATGTTGAAAGTTCATGAAAAAAGGGAGCTTCGTAGAAAAAAAGGAGAAATAGCAGTTGAAAAGAAAGGCAAAAGCTCTTCAGCCAAAGGAAAACTATTTCGGGATTCTCCTGAGCACCTTCCAAAGACTCCTGGGCACTTTGTAGAAAAAAGCATTCCTGATCAAAATGCACAAATTAATGAAAATGTTGAAACCTTAATACAAAGCAGCATTGACCAAGATCGCCCTACCAATGTAAAGGAAGTAATTTCTGTTGCACAAAAGAAGTTTGCAGCCAGTGCTGTGAAGAGTGGTGACAATGCAGAACAAAAGGGATCATCTGAAATGATTGGCTCGGCCTATAAAGAAAAGAGTTTGAAAGTCCATTTGCCAAGAGTCTTTTTACAGGATACTGATGCCATTGAAAATAAAATATATAGCAAAGTAGAAAAATGTTTACAGCATGAGGATTGTGATACTTCAGCAGCACAAAATGATAGCCAAAAAAGCAATAACTTTGAAAGTAGACTTGAACTTAAGAATTCAGATGGTGTGGTTGCCAGCTCTGAGAACACAGCCTATTCAGAAGATTTCACCGGTGTTGACAGTTCTGGCACAAGCTTGGAAGCTCAAGAGAGCAGCCCTGAACCTTTATTGGCAAGCCCAGATCAAAGCCAGTCTGCCACAGATTCAGATTCTAAAATGTCTGAAAGAAGTCGGAGTGCTAAAAGTATTTCACCTTCTCTTCTACCAGTTCCTTCAGGTATATCTCCTGTTCAGTCTCTTAAAAAGGCTCTTGCTTTTAAAGCTAAAGAGAAAACCATAGGTGTTGTTCTCAACAAATTTGATGACTATTCTTTTTCAAGAACTTTAAAAAAGGAACTTGCAGCTGAACAGATCGAGAAGGAAGGCTTCAGAGATGCACAGGCCTTTGAGAATAAAGAAATGAGCTCAGGCATGAATTGTAACATAGCAAAAGAACAATCTTCTATGGAAAAGAGCTGTTCAGTGAGGACATCTCAGGTTAGCTCTTACTTGCCCTCCAATGTGTCTGACCTTGATCTTAGTGGGCTAGAAGACAGAAATATATCTGACAAAGAAAAAGAAGTTGACTTTGAGATGGTGGATATTACGAATCAGTGTAAACACATCAGTGAATTAGTAGTGAACAAACTTCCAGGATACACAATGTAATTACTAATAATAATGACTTGATCAAAGTGGAAATGTCTTTATTTTTATAAGAAAATATATTTTTGCAACATTTTATCTGTTTTTCACATTCAGTTTTTGCTTTATAAACAATGGATAGACAAAGTACAAGCAGTATTTTTAATTTGGCAAACAATCACTGCAGTTGCTATGTAGCTGGTTGGATCTTGCTCTTCCTTCCCTGACATATATGCTACAGTAAGCTGCTTTTGACATTTGGGGGAATTTCAAAAACAGTTTTAATATGGGTTAGAAACTGCTGTAGAAATATGTTTTTTAAATGTTCCCATTGAGCGATTGAAAGCTGTTGGATGTACCCAAAGCAATTCTTATTTTTTGTTTCTCACTTAACATTAAAAGCAAAGTAACTGATGTCTGCTAGGGAAACAAGCTGCAATCCTCTTCCCAGGTCAACTTGTTCACTAAAGTCAGTGGGACAGAACAGACCAATTGTGTGCAGGACTGCAGTTAGTTTTAAGAGAAACACAGCTATATTCTGCCAAATATAAATTGTATAATGAACTGTTGTTAGTTTAAGATCATGTTTTCCACAAGAATGATCAGTAAATATCCAATATACATTTACATTTGTAGATGTTCTGTGAGCCGTCCCGAGGCTATATAGCAAGGGGACGGCATACAAAAACTTTAAATAAATAAATAAATAAATAAAATGTCATACTTCTATAATATACATTGTGATAAGCAACATCGTTCTAAAAGTAAGCCGATGTGTTTCTATGATACTGTAATTCATATATATCAATCATTGCAAATACATCTTGTGGAAGGGTTGGAATCCTGTTTCAGTTTAAGTCTTTTAGAGAATGACAAGCTTACTGTGTGAGTTTATGATTCAGTGATAAGTTTCTCTCCTAAATGTTTTGCTTGAAAATTGCATTTTTATACAAACTTGGACTTTATTTCAAGGCCAAAAACTTGGAATTAGGTCAGATGATTTATCTAAATAATACTGGTATTGTTCCACTTTTCATTATCTGAACAAAACATTTTAATGTGACCTTCAGAAATATTTTCCTCTCCCAAGAGTTTGGGTATCAATCTCTTCTCCCCATGGGTTGCAGTACTTGCAATATATCATCAGAAAGTACTTTGACTTCTTTTCATTTCGTCTCTTTTGATGCTTTCTACTTTATTACATTTTGGTCCAATATGTTGATTTATCTCAAAATTCTAAACTTCACATGTGCATTATTACTTTAGCTTGGTGTTTGCATTGACTATCATACCTTTAGTTTACATCATTTTCACATTTCACCTGCTGCTACTTTGCATATTTAAAATTCATATCTTGGACCTTGATTCATTTGCATGGCCTTTAATATCTTCAAGGAAATTTGGAAATTTTAAATTTGAACAGACTGTACAAGTTGTATTTTATATGCATGTCATATCCTAGGACCATTTAAAACTTACCTTCAGCAGCTATTTTTTGTGAAAGAAGTCCTATTGCATGCATTTTTGTGTGGGGGCGAGGAGAAGTTGAATTTCACTTCATTTGAGAGAGAGAGCATGAACATGACTTAGGGTATTATCTAGAAAAATCTCTGAAAGTCATTAGAGCAAAAGTAGGCATGCAATGGCATAGAATAAATCTTTAAGAATGGGGCAGATTCTTAGTGACAGAGTATATGGATTCAGGGTCTTCAGCTTATTGTATTAGGGTCCAGAAAAAGGACACAGGCTGTTTGCTTTGGCAGCCACCACATGTTGGCTAGAGGAATATTCCCAGCGTTTGCTTTCTCCTTTCCCATGCCCTCCATGCAGAAAGGTGCATAGCCAGAAGAAAGGCAAGTAGTGGATGTGTACCTTAGCCGTAACTACCTTTATTTGTATGAGAAGGAAACTCTCTCCTCCAGCCCAGGAGAAAGAGAGAGAGAGTGTATAAATGGATTTTCTTATTAAGAAAGAATGCATGAATAACTCCTTAGGCATGCAGGTCTTTTTTCCTATTGCTGTGTAGTGATGTGCATTTTTCAAACAAAAAAGCAAAACAAATTGTTAAATCTTTTCAAGTCTTACTGTCTACTCTCAGCTGTACAATAGAAAAGCTGGTCAATAAGTGATGGAAACTTGGACAGTGAGAGGGACTGCCTTATTTATTATATTGCTAATGGATCTTGTATGAATCATGTGGGAGGGCATCCCTGTTATTTTTGAAGGCCCTGACTAGACCTGATGTGGTTCGTATTTTTTGGTCTTGTGTGTCAGTATGAAAGTGTTTCAACTCAAATAGCCAGTGTGGAGGCTGGGATTTTATTGAGCCTGCGGCAGCTCAGGTTTTAAATCTTCCAGTGCAACAGTTCTGATCTGGCTCCTCCTCTGCACAACCATCTAGAGAAGGAGTAGGCTTTGTCATACTGTAGTACTGAGCGCTGTATGCCAGACCCGTTTGCTACCGTACAATTGCAGTTTTTTAAAGCATTAAAACAAGTGTGTCAAAGGTTCAGTCATGTGGCAGTGGTAGCACACAGCAAATCACCATACGCTGAAATGATTAGAGTTAATACTGTCAAGTTTTTTTTCTTTTTTGAAAGCCCAGCCAGTAATGAGTAGAAGTTCAACTCTTTTCAGACTGCCCTATTGTTGTTCCAGTTGAATATCATGATTATGCAGTAGTTCTTCTACCATCACACTCATATCCAGTAATTATTTGAGAACTAGAACAATTTGTATACAAATAAGGCTACATTTCTAGCAAAATAAAGCAGCAACTGGAAAGCCAGATAGAAGAGTTTTCCTATTTAGTATATGAAGATACCATAAATATACATTAATAATGGCTGGGTTGAAAATTGGAAGGTGAAATAAGGTTACATAATAGGACTGCAATCTTATACTCAGTAAGATGACAGTCCTAGTGAACTGAGTGGGATTATTTCTGAGCATACATGTATAGGTTTGGCCTGAGATGTATTTTGCTACTTACAAAATGTGGGTTGACTGAATAATATTCATACATCCTGTTGAAGTTATAAAGATGGAAGACTGTGTACACGTAAGAATAAGTCTCATTAAATTTGATAACATTAACTTGTGAATAAGATACGATCGAGCTGTAGGTGCATCTTTGCTAAAAGAGTGACAGGTACCAAATATTTAAGGGTTAGAGCTAAATGAAATCTATTTAATCTAAATTGTCAGAAGTTATAATATTGCATTATTGTGTAGCACGTAGTAAATTTCAGTATTCTCTTCTAATTTTAAGTTATTAAAATCAGGTTGAGAAAGGAGGCGTAAATACAGAATTAATGAGCTGTCTTTTAGAGTAAAGAGACATTGTAGAATGGAAATGTGGAGCAAATTTAGAGATTCAGTTTTAGGGAGACAGATTTTTAGCGAATAATTATCCCAATAATAAAATAATTTACTACTTTGCTTGCATTTGGATTCAGTTCTCTTTTGTCAATCAAGACAAAATCTAGGAATCGTCTGAATTCACAGGCAGACTTGTGGATCACAATCAGCAAGAAAGTTCCATGTTTTGACAGAATTGTGAATGATAGAATTTTATGTTCACAATTGGGATTGATTTTAATGTTTACAATTTTTTCTAATTGCTCAATTTATATTTGAATTTTATGCACTGAGTTAAAAGCTTATTTTATGAGCTCAGTTTGTTCATCTGCGGTATGGTATGTGGTTCAATTTGGTTCAAACATTAAAAATATTACTTCTTCAACTGTGATGCTACTTTTTAGAGCTGCAAACATAAATCAAACATTTTCTAGGTGTGTGAGGCATAGAAAGGGTTGGGAACCAGTGGTCTAGATCTAGGTACTTCTTTGATAAGACTGATTTTCTGGATTCATTTCAGTAGGGGTTCAGACCTTGTGTTATTACTGAAACTGCCTTGGTTGCCCCATATGATGACCTGTGTCAGGTGAGAAGCTAGAAGAATGTGTCACTATTGATACTCCTTGACTTCTCAGTAAGTTTGGAGACTGGTAGGAAACAGGCCTTTTCAGCAATATTGCCATGTTTATGGAATATTATCAGTTCTATTTTTGTACTTATTTTGTACTTTTGAACATTAATTGCACTTTAATCATTGTGGGCTACCTTCCTGGTATACATTCAGTGCTGTGAGCAGGGGAAGGCTTTATGTATTTGTGGATGAACACTTAAAACTACTTTCATATTTTAGGATATGTATATTTTTACTGTGTTTATAGTTTTTACTGATTTTGGTTTTTTTTCTTTTCTATGATATTAATAGGAAATGCATTGCATTTGTAAGTCACTTAGAGATTGAAAAGCAATGCATGATTTTAATAAATAGTCTATTTATTATTTGATAAGCAAGGACATCCACAATATAGACTGGCATGAGTGTGTTTGTTTTCATTGATTGGCCATATAATGACTAGGATTACATGATACTCTCTTTCAAACCATTGTCTTTTACTGTGACTCACTAGTTTTTCAAATTTGGAATTTAAATCTTTTTATTTAATATATTTAAGTAAATGTAATATTCCCTCAGGTATGTAGAATCATCAAAAATATGATTATTTATGTTCTATATAATTATTTCTGTGCTTTATGATTGATAAATGCATCCAATAGCTTCATCACTCACTGTTTTAAAAACAAATTATTTTCATTTTCTTCTATTCGTTTTCTGTAGCTTATCCAGCAGATAACTACTTATGCATGACTAAGAGTATGACTGAACAATGACATGAATTGTTTGATTTGGCTCATTCGTTGTGATGTATCTTTTTGTTCTATCCTCTACATAAATACTTGCTATCCATTTTCTATCAGTATTGTGAAAGTGAAAATTGGCCTTTCTTTACCAAATGAACTTTGCTCTGATCTAGCGATATCTAACTTGTTGGAACCAATATAACAGAATAATCATAGCTAACTTAAATCCCAGTGATTTCATTGGTGTGACTTAAGCACAACTAACTTCAAGCGGGTTGTTTATTTTAAAAGTTCAGTCCAGTTTATTTGTTTCAGCCATTGGCCATAACAAAACTTGACAACAAAATAACATCCAAAAATAATAAAAGTAATCCATTTTGTCAGTAGTCAAAGAAATATATGCAAAACAACTCCACTGAGTTGAAAGAGTCCAATAGCCAAGCATGATTACAACCCACAGTATGTGAGTCATTGTTGCTGTTGCCTATGAGCCACTATAGCAAAAAGAGCCATTATATAAGAAATTTTTCCATTGCTTTTAGCCAGGGAAAATGAGAAGTTCTGCTGAATGGACTGATATTCTTAGTTTTACAGAATTTACTTTAGGTTGCATTCCTATGTATTTAGACAGGAAAAAAGCTCTACAAGTCTCACATGTAGAGATTTCCATTGAAGCATGCATAGGATTGTTCCCTTTGAAATCTGTTTTGAACATTCTTGCAAATTACATGGTACAACATGTAGTGAGCAGTGTCTTTTCCCACAAATAGAATGACACAGATTGAGACAATGCTTGAATTAAAGTTTGGCAGCTAACTGCTGCCTTTCAGTGAAGTTACTCCATGACAAGCGGTATTCTTGTTTGTGGGCTCTGCCCATCACAAACATGGCACTTGTGCCTGCACAGAGCCTGTAACCAGGAAGATCCTAAAGCTAAGCGTTAGTAGTTTGGGTAGGAGCCCCTTCCTGCATCCAAGGGTGGGACTCCCACCCATTCCCTCACTTTTCAACTGCCTCCATGCTTAGATCAGGAACCACTCCTTTCCTCACCTTAAGATTTATGAATTCAGGTGTATAGGCTAGCAGTGTTTAGCTTGTGAGTTTCTACTCACCTGGGAGTAAAATTTTTTGAACTCGGTAGGTTTTATTCCTGAGTAGACATGTGTAGTATTGCACTGTAAATAGAGCATGTTCATATAGAGCTTTGGCGAATTAGCTTACTGTAACTCAGAAGTTAAACAAAAGAGAGTACAATCCCTTTTAGTACTAAGTTAATCTGACCAATGATATGCTCCTAGATGTTCAGGACAGATTTTAGAATTTAAATCTGTTTTCTACCCCAGTGTACTTAAAACGGACAATATCTTCAGTTGAGCTTGATGGCTTTTCCTAGCATTCCATATTGCAGAGTAACAACCTCAGATAACAATGAGATTTGGCCTGTTCTGTTCTATTTGTGTTGATAATCTCATTAATGCAACCTTATATGCATGTTTAAATGTATGTTTTAAAAGGAAAACATTCAACAACTCTTCGTCCCAGCTCCTTAAAACTTAAAAGGTTTTCTACTATTTCTTTCAAGTGCATGGTCAGGTCTTTTGTTTAGATACTTAAGTATCTTACCACACAGAGCTGCTAACAAGGTAAAAGAAATCTATTGGCTAAATTCTGTTTGAGGCTTTCATTGTGCAGGCAGAAGGCATTAATGCTCATGCACGCTTTTTCTTCAATTTCCATCTGTTCTTAACATGTGTTGTTGTTAGTCATGAAGTCCTGTCCGACCCATCGCGACCCCATGGACAACATTCCTCCAGGCCTTCCTGTCCTCCACCATCCCCCGGAGTCCACTTAAGCTCACACCTACTGCTTCAGTGACTTCATCTAGCCACCTCATTCTCTGCCGTCCCCTTCTTCTTTTGCCATCTATTGTTCCCAGCATTAGGCTTTTCTCCAGGGAGTTTTTCCTTCTCATTAGGTGGCCAAAGAATTTGAGTTTCATCTTCAGTATCTGGCCTTCTAAATAGCAGTCAGGGTTGATCCCCTCTAGGACTGACCGGTTTGATCGCCTTGAGGTCCAAGGGACTTGCAGGAATCTCCTCCAGCACCACAATTCAAAGGTCTCAATTCTTCAGTGCTCAGCCTTCCTTATGGTCCAACTTTCACAGCCATACATTGCAACTGGGAAAACCATAGCCTTGACTATACACACTTTTGTTGGCAGGGTGATGTCTCTGCTTTTTAGTATGCTGTCTAGATTTGCCATAGCTTTGCCCCCAGGAGCAAGCGTCTTTTAATTTCTTGGCTGCAGTCCCTGTCTGCAGTGATCTTGGAGCCCAGGAAAATAAAATCTGTCACTACCTCCATTTCTTCCTCATCTATTTGCCAGGCAGTGAGAGGACTGGATGCCATGATATTAGTTTTCTTCATGTTGAGTTTCAAGCCAACTTTTGCAATCTCCCCCTTCACCCGCATCAAGAGGCTCTTTAGTTCCTCTTCGCTTTCTGCCATTAGAGTGGTATCATCTGTATATCTGAGGTTGTTGATATTTCTTCCAGCAATCGTAAATCCCACTGGTGATTCATCTAGCCCCACCTTTCTCATGATGTGCTCTGCATATAAGTTAAATAGGCAGGGTGACAGTATACGGCCTTGCCAAACTCCTTTCTCAATTTTGAACCAATCGGTGGTTCCGTGTCCAGTTCTCACTGTTGCTGCTTGACCCGCATATAGGATTCTCAAGAGACAAATAAGATGGTTTGGTACTCCCATCTCTTTAAGAACTTGCCACAGTTTGTTGTGATCCACACAATCAAAGGCTTTAGCATAGTCAATGAAGCAGAAATAGATGTTTTTCTGGAACTCCCTAGCTTTCTCCATGATCCAGTGTATGTTGGCAATTTGATCTCTAGTTCCTCTCCCTCTTCAAAATCCTGCCTGTACTTCTGGTGGTTCTCAGCCCACATACTGCTGGAGCCTAGCTTGTAGGATTTTGAGCATAACTTTGCTAGCATGTGAAATGACTGCAATGGTGCAGTAGTTTGAACATTCTTTGGCATTGACCTTCTTTAGGATCGGAATGTAAACTGACCTTTTCCAATCCTGCTGCCACTGTTGAGCTTTCCAAATTTGCTGGCATATTGAGTGTAGCATTTTTACTGCATCATCTTTTAAGATTTTGAATATCTCAGCTGGAATACTGTCACCTCTACCAGCTTTGCTGTTGCTCAGACTTCCTAAGGCTCATTTGATTTCACATTCCATGATGTCTGGCTCAAGGTCGGTGACCACCCCATCGTGCTTATCAGGGACGTTAAGCTCTTTCTTGTATAGTTCTGTGTAATCTTGCCACCTCTTCTTAATCTCTTCTGCCTCTGTTAGGTCCCTGCCATTTTGGTCCTTTATCATGTCCATCTTTGCATGAAATATTCCCTTCATAACTCCAATTTTCTTGAAGAGATCTCTGGTCCTCCCTATTCTATTGTTTTCTTCTATTTCTGTGCACTGTTCATTTAAGAAGGCATTCTTTTCTCTTCTAGCTCTTCTCTGGAATTCTGCATTCAATTGGGTGTATCTTTCTCACTTGCCTTTCGCTTCCCTTCTTTCCTCAGCTATTTGTAAAGCTTCCTCAGACAGCCATTTTGCTTTCTTGCATTTCATTTTCTTTGGGATGGCTTTAGTTGCTACCTCTTGTACAATGTTGCGAACCTCTGTCCATAGTTCTTCAGGCACTCTGTCTATCAGATCTAATTCCTTAAACCTATTTGTCACCTCTACTGTATATTCATCGGGGATATGGTTTAGGGCATACCTGAGTGGCCTAGTGCTTCTCCCTGCTTTCTTCAATTTAAGCCTAAATTTTGCAACAAGAAGCTCATGATCTGAGCCACAGTCAGCTCCTGGTCTAGTTTTTACTGACTGTATAGAGCTTCTCCATCTTTGGCTGCAGAGCACATAGTCAATCTGATTTCTGTGTTGACCGTCTGGTGATGTCCATTTGTAGAGTCATCTCTTGGGTTGTTGGAAAAGAGTGTTTGCTATGACCATCGTTTTCTCTTGACAAAATTCTGCCAGCCTGTGCCCTGCTTCATTTTGTATTCCAAGGCCAAACTTGCCTGTTATTCCGGTTAACTTTTGGCTTCCTACTTTAGCATTCCAATCCCCCATGATGATAAGGACATCATTTTTTGCTGTTAATTCTAGAAGGTGTTGTAGGCCTTCATAGAACCAGTCAACTCCAGCCTCTTCAGCATCAGTGGTTAGGGCATAGACTTGGACTCCTGTGATGTTGAATGGTTTGTCTTGGATTCAAACAGATCATTCTGTCATTTTGGAGATTGTATCCCAGTACTGCTCTTCCTATTGTTTTATTGACTATGAAGGCTATTCCATTTCTTCTGAGGGATTCTTGCCAGCGGTAGTATACCTGATGGTCATCTGAATTAAATTCACCCATTCCTGTCCATTTTAGTTCACTGATTGCTAAGATGTCAGTGTTCAGTCTTGTCATCTCTTGTTTGACCACGTCCAGCTTGCCTTGATTCATGGATCTTACATTCCAGGTTCCTATGGAGTATAGATCTTTACAGCATCCGACTCTCCTTTCACCACCAGATACATCTGCAACTGAGTGTCCTTTCAGCTTTGACCCAGTCGCTTCATTCTTTCTGGCGCTACTAGTACTAGCCCTCTGTTCTTCCCCAGTAGCATATTGGACACCTTCCGACCTGGGGGGTTCATCTTCCGGCGTCATATGTTTTTTGCCTTTTGGTTCTGGCCATGGGATTTTCATGACAGAGATACTGGAGTGGGTTGCCATTTCCTTCTCCAGTGGATCACGTTTTGTCAGAGCTCTCTGCTATGACCTGTCCGTCTTGGGTGGCCCTGCGCGGCAGAGCTCATAGCTTCATTGAGCTATGCAAGCCCCTTCGCCACGACAAGGCAGTGATCCATGAAGGAGGTTCTTAACATAGAATCATAGAATAGTAAGTTGGATGGGACCAGGGGGCCATCAGGTCCAACCTACCTACCTCACTAAGTAATAGTTTCCATTGTTGTACTGTTCTAACAGTCAGGAAATGTTTCCAGATAGGAAAAATTTGGCATTGTGTAGCTTGAGCCTATTACTTCATGTCCTTTGCTCTGGGATGATCAAGACAATATCCTGGCGTTCTTTGTGACAACCTTTCAAGTACTGAAGAGTGCTATCATCTCTCTCCTTGGTCTAAGGCTAAACATGCCTAGTTCTTTCAGGGCTTTGTTCCTATTTCCTGGATCATCCTTGTAGCCCTCCTCTGAACTCTTTCGAGCTTACCTGTATCTTTCTTAAACTGTGATTCCCAGAACTGGACACAGTGCTCCAGAGAAAGCCTAACCAATGTTGAGTAAAGGGGAACTAGTATTTTATGGGCTTTGGAAGTAATACTTACACTTAATACAGCCCGAAATAGTATTTGCCCTTTTTGCAACCGCATCACATTGTTGACTCTCATTCAGTTTCTGATCTACAACAATTGGAAGATATTTCTTACTTGCAGTATTATTAAGCCGAGTATTCCCCATCTTATAACTATGCATTTGGCTTCCTTTTTTTCTTTTTCCTAAGTGCAGAGCTTGGCATTTGTCCTATGGAATTTCATTTTGTTGTTTTCAGCCTAGTGCTCAAACCTATTAAGATCACCTTGAATCTTCTTTCTGTCTTCCAGGGTATTTGCTATCCCACTGAGTATTGCGTCAATTGCAAAGCTGATAATTGCTCCTTGCACTTCCGTATCCAAATCATTAACAAAAACATTAAAGAGCACTGGCCCAAAACTGAACCCTGTGGTACAGCACCCATTACCTCTCCTCAGTTTGAGATGAGGTGCCTTTGAAGAGCACTCTGAGTCTGATTCTGTAGCCAACTGTGGATCCACTTGGTGGTTGTTCCATCTTGCCCACTTTTAGGTAGCTTGCTAATCAGGATATCACGAGGCACTTTGTCAAAAGCTTTGCTGAAGTCGAGATATATTATGTTCGCAGCATTGCCATAGTCCACTGGGGAGGTTATCCAATCAAAAATCAGATTAGTTTGTTAGGATTTGTTCTTAAGAAATCCGTGTTGGCTTCTAGTAATCACTATGTTGTTTTCAAATTGTTTGCAGCCCAACTGCTTTAGAATCTGCTCTAGAATTTTGATCCCTCCCCACAGGGATTGAGGGCAGATTGACTGCTCTGTACTTACCAGGTTCTTCTTTTTTCTTTTCTTGAAGACAGGGACATTAGCCCTTCTCCAGTCATCTGGCACTTTTCCATCAACTTTTTGATCTTATGCATGCCATAAACTACATATTGTTGTACCATTTTTGAGAACAACCCAATTTTCAAGTGTGGCTTTTGCAGGAGGCACAACAATTAAAGGTAAGCAAGACCCACTGTGTGAATAAAAGTTCTGGGTTTTTCGATTCATTCCTTGGGTAGTATCTTAGTTAAAGACAAAGCTACTTCAGAGCATGAACATTTGTAGACCACTTGTCATGTTGTCATTTTTGTTCATTTTGCGCAAGAGCAAGCAGATAGAGCCAGTTGTAATAGCAAATGTTGAGCTCCCTGTAAACATTCATACTTTGCAATTACAACTGTAGTGCTACAAGGGCAAGCCATGGATCTTAAATTGCTTCTCTGTTCATGTAAGGGGGGAACACTTTCTGCCAACTCCTTCTTCTGTCTGCAACTCCCTGCACTATAACTTACACCTTTCCCAAGGTTCCCAAAAGAAGAATAGCTGGAGAGGTTAGAGATGGCTGTAGAAGGGAAAAGGAGACATGAGCATGCATGTTCTGTTCAGATATTACCTTACATAAAAAAATACCCCACCATCTCTCTGGACATCAATGTTAGTTGAATTAAGGTCATAGGGAAGCAAATGTATCAATAAATCCTATTTGTAAGTCAGAATGGTGGTGTTAGTGAACACGTCGCTTCATTTATTATTTCAATTTATATGCCACCACCATAGCCCATAATTGGCCTCCCTGTGCGGCCTACATCAGTTACAATGACAACAACATTCTGAAACCAATAATACTAAAAACATTTACAAAAACTCAGTAATACAAAACAATAACTCAACAAATTAAGATCATTATGTAAAAAAAGTAATTAAGCAACCCATGAATAATTAAAATAAAAACCAGGGTCATGTTAAAAAAACAAGATTATCAGTTAAAATCAACTCTTGAAATAGCTGGAGAAGAGATACATCTGGCAGTGAAATGATAGCAATGATGGTACGAGGCGCACCTCTCCGGGAAGCCTATTCCAAAGATGGGGCACGACCACCAAGAAGGCCCTCCTGGCTGCCACTCCCCTCACCCCCCTGGGGAAAGTCTCCTTAAGAAAGACCTCCTTGTTCTTAACAGAGAGGTAGGGACATACAGGAGAAGGCAGTCCTTCAGGTCCCCAGGGCCCAAGTTGCTCAGGGATTTATATATAAGAACAAGCACTTTAAATTGGTCCCAGACTTCCACTGTAGAGTCAGTGGTACAAAACTAGCGTGATATGGGCCCACGGACTGTTTCTTAACATTTGGACCTATTTTGAACCATCTGGCATGTCTGGAGGTCTTCAAAAGGAGCCCCACACAGAGCACATTACAACAATCTAACCGGGATGTTACCAGGGTGTGCGTGACTGTGGCTAAGCATGGTGAAGATGGCACAGCTGATAAATTAACTGCAACTGAAGGAAGGTGCTCCTAGCCACAGCCTACCTGAGACTCAAGCGAAAGTTTTGGGCCCAGGAGCACAAGCAAGCGGTGAACTCTGTTCTTTAGGGGAAGCACGACCCTGTCCGACACAGGGCATTGGCCACTGAACCCATCTGACTGACCACCTACCGACAGCACTACTGTCTTGCCTGGATTGAACTGCAGTTTATTGCCCCTCATCCAGTCCATGGTTGAGCTCAGGCACCAGTTCAGGACAGACACGACTTCACCTGCATTCAATTAAATAGAGAAGCATGAATATTGAATAGGGTACTATCGGCATATTGCGTAGCATAATTGCTGTGGCGCAGAGCAGCTGTCCCAGCACCACCTTGCAGAGCAGTCCGCCAGGGAGGAGCAGAGCCACTGCAAAGCAGTGCCTCCAGCCCCCAGCCTGTCCGGAGGGACACCATGGTCAGTGGTGTTGAAGGGTGCAGGAGCATCAACAGGTGTGGCATTCCAAACATGCGATGTTAGGCCGATACCTTGAATTCCACATTTTAGATTCTCTTAAATTAGTTGCAGGGGTGGGGTGGGGTGCCATGTATTGGCACTTCCATAACTGCACAGTGAACTTGCTGCCTAAAAGATAATTTTGCAAAATGTTACCTTTATTTCTTACGCTTTTCATCAAGGTTTTGCTTGTTCTACTGAGTTCTCAAAATTCATTGCCACTAACAAAAATAACAAAAATGTGTGTTATTCAGTTGTTTGTGAAATGAAGTTGGAAAACCAGCTATTAAATCTTTTCAGTCCATACTTCATTTGGTAAGAAAAGCACTTGTAACTGATGTTTCTTCTCTTTTTAATAAATCATACAGCCTGGTGGAGAACATTTCTAGCTATCATCTGCAATTACAATTGCTTTTGGCAAAATTTCAGTTTAAAAATGCATTCAATTACAGAAATTACATGTGAAAATGCATTCAACTGTGGCTGTTACGAGAGGCACGGACAAGATGAAAATACAAATTTACAAGATACAAAATATCTTCAACTGCATGGCAAGCCTTAAGTAATGTAGTGCAATTATCTCAACTTGTATATGCTAAATTAATTTTAGAATATTTGTTCTTTTGTATTTGAAGCCTTGTTATATTTGGCTTACAAACTGGCAACATTGTATTGTCTGATATTTATAACATTGGAATCTTTCTTGGAGACAGGGACAAATGGCTTTATGCCATTTGCTTCACAGAACCCACTGTAAGAGAGAGCAGCAATATTCTATTTTCAAAATTTTTATACCACACTTGGTGTACATGATAGTATAAAAGAATAAACACCAGAGCCAGTGTGGCATTGTTAAGAGTGCAAGACTGAGACTCAGGAGATCAGGATTCTGCTTCCCCGCTCAGCCATGGAGCCAACTGGATGACTTTGGGCCAGTCACAGACTCTCAGCCCAACCTACCTCACAGGGTCGTTGTGATGAGGATACGATTGAGAGAAGGCAAATTCTGTAAGTTATCTGTGTAATCTCCAAGAAATATCTTGGTGCCCATCTTCATATTTATGTTAGTCCCTTGTGTTATGAAAAAAGGGGGATCCACACACAGTGCAGTGTGAAATGTCACAAGTGTCATGCAAATGTAGTCAATCATTTGCTTTTATCCACATTTGAGAATAAACTAGCACATACCAACATTTAACAAAAGTGCTGTGAGCCATGCTCCCTCAGTCTCACCAGTGTTTCTTTTCTAAAAGTCTTTACTGTTGTATACAAGTCTCTGAGTATACACAAAGTGAAATGTAGAACCCTTTCATTCGTGCCTCAAAACTCTGAATCCTTATGTGTCTTTTGGGGGGTGGGGTATTGAAACGGGCACTCCTTCCCTCCTCCTCAATTGGATCCCTCTGCTGTGGCTCCACCTAGCAAGCAGGTCTACCTCATCAGGAGGTAGGAGTTCCCCATCCGAGAAACTACCAGTTTCTCTATCTCCTCGCCCAGGAGGCTGCAGCTGTTCCCCATTTTCACTGTTACATTGACTGGGCTCTTCATTTGCCCTTGGACTAATCTCTCCCATACTTGAACCCTGCAGAGTATCAAGACCTTGAGGTGCAGCTTCAGCTGAGACCGTTTGACAAACACTTGCAGTAATAGAGTCTGAGTAGTCAGTCCCTCCAGGATATGTAGCTTCCCATATGCACATCTCATCTGTTAGTCCGGCCAAAATGGGTAGCCACTTGTGCACACACCTGTGATCTGACAGGATGTTCATGCATGGCAAAAAAGGACTTTTAGGGCACATTTGATTTGGTTCCCAAAGTCAAGTGGGCTGATAGCAGAAACATAGCCTTTTGAGCAGTGGCCCCACTCCTTTTCAGTTCTGCTCTGTCAAGCTTCCTCTGGCAATTTTTAGAACAAGCATTTTCTTTATGGTGGCTTTTTGTGTTTTATTCTTATCTTGTAAATATTTTATTAAGTAAAGTTTATGTTTAAATTATGGATAGTATTACTGTTTTTAATCCTGACTTGGAAGTTAATTTGGGAAGATTTCTTCCCCTCCGTATGGTAGAGTATAAACAATGAGCAGGGATAGCTGATCTGGCTCTTGGAAAAAGCACAATGGTTTTCTTATTCTTGGTAGACATTTGACCCCTAAGGGCTAATCTAGTGTTCCATGGGGCTCAGTTTTATCATTGTTGTATCTATATTAAGCTTCTGTGAGAGATCTTCCAGAGGTCTGGAACTGAATATCATCAAAATGCCAATGGCTTCCAGCTCTTTGGTTAGTTAAGGGTGCAATTCTGTGCCTGTTCAGACAGAAAAAGTTTTACAAATCAGCATTTTCTCTGTCTAAATAAGCAGAGGATATAAGCATAAGATAGACGCATCCAGGAGCAGCTGTTTCAATTCTAAAGCAGCACCTGATGTCTGCAGTGAAGCATATGAGATTATACAGGATAAAATTGGAAACAATATGGAGGTACTGCTGATAAGTAATCCCAGTACTTGGAAGGGATTAATTCTTCCTGTGATAGATGGACTGGTAGTTTATCTGATCAGATCAGCAGCTTATACATGTCCCTGGATCCCTCATTACTGCTGGGTAGACAGGTGTCAGCAGTGACCGAAAAGACCTTTTTCAGTTTTGTCAACTACATCACTTACAAAATTTTCAGGAGGAGAAGGATCATGTAATGCCAAGATAGGCTTTTGTAACTTCTAGGATAGGCTACTGCTGCATACTTCATGTACAAAGCTGCCTTTGAAGACAGCCTGGAAGCTTTAATAAGCAGCATACTGTTACCAACCATCTTGGCAGAGGTTGGAACGGCAAAATACACCATTTTGTGGGACTGTACACATTACAAATCAGATGTGAAGCCGCAAGCAAGGTAATGGTCTCTTGCCTCAAAAACCTCTTGCAGCAGTCTCAGAAACCAGAATTTTCTATCTAAAACCAGTTTCTGTCTGTTCTACATGGGATGGTTACCACAATTTGTCAGAGACGTGATTGGCATGAGCTCTCTGGTCAAGCTGCTCTGGTCTTGTGCTGTTTGCAATCTGGTGAGCAGACATCAGGCTCCTACATCTGAATTGCTACAAATCTCGGATGCTACGTAACCCTCTCAAGGTAACCAGTAGAGCTGCACAAAGACCTGGTCAGAGGCAGCCAATTGATATTACCACTTTACAGGTGAAGAATATTTGTGGCTAAGAAATAAAAACACGGCAGATCCTGGCAAAGATTTTTTAAAAATCAATTTTACTTGCTATTGTTAAATCATTGAGAGTCAGATCTACTGCAATTTGCCCAAAAGTCTGCTACCAGCAGATCTACCTTCTGCCCAGTCCTGTTGTAGGGGAGGTAAGACCAATGTCTGCTTAGTGGACATTGTAGTCCTGTACTCCTGCTAGTGCTTTTGATTTTATTCAAATTGGCTGACTATGGCGCTTTATTTGTTTTATTGCATTGTTACTGTTTTATTCTTTTTGAAGCTGCCTCACACTTTAAAGTTGAAGGTTTTTATAAATAAATATATTCCCAAGACAGAGCAGAAACTCCAGACATTGTTTATTCACCTGGGAAATTAGCTGAAAGCTTATGAGCCTGCCTGTGCATTTCTCTTTCAATCATTATCACTGTTACCTAGCCTATCTTTGTAGACTATCACTGGGGAGAAAGGGTGAATGGCTTTCTGGTGACACCACCATGCCCTTTGCCAAAACAACAACAACAACAACAAGTTGTGTGATTTCAGCCAGACCAAGCTGAAATTACTATACCTGGATGTAGTTATTCAATTAGGAGAGTCCTACCTCCCACACAGTTTTTGCTATGTACCTGCATTTGATGCAATTCCCACTTGTCAGACCAAAGAGGTTATTTATGCTGCAGCTGTACCATTCTGGTATGTGTTTCACAGTGTGACTTTTTCTAATTTACCTGCCATATGGGTCTTGCTTTAGAAATGTACCAACTGTCTCAACTGGGCTTTTTTTCAGACAACATGGGGAGGCAGCAGAAAAAGAAGAAAATAATGCAATGTTTGTAATTGATGACAAACTTTCATATGGGATCCATCATTTGCTGGATCTGCTAATAAAACTTAATTGAAATTTCATTCCTGTATAAGCAACTGCCAGAGTAACAGATGGTTTGCTACTATTATGTTCGCAAACCTGGTTTTATATCACATACAATGATTACCAAATTGAATGAGAAGCATGCTTGGCAAACATTTCAAGGAAAGAAACCATGCTGTTTAAACATTGAAAGCAACGATTCAAGCACTTAATTAACAGTGTAAAGTGTGCATGTAGGGGTAACCCTCAGGGGATTGCCCAACAGCAGAAAACATTGATTATTGCCAGAAAAATTCTTATGGTTTAAAATCACCATTTGGCTAGTTGTAGTTAAGTTGTATGATTAAACAGTTTTGTGGCTGACACAGATTATTACTGAGTCAATGATGGCTCCAGCAGAGCATACAGAATGTTGCATTCTGACAAGTGTAATAGTCTGGTACTGGTGTACTATTGCACATCTGGAAGTTTCTGGTCCGAATCTTTCCAATGAATTCACTAGGTGGTCTTAGGCCAGCCACATTTTCTAGGCTCCAGTCATGCCATCTACAGTACCTTGCAAGGTTGTTGGAAGGATTGCTGCTGGATGATGCCTGGAAAGCACTTGACTCTGCTTTTTTCATTCTATTTATATCCTGGCTTTTTTCTTTTGCAAAAACTCAAGGTGGCTTACATGGCACTCCTCTCTAATAAATCCTCATAATAAACCTGTGAGATAGGGTAGGTGAAGAGTTAATGATTAGTTGAAATTCACCCAGTGAGCTTCATTAACAAGTGGGTACTAGAATAGTGCTCTCCTGAGTCCTGGCCCAGCATTTGGACAGCTGCACCAACACTGTATTCATTTATTGTATTTTATCATCATGGTTTTATACTGATGGGTTGAATCCAGGATGTGCCTTCCACAAAAGGAAGGGACGTTCTGCAAGAGGAAACATGCTCCTTGTAGAAAGCACGATTCCCGCATCTGGAGGGAACTCACCCTCCATACGAAGCACCACATTTAACTCATTAGAGACTCTAATATTTTCAGGGGGCTGAAGGGGTTGCCTTGGGAAGTCCTGTATATAAAAAAGATACATAGATTTGCAGATGTTCATTTTAGTGAAATAGAATTATATCAGTGACATACAAATATATTTGCCTATATTTCAGCTAAAGTGCATCAGGTAGCTAAATAAATACATTTTTTTAAGTTTTATAAAGTCCTCAGTCCATTGCATTATAGGAGATACATCTTTATACTCCCAATGTTGTAATATTGATCTTTTAGCAGTCAGAAGGGCATGGAAAATCCATTTATCCTGACCATTGTTCATCTCTAAGAAAAAGAAAGATACTTTTTTTTAAAGCATGTACATCTGTGAATAAAAATAAGCATTGAACATGGCCAAAACATTATCTGCATTGCACTGCCAGCAATCAGCTGAATTAGACAAATGTATTAAAGAAACACTGTGGTCTTTAATAGACATGAAACACATGTTTTTGTTGAATACAATACAGCCTAAGTTCCAGAGACATGACAAGTATATCGATGCCAAAGTGATGAGCCATTGATTAGGCAAAAGAGAAGCGAGTTCCATATGTCATTCTTAGAACCCTGCATATAGTATTTCTTCACTGATAACAAGTATTATACACCTAGTGTGTGGGTTTACCAGACTAGCTTCAATAAGCACTGTGAATAAAGATGCCAATTTTGATGTTGTAAAGGTGGCATGCAGGATAGAAAATTTATTTATTTATTCAGGAAGCTTCTATGCTGCCCCATTCGCTGAAGCCTTGGGGTGGCTCACAATAATAAGTAAATAAACACAATATAAAAACAATATAATTTGAGTGGACCTGGCCAAAAACTAAAATAAATAATAAATAATGGACTTCAATGGGGAGCCATTGAACATAACGCCCAGTCCCCGTCAGCACCCTGGCAGCTCTGTTTTGAACCAATTGAAGTATCCGGACCGTCTTCAAGGGCAGCCCCACGTAGAGCGCGTTATAGAAGTCAAGTCAGGAAGTCACAAACGCATGTGTCACTGTCGCCAGGCAGTCATTCTCCAGGTAGGGGCACAGCTGATGGATCAGGCGAAGCTGAAAGAAAGCGCTCCTCACCACCGCTGTCACCTGAGCTTCCAGTGAAAGCTCTGGGTCGAGGAGCACTCCCAAGCTGCGGACCTTGTCCCTAAGAGGGAGTGCAACCCCATTCAGGACTAAGTTCAGGTCCCCTTCCCCGAAGCCCGATCCTCCAACCAACAGGACCTCCGTCTTGTCTGGATTGAGCTTCAGTTTATTGGCCCTCATCCAGCCCATTACATGAAAAGCAATCATTATCTGCATCCATCAAAGTAAAAGCAGTCTTATTTGTCCATGTCTACCACAAAATATATAGATCTGTATTAGCCCATAAAGTCAACTTATCCTCAGAAAATGGAAGTAAGTGTCATTGAGGTGACATTCTTGTCAGGTTCCCATGTCACAAGAAGTCATGGCAATATTTTTACTCTTCTTGTTCTGTTGTGTCATCTGGACCCAGTCATGGTGTTTCTGCATGGTACCTCTTGTTTCCTGAAACCATGGAATGAATCAGTGGTCTGTTCTAATATTTCCAAGCTTCACACAGTTTCTCCAGTTGCCTAGACCTGAAATCTTCTATACCATTGTGGGTATAGAAACACCATCAAGTCCTACGGAAAGAACAGCTCTGGAAGTGGCCTCTTAGTCATTCAGTCTCTACTATCCTAAACTCCCTAGCAATACATGTGTCATCACCTGCTTTATTTCTATTGGCCAAGTGATGTTCTATTGGGCAAGTTACTTTTGGAAACAGAGAAAGGTAAATGCTCAGAGAGGGAACAGAGAAACCACAGCAAATGTGTTTATTGTGATTTTTAAAATTCCTTTGGAAACTGGAGAGGCTAGGAAGTGTTGCAGAGATGCAGGTACACTCAGGAGAGGGAAGAGGAAAACCTCAGCAGACCAATCAGGATAAGGCTGCTGATGACCACAGAGAGCAGGGGAGTAAAAAAGCAAAGTTCTTTTGTGGGAGATGCTGGATGCATGATCGGGTGGGAGGACATGTTGCCACAACATCTGGCTTGGGCAAATTCCATTTGCCACAGACTAGAGGGGAATGCCTCTGCTCCGAGGAAGTGGGTAACAACCACAGGCAAAGGAATGGTGAATTCTGGAACAGGGTGTGGGGAGTTTCTTCTCTGCATGGAGAAGGCCATTTTCATGAGCAACCAGTGAGAGTAGGTGGCATGCTTTTCCATCCTATCGCAGCCTCTCACTGAGAGACGTACATCCCGGTGTGTCATTCAGACAACAGCGCCTAAGGAGCAGCATCCCTTGGAACTGTGTGCACTGAAGGGATGCTCCTAGCCGTGGACCTGCACTAGGCCTGGTGCTGGCCATTCCTCAGATGGTTCCACTCACTGCCTCGATTCTGTTGTGCTGTTTTGTCCAAGCCTCCAGTGCCCCACTCCTCTCTCAGCTGAACCACTAGATTGCTCAGTCAGTGCTGCCAGGTTAGTGTTAGGGCCAGGAGGTGGGAAGGCTTTGCTTGCCCTCAAGGAAGCAGGGTCTGCAGTAAGAACCTCTAAAAAGGCTGTGGTGTGCCTCTTTGTCCCATTGCCCTCAACGCCGAAATAAACACATTTTCTGGATATTTTCCCAGCTTCCTTCCTTCACCACTCCCCTTCCTTGCCTTTCATTCAGTCTTGCTCCCCCTTCGGCTACTTCTCTCCTTGCTGTCCTGTCTTCCTTGTATTTCCCCCACTTCTCCCTTCCCCACCACCCCATCATCCAATCCTGCACCATGTTGCACATCTCTAAGAGGAGAAACTTTGGGAAGATGCTTATTCCTGGATGCCTGGAGGCTAATATTATAAATTTTAAAAGAAATTCCAAAACTGACCAAGGTGGAAGATCCCATGTGAACAGGAAGGCCTAATTTCAATAATAGTCAACAGATAAGCCTGATGATATGGAGAATGCTCAGGAAAAACAAACACACCTTTCATTGGAAATTGCACCCTTTCCAAGGATAATTATAGTGGAGGACTCTGCAAAAATGCATGAAACAAAGCGCTGGTTTTCTCCTGGATAGAAAGGTATCCCACATCCACCTTTTAAATGACTGCCTTGCAAGCTGACTAGTCTTCCAAGTTTCTTCTGTGAAGCAATTTTATGCACATGGTTCCCAACAGTTTATCCACTTGATCATACAAGGGTAACAACATGAAGGAGCCATTTGTCATGTGACAACATATGGTCAAATAGAACCCCTGCAGGGTTGACCTTCCTAATTGCCTTACAAAGATTTTTTTTAACCCAACTTCTTAATCATCTGTTTTTCTCCTTAATTTGACCCTAAGCTGAGTCCAAAGTGGCCTGTTGCTATATGAGCCCCTCTAGAATTCACATGGCTGAATTTTATGGTTTAACAGTTTCTGTAAGATGATTACAAACCCAGATAATTTCTTGCTGGCAGGTTTTATTTTGATGTGTTATCTTCCTTTCCCATATCGCTGCTTTCTCTTGAACTTGCTCAGCTTGGGTTTTCTACATTCCTGTTCACTCCCACAGTGGCTTATCCCAAGAGGTACATCAATAATTTCAAAACACTTAATTCTTCCATGTTTTCCTCAGTCTTTCCAGAGGCATTTGTTATCTCTGTATGGCTGCAGATGGAGAAACTCACGACTCCCATTAAAAATGCCGAATGTGTGACTGTCCGTTCTACTCCCCCTACCCTCCCTGAGACGATGTACAAATTATGCTGACTTCTCACAAGCAGTATCTGCAGGTGCTAACACTCCTCTTTGTTTATTCTGGCAAGGTTGAAAATAGCAACTGCTAACAAATATTTTGCCCTTCATGCCTCTTCTTACAGCACTGCAGCTGTTATTTCATGCAAGTACCTGCCCCAAGGGGAAACAAGGACTTAATTAGGTTAGAATAAGCTTCAAAAAGGTGCCTGCTTTAAAAAGAAACAACCCCCCTGCAATGCTCTGTGGGAGAGGGTCCTTCCTGGAACAGAATTTGTGCTTGTGCTGTGGGGAGCAATTATTTCGAGCTTAAGTTTTTGTTTTGCTTTGTGCCCCACTATCTTGCAGATTGATGGCTTTGGTTAAATCATTAAAGCAAAGCGAAGCGAAGCAGCTCCATTTTCTTCCACTATTCATTCTCTGCAGGGTTAATAGACATCCTGTGCTAGGGAGAGAGCATCTCTTATCTGAGGAAGCAAAGAAGACAGAACTGCAGTCAAAGGAATGACTTGAATGTTTTCTGGAATACAGCATGGGGAGTTTGCTCTCTGGGTGGATGAGGCCATTTTCACGCAGCAATCAATAAGAGTAGGTGGCACGATTTCCCATCCTTTCTCAGCATCTCACCGTGAGACACACGTCCCAGTGTGACGTTCGAACAACAGTGCCTAAGGAGCAGCGTCGCACGGAACACAGGTGTGTGCACTGACGGGTTGTCCATGGGGTTGTCAGACAAATGCACACAGCAGTGACTGCAATGGAAGAGCTTTTGTGGCAGATCTAATCACAGCCCAAACCACTGAATGTTTCATTTCAAATTAATGTAGATCAAATCCTTCTCTTGCCAGAAGTGAGTGATGGTCAGCGTCATGATTGCAATAGTGCATACGTGAGGACCTTTAATGGAGTAAAGACCCTTTGTTTGCTGCCTGTGAAAATGGTGGTGCCTGCATGAAACATGGCCATCGCTGCATGAAAGTGTCTTTCTCCATCCAGAGAGCAGATTTCCCACGCCCTCATGGCTTTCCTTGAAGGAGAGCTTCTATTGCCCACCATTCCAAATCCAGTAATTTTTCTCCACTGTTAAAATATTTTGTTTTGCTTTACCTGCCAAAGATCCAGTCCATACCTAACAGCAAACTGTGGGTTAATCGAACCACAATCTGCCACATGTATGTAGGAGAGAATGCACATGCCGTCTCTGGCATGCTCCTCACATCCATGTTCATTTGACAGCCTATGATCATCCCAGGCATAGGTTGTTCTCATGACATCTGAGCACAGTCACTCTGGCAGGGTTGAATAGTCAAAGTTAGCCCCAGAACAAATCCATTACTAAAGTGAGTGCTGTTTGGAATGTGGATCTGTGAGCACTTCCCCACTGGAAGCCCTGCGATGTCGGCAGCGCTTGGGGCATCAATTTGGTGAGTGTGTAGCAGGACCCACACACACATCATGGCATTGTGGGAGTCTTCCC
Source organism: Varanus komodoensis (assembly GCF_004798865.1). NCBI lineage: Eukaryota > Metazoa > Chordata > Lepidosauria > Squamata > Varanidae > Varanus > Varanus komodoensis. Next base: position 26,638,836 of record NW_025335268.1, on the reverse strand, counting down.
CTAGTCTCCTTACTTGCCTCACCTTTATAACACAGAATGCAATTTCTAAGGCCGTTGACTTAAAAGCAAGACCCATGGAGCTCGGTGGGCCTGACTTCTGTATAAAGTTGTGGGCCATTGGCATGCAGTAGCCTGAGTAAAGCTCATGGTGAAAGAGTCACTGCCTCCGCCTCCAGGATGCTTCAAGGGCCACTGGCAGGAAACCTGTGGGAAACCACTGAATGTAACTCTTCCTACTGAAGGCAGACTTCACGTGCATCCCATGATGGCTGGACTGCTGTCCCAAAGCACTGGAAGTCCATTTGGAAGCTGCAGCTAGTGCAAAATGGGCAGCTAGCAGGGGCCAGCCACTGTCGGGCTGTTATTAAAACAGCTCTACTGGCTCCCATCTAGTTCTTCACATTAAAGGCCTCAGAACTGGGAATAGGCTGTCTCAGAGTAGTCCCTTTCTCATAAGCTCATGTGTCTCAGGACTTTTATTATGATTTGTAGCCATCTCATATACTGATGCCACTCAGGCACGTTTATCACCTGCAACCCCAAGAGCCGTAGCCATAGAAAGACAGGCAGTGGGTCACGGACTTCCCTTAAAGGACCTACCCACTCCTTGGCTGCTGTCATTTCAGCATGAAGGACTTTGGTCACTGGGCAGCTGTGATGAATCCACTACATTGACAATTTAAAAAAGACTTTTCAAGAAATCTTTAAAGCATAAATGGTAAATAAAATTTAAATGAAAATAAATATATGCCACATGAAACCATTCAAGTCATAGATAGGCAATGAATAATAATAAGTCATCTATTCTTTTAGTATTGTTTCAGTGTCTTAGCAATTTCCCTCCTCTGTTTAGTTTTGATCCTAAACCATCTTGCTGGTGTTCCAAGACAAAAATGCAATGAATGTGTGCATGCATACTTGTACATACATACCCTCAGGATAGTGAAGCCCAGAATTTCTACTACTGAGAAGGCATTCAGAAGGGAAGACACACATGAGCTATTATAGAAGACAAATGAACATGCATCTATGACCCTTTTTGCAAGGTAGTTAAATAAGCAAGTCCATGAAGGAGACCGCAGATTCACATTCCAGAGAGTCACTGAACCACAGCCATCAAAATGCCCTTGCAGAACTGTGTGGACCACACAAAAGACTAGGCAAAACAAAAGCAAGATCAACAGAATATTAGAAGTGAATCTTCATAGTTTTTGTTCTGCACCAGCGACTGAGAGCCAGTGCTGACCTAAGGGCTGCTATGTCAGAAAGTGGTATATCAGCCCTGAGTGGGGGCACAGCCCAAGTGGATGAAGCCACCACCAATTTTCTCTCTGTCTCTCTGCCTTAAACACATACATGCAGCCACACAACACATACACAGACTCTTCTGCACCAACAACTCCGCCAACTGATTCATGCAGAACAGCTGAATAGGGGAGAGATTTTCTTCCCCATTGCGGCAGGCCGGGTGGGGAGCTCCAGTTTATCAGTAGATCTGTTTTAAATGATTACATGCTAGGATCTGTGCAAAGGTCTTAGGCACTGCATTAGACTTGATGCAACACCTTACATGGAAAGCAAATGTTGAAAAGTATTTATAGTTGGTTTTTTTTTTAATCAAGAATGTCAATGTGGTGTTGAATTATTTCTGCCTTATTTAACCAAGCTAAAATGTTGAGGCAACCTCTGTCATCTAAAGACCAATTTGTTCTGAATGTCCCCTTTCCTCCACCAGAAGGTACTTATACCAAGTCAGACTACAGGGCTATCTGGCTCCATCTGGTATACTTTGACTGGCAGCAGCCCTCAAAGACTGCAGTCAAGCATCTTGCTGACCCTAAATGGAGTTGTCAGGAACTGAATATGGAGCCTTTGTATGCCAAGGTGACACACTGTTGCTGGGCCTCTGGGCTGCAGCTATGGAAAGTCAATATAAGAGTTGCTCAGATTTAAACGATGGTAACCAGTCATGTATGAGGACAGTCAGAACTCATAAGAATCATGCTTGCCTGGAAAATGAAGACCCGTCCCTCAGCGCCACCCTCTGAGCCATCTCAAAACCAGCCACTCTCAAAGCATCCCAATACGAACAGGCGCGTTGTGCATACCCACTTCTCAGTGGGGCAGTGAGATGTGTCAGGGACTGCAGTGCGTTCCTGTGGTTCAATTTCCTTAAAAGAAATGCAGAACCTGCCCCTTCAGGGTTTAGAATGTGGGTAGGGTGGTCACTTACGAGTTGCCAGGAAAAAAGGAAATGCAGCAGCAAAGCAGAGGGCAAAAGCAGTTGCTGGTTTTGAGTGACATCTGCAGATGCCGTTGTATGTGCAGAGATAGGCATAAAATGGAAACACAGTGCAGCTCCCCATAGTGGGGAGATCTGACCAAGCGGCCCGATGCCCGGATGCTGCTGACGGGCGACTGCAAGGCCCAGGTCTTGGCTCCTCATCGATAAACTGGACTTGGATGCAACAGTCCTTCCAAAAGAGGACTGTCCTCTTTAAAAGAGGACACTTGGCCACAGAATGAAAAGAAGGGAGAGGAGAATTAAAATTTAAAAAATGGCTCTTGTGGATGGGGAGCAGCAGAGAGCAAAGGCTGAAGGAGTAGGAGAGGAGGAGGCAGCAGAGAAACAGCCCAGTGGAAAAGGACATTTAGGGAAGACACCGGGTGGCAAAGAAGAGCAGGAGGAGGAGGAGGAGGCAGCCTGAGCAGTTCTCGTCCAGGAAAGGAACCGTGAACCTCAACAACAGAAGGACCCAGGACAAGCCCGTATTGCTGGTCAAATAGGAGGACACTTCTTTGTAGTGAACAGTGGTTTGACATTCAGGTGACTTGTCTTCAGTTGATGTAGTTCTATTTCTTATTTGTTTACCCCACATCCTAAACTTAAGTAAATATTTTGTCTCTGTTTTGTTTTGTCTCTGGAGTTTTGTCTCTGGAGTGATTCCAGGCTGCTTCTCTGCACCCTGATGATCCAGCCCTGAGGCATTACAGGAGGTCCTGGAGCCTGATGGCATTTCTGTGATACGGGGTATATATATACATAAATTCAAGATGAGCAGAAGATGAGAGCTGACATCATTAGCATACCAACAGGTTCCTATTTCCCAGTAGAATTCTTGGTGCACCCATAAATTTCACAAAGTACCACCAGATATCTGACTCCTTTTCAGACCCAGTTCCAGGACAAATTATCTTCCTGCTATAAACAAAGACTTCATTGGGCCCCCGTACCCCCCCCCCCCAATATAGAAACATAGAAACAGAGGGACTCAGAAGGGGCCTGGCCTGGCTCTAGCCGGCTCTACTCAAGACATGCCTACTATGTGCATGTCTAGCCTATCCTTGAACACCCTTACTGATGGGGCCTCAACCACCTCCTGTGGAAGCCCATTCCGTACCCTTGGGATCCTAACTGTCAGGAAGTACTTCCTGGCATCCCAATTGAACCTTGATTCCCTGAGCTTTGCTCCGTTGGAGCACGTCCTGCCCTCCTCCTGCCCTCCTATGTTTATTGTGGTCCATAACAAGATTGAAAAAGCAAGATATGCATGTAAACACATACACAGCCCAGGCACACACAAATGGAGAGAACAGTTTAAATTCCCATGCAAATCAAAACCAGGTTAACTGAGCTCTCAGCTTCACTGCAAAAACAAAACAAAACAAAAAACACCCTTTTTCAAGTAACTACAAGAAAGGTGTTGGCTAAACAGTAAGATACATAAAACAGATAGTATCAGTCAGGAAACTAAGATAATAAAGGAACGGTCAGTTCTCCCCTAATATCCTGAGAGAAATTCAGTACTAGAATATGTGCTACTGTCTCTACATCCCTTGAAGCACTGGAGCAATGAGGTTACCATGAAGAACCGCTCTTCTATTGCATGACAGAGAGTTGTGTGGTGACGGCAGGGCAGGCCGAGTCATCGTTGCTCAGTACCTACCAGCATCTTGTGTCATCCTAGCTCCCACTGAAGTGCACCAGCAGTATGTTACCAACAGTCTTTTGTCTGGTCTTAAGAGGCAATGCCTGAGAATTCTCCAGTCCAGAATTATGGAGATGGAAGGGATCATGAATCTCCTCAAAATCAGAGCTTCTGGACTGTATTTCCTTGAAAAGCATTTAGACTGAGCCCCAACCATCACAATTCATGCTCCAAGGAGAAACGTCCCTTTGGTCCACTAGACAGTAAGAACATTGGAAGAGCTGTGGAGGATGAGACCAAGGGTCCATCCAGTCTGCATTTTTTTCACACACTGCCCACAAAGTTGCTGTGGGCAATCCACAAGTGTGCAACAACACCCCTTGCTTGTGTTTCCCAGCCTGAATCCTGGAATCTTGCTTCTGCTATTGGTGATAGCATATAGTCATGAATGTGTCCCTTTTAAAGTCTCTTCAATGTGGTGGCCATCACTACATCTTGGTGTAGAAAATTCCATAGTTTATCTATGTGCAGTGTGAAGAAGCCCTTCCTTTTATCTGTTCTGAGTCTCCCCATCAGCTTCATGCAATGATGCTACATTTTAGGCATATTAGAGAGAAAAATGTATCTCTCTCCACTTTCTTCACACAATGCTTGGTTAATTACGCATCTAGATTTAAGTACAGAGCAAATAAACAGTCCCTTGTTAAGTGTTTCCAAGGTCGTGATTAACATATTCCTAGGCTGATACCTGAACAAGGAAGTAAGAAACAAAAATCAAGATCCCATCAGCACAAGAAGATAATTTGTGAAAATTATATTAATTGGATGTGCCTAAAGAGGCATATATCTAGGTGTTTCCAGTGTCTGGTATTGTGCTAATGCAGTCTTGGATACCAACTAGCCCTACATATGGTCAGAAAGTCCATAACATGTTCCATTGGGATAGTCATGTTAGTCTACAGCACTTAAACAAATCAAGATTCTTATAGCACCTTATACTGACAACGTTATTGTGGCATAACTTTTGTGAACTACAGTCCACATCAACCGACGCATCAGTGGCAGGGAGAGGGGTAATAAACAAGGAGGTCAAATGAAACATAGGCAGTGATCATTACATTGTTATCAGAAAGAGACCTTTCATGAAACAGTTATTGAATGACTTGAGCATCCTTGTGTTGATAAGCTGATTAATATATGTGGGGTGGGACTGGGGGTTGTGATGATGAAACCCCCTTTTTCCTGTTGAAAGCCATGGGAAAGAGAGTTGAGCTTCTTGAGCTGGACAGTTTGCACTCTGTGTCCACCGCCAAACTGCGGGTGTTGATTTCAGCTCTGAATCTAGACACCCTTTTCATGCAGCAAGAGATCATGTGTATACCAAAGGGAGACTCCAGTGCTGAGCTCAGTCCTGCATGCAAAATTCTCTGGATCAGGCCTAAATTCCCACTCTTCCCTTTCTCTGGTTTTTCTGTTTATGCAGCATTATTTTTAGGGCAGCTCCAGGTAAAACCATTGTGAACTTATGTATATCTACTCAGAAGTAAATCCCATTGAGCTAAGTACATGTAGGATTTGTCCTAGATAATTGTTCTGATAATTGCCACAAACATGAGAAGTATGTATATATAACTTTTTAAAGTATCTAAATATTTATACAAAATCCTAAAATCTTTTGGATTACTTACAAAGAGTCATGCCCTTAAAGCATATTGACTTTTGTGGTTCAACAAAGAATGGCATTTTTTTTAAATGTTTTAATAAGGAACATTCATACAAAGCGCTCTATGCAAGCACTAAGAATACTACCCAAATCTCTTTTGAGTGGTAGAAAGACACCTTGGCTCTGCCGTGACTTGACATTTCCTCCCCTAACTTAAATTCAGCAGGGATGTTATCAGTGTGCTGTTTTGGAAAGAATGACTCAGATGTTTTTCCCAAAGACAGACCTGAGATCAGTCATGTTAATCCAGTGTGGGGCCTGTTGTGCAATTTTTGACAAAGGATCAGGAGAAACCTGAGGTCAAAGGGCAACCACATGGTATGCCAAAGCACCTCAGATATTCATGTCTCGGAAATGAGATGAAATGAGTTGTTTGCTGTTCAAATGACTGGGACATTGAACGTCTCTCCTTCCAAGTTTCTATCACGCCCAGTCTCTCAAATCTCTTGGCACTGCCACTTCCCTATACACCTGAGTGATCTAGAGAACTTTATCAGAAATTGCATAACAACTGTAAAACTCTCTCTGCAATTAAGCCAAGCAGGTCTCATCTCCCTTAGCTGTAAATGGCAAATGGAACATTTGTACTTTCTCACTTCCTCTCTTTTAGACCTTGATCTCACTGCAGATGTAGTCCTTTTGCTATTGCTTCTGCTGTCTTTTATCTGAAGAATTTTATATTCTGTTAGGGGTCAGAAACATAGTGCTTTCCACTAGGACTACAACTCTCAGAATCCCTGACCACATTAACTGGTGTTTATTGCGGCTGCAGTCCAGAACATCTGATAGTCACCAAGTTATTCATCACTGTGTTGAGTTATACTTTAAGTTATTAAGTTCTATTAGTTCATTATTTAATATTATAAACCACCTTGACTATGGCTCTGTATGAAGGAAGTCAAGAACTGTCAAAAGAACTGCAGCTCTGTCATTTATCCATTGTTGATTTTGCCCAGACTTCACCTAGTCCACATGCCACCAGTGATGAAGGTCTGCGCGTGCGTACACACACACACACACACACACACACACACACACAGAGCCATCTTTACTTCACTGCTAAGATTCAGGAGTTTCAATGTGCCTTGATCTTCAGCTTTGGAAAGGTATCTAGCTAACCGAGGGAAAAGTATCTTTAAACTAAATACTGTCTTGGGGGGGGAGTCAAATTCGGCCTAATTTTGAAGCCTAGTTGGTCAGGCGCCAGCCACTTTGCAGCCCTCCCTGGCTAAACGAGTGGAAAGGATTGCAGCAGGAACCCGTTTGTCATTTTCCCATCTAGTATTTCCTCTTAATCTCCATTTCCCTTGTCCAAATCTTCAGGGAGATTTGGCCAAGCTAATTGGCAAACAAGATGCACAATCACAGTATGTTTAGACAGAAAAGATCCTACGATTTCCAGCATGCCTAACCAGCACGCATTTCTGGCTAAAGGTGCATTGGATTGCACCCTGAATGTCCTTGAGGAATGCTCTGGTACTTGCAGTGCAAGTTTGCTTTCCCCCTTTGAAAGGAAACTGGGTGAAGTGCACAAAACCCAAGAGGCTGGAATGTTTGTGCTCTGAACTTTAGATAACCCCCTTCCCCCTCCCGAGGAGCCTGACTGCACCTCTTCTTCAAAGCACAAGCTTCCCTCAAACGCCTGCTCCTTCTTCCCACTTTCTTCCCATTACCCTACCAAGTCCCCCCCCCACATTTTTTTTAAAAGGCTGTGCACTCTAAGCTCTGGCTTGTGTTTTATAAATTCCCCCATGTCTGAAGAAACTTGTAGGCGTTCTTCCTTGCCAAGATACACAATTGCCAAGGTTTAAAATATCTTTTAACAAATGCTTCTCTTGAAAATGTTTGCAAGTTTGTAGCTAAGGAAGCACATTTGGGTGTCGCATACACATTCATTGCATTAGGATATATTCCTTTCCAGAGCACAGAATGTGTATTCAGAACACTTGCTCACCACACTTAAAATGTCTTTCTGTTTCTACTGTAAATCACATTGCCATGGAAGCTTCAGGTAGCATCTCAGATATGCATGTAACGTTCCTAAGATTTATATGAGGAATAAATTTAACCAGACATTTTCCAAAATGAATTACAGGTAGAAGATGTTAATAAAATTGCAATTGCGATTTTATTATCAAGTCCTTAAGTAACCACACAATTTCTTTCTTGTAGCCATTATAATGCATGGATTCAAATTAATTGCTGACAGAAAGGTAATTTAATATGATAATATCTTTATGATGGCTTTTTAATCTTTATCATTACAGAGAACAAATCTGGAGGTGTTTAGCCAATCAGCTCACCCCATTAATTTAGTACCCTCTTGTGTCTCTGCTATGGCTGAATAGAGAAGAGATTGCTTTGAGAAACAATAATTAATTATCTCAATTGTTAAGAAATGAAGCCTTTAAAAAAGGAGGTAAGCTGGAATTTCTTATATATGATGGTGTCTACTTGACATTTTGTAATGTTTTTATAGTTTTCTTCCAAGGATCCCTGCATTCTTTGCTAATTTTGGTTAAATCAGAATCCATTATTTTGGGACAGCCGTGGTGAAGAAATGTGCATTAAGTTCTGAAAAGCCATTAATGCCTATGTAGGTGGTGGGTTCGAGAATCATTCAGAAACTCTTGTCAGTACAGCCTCCATAAAGGAACAATAAAGGCATTTATTGTGCATTTGTTATTCCGAATTAATGGGTGTTTATGGGTACTTTAGCTGAAGATATGATCCTCCAGTTTTAGTTCTGTTTCCACGCCCCCCCCCCCCACCTTCCAACACTTTCCCGTTTTGGGGACCTGTGGGCTGAGCTGGAAAAACCAAGCTATTAAACTACAAAGGGGGAAATGGCACTCTGACTCCTGGTGTATTTGTGCTATTCAGTGGTAGCTCAGCTCCACCTGGAGACTGTGTAGCAGAAAAGCAAGAAAGGAAGAATTTTGTGCAAAGTTCAGAGCTCACCTCTGTGCCAGAACCAAAAGTAGACAGAGCGCTTTACAGCACAGTAAATGCCTTACATATGAAGGGGTGCTGAAAAGTTCTTGGTCCAACCGAGAAAACAACAAAACAAAGTAACAAAAACAGCACAAATGAGCAATGCAAACAAAACAAAAAAGAGATACAAATCAAGAGAATAGTGGGTCAGGCTGAGAACTTTTAATTCACTCCCCCCCCCCATTATAGAAAAGCCCAAGCGCTTCAAGATCCAGCCCCAAACAAGCCAGGAGAGGATGGGTCCATGGTAGGGTGAGGAATCTGTGGCCCTTCACATGTTGCTGAACTCCAGCTTCCATCACCTGAGCCAGTTTGCAGGATTCACCCTGTTTGCTTTTGCTCTTTACAAGTTGCCAGCTTCTCAGGAAACCAGACTATACAGTAGTTTCAAACGCTGTGTATAAGTGGTAAGATGACTACTAGAACAGTCTTGACTGTTACAAGCTGAGACAACTCCTAAACTGAATTTCTAATGTAGGAATGTCAAGATGATTTCTCTTAATTTGGATTTATACTGTGGATACAAGGAAGAAGTTATTCATTTCCCTCTCTCTACCTGGCCAAAGAATCCCTTGCCCTCTCTGCCCCTTTCTTCTTGTCCTGTATTGCAAGCAAGCAGCTGTTCAGTCGTCATTGATGGGTCAACAGACATGACTGTCCAAGTGTGAAACACTCCATCTCCCCCATTTCAATATGAAACAGAGGAGCCAGTGGCCTCAATGCCCAAATTCATATAATCATCGGGAAAAGGACATGATGGTGGCTTCTCTTCCCTGCCCTGCACATTCCCCTGCCAGTTGCACGCTGCATGATTTGTCCAATTCCCTGGATGGCACAGGGGCTGCTGGGTCACCCGAGCCTGGTAAAGCACACGGCAGGGGCGGCTTCCGAGGCACTCCGGAACCCATGGCTTGCCAGAGGGTTCCAGGCCTGGGCTTCAGAGCCCCGCATCCTCCACATACCTCACTGGATTCAAATGACATGGCAACCCATGAGCCACAGGTGTAACTAAGCAGATCATGTGGTGCAAGACCAGCACACATGATGACAGGGAAAGGAAACGACTCTGGCTTTTTTCCCCTCGAGTGACCCTGCACACAGTATAAGGCAGTTTCTCACACTGGGAATAGTATTTTTTATTTATAATTTTAGTTGCTATTCAGCAGAAGAGACGGGGAAAAGCAAAAACATACAGTCACACAGCAACAACCGGAGATGTATTAAAACTGATCTTGAGCATATTATAATAATGTATGTAATACATCATGTGCACTCATATAATCAAAGTTCCTGTTTCACATCACTAAGAAAGGTTGTGGTAGGTTGACCAGAATGAGTGCTGGGGGAAGGGGTTGCAGCATGGTGCGATCTCTGGTGGGTGGCCCTTGATGGCCACTGGTTTCCACTGGCTCCTTGGCCATGACTCAGACAAAGTCTGGCGGTTGGACTGTATCTGACAGAAGACAAACGATTTTCAATTTACAGCTGGCTGACAAAAAGGAGTCCTGTGTGGGATCTCCAAATGCACCCTGCCATAAGAAAACCCTGTACTCTACAATGCCAACACTCAAGTAACTGAGGTCTGATAATATGCACAGAAAAGTAGTGAAAGATGAGGTGTGTCCTTTTCCAATTTCCATGAAGCTTCTTGAACAACTTTACACTTTGGCAAGAAGGAAGAACATGAAAAGCAGAAAAGGTGAAGAAGGATGACCGCTTGCTGGCTGCTTCTGTCTCCCTTGTGATTCACTCTGACTCACCCCCCTGACCTGCAGACAACCTCTGTCGGACTAGGAAGGAAATCTTTCTAAGTGTGTTTCTCTTTGAATAAAGCATACTCAATCATCACCACTGTTGCAGATTCCTCTCCCTTTTATGTTAGAGAAAGAGCAACGGAGTGGTAAGAGCTATAGGAAATGGAGGAGTGCCTGTAGGAAATGGAGAATGGAGTAAGTCATTTACTGAAACAAGCTACTGGGTTAGCAGAACAACCAAATCCCAGAAACAAAACCTACAAGATCAAACAAATGGTGATACAGAATTAATCAAGGCTTTACTAAAAAGGAAGAAGAGGAAGCCCCATCCTGTCTATACTGTTAGAAGAACCGTATATCCAGTGAAAACTGTTTGAAAGAATCATTTTCTTTTAAGAATCAAGGACATTTGTGGGAAGAAATGAGGGAGAGAGAATCACAATTGGAAAAAGTAATCACAATTTAAGTAGGGTGTACTGAAAGATGGAGCAGGAATCCCAGAAGGCACGTTTGAACCAACATGAAAAAAGAAACAGTTTTGCATTATGTGCTTCTTATCTTGTACGATGTGGTACTGATTATGTGTAGAGAATGATACTGAATTTTGTTGTGCTCTGCTGGCTGTGCACTGTTTTTTCTTTGCTGCTAATTCACAGCATCTTAGTATAAGGAAGGTGTTCACCACACTATCAGATCAAAGGAAAAGAGTATGGTTTTGACAGACCATGAACAAACTATACTGGCCACTATAGCTATGGAAATGGTGGTCCACTTTAGACCATGTTTCCTGTCCACACCCTTCTGGGATGCATCCAAATGTGGAAGATGTGGATATCCCTGGAGCAATGCACATACCACCAATTGCCAAGATGAAATGTGACTGATTTTCTTCAGAAGTAACTTGGAAATAGGATGAAAGGAATCAAGAAGTATTTCTTATGGCCCTACTGATTTTAGAAGTGTTTTCTTCTGCTTTGCCTTGCCACTGTTTCATGGTTCTACTTAAATATCAGAACAGCCAAGTCCTTCACTTTCAATTTTGACAGAACAGAGTGCTGAGAAACAGAGTTCAGAAACTGGATCATAGCTATCAGTGATCTTCCCCCACACCTTCTCTACAGTAAAGTACATTGATTTAATCCAATGCACCCCTGATGAACATATTTTTGTCTGTGTCAATAGCCAGATGTTTCACAGTTTCTTTGGAACCCAGTGGAATATACATGTCAAGAGGATTAAGGTACATGGTAAAGGGACAAGGAGGATTAAGGTACCTGGCAAAGTTAACGCATAGACATCCAGTAAAACCCTAAGAAGAACCCTCCAAGATCAAATCAAAGGTCCATCTTGGCTAGCAGTCTGTTCATGCAGTGCCCAACAAGTGCCAATGGGAAGCCCACAAGCAGGAGAGGAGCGCAGCAAGACCCTCCCATCCAAGTTGACTGGCATAGCTGGGGATAGTGGGGATAGTGTATATCCAACAAGACTAGTAGCCATTGCTACCTTTATCCAGTGGATGGATTTTCCTTTAAAGCCTTCCAAAGTGATGGCCATCGCCTTGGATAGTTTTACTCCGTGCTGTGAGAAAAAGGATGTCTTTTTAACTGTCCTGAATCTCCCACCAATCACGGTTCTAGTAGGATGGAGGAAGAGAGTATTAGACTGGCAGAAAAATACTTTGGCTTTGCCTGGTGCAGGGTTTTCTCATGAAGCAAATCCTGGTTAGGGAGACAAGGAGGGACTTTATATGGAGTCAGACAGACCGTTCGTTCATGCAGCTCAGTCCTAAGCAGACTTACTCAGTGGCTCTCCAGGGCTTCAGCAGGAGACAGAGATGCATGTATACATATGCCTGTCCATATAAAAGATTATCTAGATCTGCAGTCCCATGGAACTCTCTCTTCTTATATAGGCACAGATGGGCACAATGGGCAACTCAGTGTGGTTTCATGGTTATGCCTCACTATAAAACAGATTTGACACTGATAGATTATCTTGTTATCACAGCTTAGCTGCATGCTATTGAAGCTGAAATGTTCAGTCTTTTGTCTCATTTCCTTTATTCATGATCTCCCTTCCCTTCCCTTCCCTTCCCTTCCCTTCCCTTCCCTTCCCTGTTATTAAAAAAAAGAAAAACACTGCTAAGCAAAATGTTTTGCGTCCCTAATCGTGCAATCTTGTGCATAACTGCATTAAGTTACATGAGCTTGAATCATTTTTAAGGTAAGAGAAACTCTCATGAAGAATCTGTAATGCCACCTACTGGATGTATGACTCACTGCAGATCGCCTTACCTGGTTTCTTTGACAAATCCTTATTTGGTGGTCCTATGCCTGCCTGCCTGCCTGCCAGTCGTGAAACAGGGCTGTCCACAGACAATGCAGTGAGTTTTGCATATCTGCGGAGTATTCAGAAAAGGAGAAAAGGCTGGCAGATTACAAACAAAAAAGCAAGCAAATACACACAACAGCCTGATGGGGCCTGAACATTCCCATTGCCCTCTTGAAGGCACAGAAGCATGAAAGATGGGGGGTGAGCTGGTGGTGTCAGACCCCTAATGACTTGTGATAGCAACAGATTCTCCCAGTCCTACTCACCCCACACTCAAGGATGTTGGAAGCTTTTAAGGCTTCTGAGCACTCTGGAACTAAAAGAGCTCAATAGCCTACAAGGGAAATCACATTTTCTGATCCTGCTTAATCACCCCTTTGCAGACTCTCCAAGCTGTAAGGGGACAGAGCCTTGAACCGCTCACAATAACTGGAATGAAGGAGTGAAACTAAGGTCTGGACATGCATGCTTGAGACACCCATTACTGCATTTTATTTCAGTGGCAACTGTACATAAACTGCAGGAGGTTGATACAGAGCCCTCTAAGCCATGCTAGACTTCCCTGGTTTGGGTTTAGAATCACGTGGCTGTACACAGGAGAGCAATATTTACCTGAAAGCCCACCTTGGCTCTGATAAGAGGCCACCTCAGGTCAGAGCCTTGGACTGACCTTGTGCCTCACTTTAGAGCCAGAATCAGATGTCTTTCCTAAAGATCTGAATGGGGAAATCAACAAGTGACTGTGCCATTTTTATTGCTTGGCAGAACTGGATCCCATCATCAGGCACTTATGGGATCAAGCCTGCCAAATTTGTTGTGCAATGTTCTCTCTCTCTCTCTCTCTCTCTCTCTCTCTCACACACACACACACACACACACACTTTACTGTGTAAAAGAAACAGTAGTGTGTACTCTTATCACTCTTTGTTTCTGAACCGAATGGTCCTGTTGATCACCCTGGCCTTAGAGTACAATAAAGTCTTTTTAAAAACCCAAAGACCCAGCACAAAAACACAATTGATAGCATAACAAAACTAATATAGATACTACAGAAGCAAGTAATATGAAGCTGTTTCTTTGAAAAGCACAAATACTACCAGTAGTGCTAGTAGTTTAAACATTGATATCCCCCATAGTAATAGTAAAATGCCAAGTGCAGCCTGCTTTGCTCCATTGCCCAGATTCTACAGAGGCATCTGCTAATTTCCACAGAATCATTGCAAGACCCATGCACTTGGTACATCAAATATTTATCCCTGTTTTGTGCGTGTATGACAATCTTTCCTTCAGCTCTGGGGAAACCTGGTCCATCAGAAATAATCTAGAATACTGGTCAGCAGTAGTTTTGTTACAACAAAGAGGGGGAAAATGTAATTAAAGAAAATAGTAGTCCTCCTACCAACCCTGGCTTTAAATATATATAATTTACTTTGCACGATACAAATGGGGAGATGTTTTCTTGACATCCACCTGCATCTAGACAAGTAGCATGGTTTGTGTCCTGCCATCTCTGTGGTGAGAAGTGGAAATGATTGAACAACAAATGGACTGGAGCTTTTCTACAGGAGGCTGTACCTATTTTCAATTTCATCCCAGAAACAAGATTCTAATTCTACACAAAGCGCTTTTCCTTTCCTGCTTTTCTGCTACATAACCTCTAGGTGGAACTGTGCTATATTGGAATAGCACAAACACAAAGGCAGATCAGCCCTTTGAGAAATAATACCCTGTTTTCCCCTTCTAAAATTAAGTGTGAAAGTGCTCTGAAACAACAGAAGCAAAAATTGAAGATCACTGCATCATCTAGGGATGCTGTACACAACCATCAGTAAGGAATCACGAGTGCCCAATCAGTGCCTTGTGTAGAAAAGCTCCTGGCTTGCACAATATACCATGGCAACCAACATGGTGGGTTCTTGTGTCATCTGAAACCAGTGTTTTCTGCATGGTAGCTTAATTTGCACAAACAAACCACCCTGAGAATCTATGGCATGTTGTAGGGTTGTTCAGATACATGCCAGATTGTTGAGTCATCTGAGCTTATGAGATGCCCATGCCCAAAAGCCCATGCTGTTCTTCAGAATCTCTCTGATGCCAGTTCCAGCCTCTCTTTTCAGTGATTGCCTAGCTACTGATACCCAAACAGCACTTTGGAAGGTTTGTTTCACTGCCTTTGAAATTATATTTTGGTGCCTTAAAATTGCACAAATTTCTTTTTCTTTGAGGTGAGCAGAGCTGTCAAGGACAGGACGTTCAGGAAAGCATTCATTCATTCATTCATTCATTCATTCATTCATTCATTCATAGACTCATCATAAGTAGTAGATAGCACATAACAACAGGAACAGCATTGTAAGCTGCTGCAGGTTTGTTCACTTGTGGAGCTGCAAGATACATGCCAGCTGCCATGTTGTGCAGACCCAGGCTTCATGGGTTATTTGAGGATTAAATCACCCTAAAACAAACCCTGGGTTGTTCTACCATTGATTACTGTGACATGCAAACTAGGCCACTGTTTCTCTCATGCCTAAATGATACTTTTTAATGTATGAATCCTAGGTGTAGAGCATAAAAATGTAATGTATGATATGGCCTTGACCCATTAATACATCATGGTTGGGAAGACTCTAATCAAAGACTTTCTGTCTTTAATACCAGTTACTGCGAACAATTTAGCTAAACCTATTGAACTGGAAAATCGAATGTTTGTTTGTGTGTGCAAGTGCATGTATTAGCAAGGGAATGAGGTTATTTTGAATGTGTGTGAGAGTTTGTGTAGTAGGAGGATCTATCTTCCCATCAGTTCTGTGTGATAAATAGCTTGTATATGGAACAAAGTAACAGCCTGTGAAATCTCTTGAAAGCACTTAAACACCAAGCTAAAAGACTAATTTACTGAGCTGTGCACCATTCAGATACAGGAAGGCTAGATAAGGGACCAGAGACATGGTCCAGGGCAAGATTGCAAAATGTGTTTGTGGTAGTTGCCTTTGTTTCCGATGCACAGCATTCTGAGGTTGCATAAAAGGCCCTGGTAAAGACTGAACAGCAAGTTTTTCTCTTTTTCCAGGCTCCAAGTGAACTCACAAGGGCTCTTCATTGGTATTATTCTGTACAATCTGTATTTAGAGGTGGTTGTATTCTAAAATCCCTCTGCATTCCTGAGAATTATCATGCTACCTCTACTGTAAAAATGAGAGAGGCAAGGGGAGGCGAGAGTGTGTAACCAGATGATTCACTCTCAAAACCATTCCCTTTCAATATCTAATGTGCTCTTTGCCATGAAATGCTGAAATAACTGCAAGAAGAGGAAGAAAATGTAGTGTTAATAATATTATACAATTAATGTCATTATTCAGACCAAAAATAAAAACCAACACACAGTTTCTAATACATGTTGCCTGAGGGACACTGGATGACTTTAATGCTGCTGGTGTGACATCAAGAGGGAAAGAGAGCTCGTTCTTGCTAGCAGAAGCTAAGATGGAGCCCCTTTCACTTTTGATGCCCTTTAAGGCCCAGTTGTCTTTGCTTTTGCAGTGTTCAGTGCATGCTCACCTGCAAAGGTCTGCATTGCTTTAGCCAGAACAGAGAATGTTTCCTGCTCCCTGCTGTTCTGTCCCATCAAGTCTGATCCTGCACACGTTTCCCTTGAAGCAAGCCCAACTGCCTTCCATGGGGTTGGAGAGCTGCAGGCTGGACAAGGAGACCCTTCTTGTGCATTCCATTCGCTTGGCAGGAAGGCTAAGCAGCAGGAGACAGAGCAAGAGCACTTGTTTGATGCACCTGCTGTGTGATTCTGAGGAAGAAGCTGCCTATAATGCACAGCCTCTCCCAGGAGCAGTGGCAGAGAGAGCCCAGACCAGCGGACAGCATCCAGAGAGCTGCTCTCCAGACAGCCTTCTCTCTTGCTGTCTTCCTCCTCTGTGCATGTCCTGCCAGTGGCTGCTGCCACCAAGGCAAGCCCTTTGCTCAGGGTATGGATGCCTTTACTACCGCCTTCCTCACCCAGTTCACTGAGAGAGCCCAGAGGGAGGCATGGCTGGCTGTGGACTCCCCAAAGATACTGCTGTCTCCATTTCCAGAACTGCCTCCTCCACCACCCTTGCTGCTTCTTCCAGAGCCCCTTCCAGCCAGCTAAACATTTGTTTTTAATTGCATTTTTGAATACATATGTACGAAGTTCCATACTGTGTTTGAAGGTTTTATAGGAAAATGTTATGTGCAAATATGGAGCTCTGTGTATGTGCAGAGAATGCATGCACACCCACCCACCCACCTCCTCCTCCTCACAAGGCAAAATGGGATTCTGCATCCTGCAACAGCAGGGGCTTGGACCCGATGGCCTTCATGGCCCCTTCCAACTCTACTGTTCTATGATTCAGAAGCATGAAATGATTCCCATCAAGATAAGTTAGTTACATAACTTCACTGAAACTGCAAAGCATACACAAAAATTGTGATAAAAGTGGTCTCAAGAAATCTGGGATACGATGGCAGAAATGGCATGAGGGGAACAGTTTGAAGAACGTGTCCTGGACTGCTCAGGTGCTCTTATTACGGTGGTGGTGGGGGGGGAATCCTGGTGCAACCCAGCCCTCTGGAAGGTAGCTGGCGCAGAGGGGACTCCCTGCACCACCAGCCCTTTGCTGACCCTTTGCCTCAGCTGCCACCTCACCTCCCTCTCTGGCAGGGCTGCAGTGCCCCTTCTTCCCACTCAGCCCCAAGCTGATAAAGGCAGTCTTTGTTCATTGTGGCCCCCAAATCAATGCAGGAGGCTAGCCAAATACATTTTTCCGTGGCAGGCAGAACAGTAAAAGGTGCCCTCCTAAAGTCAAGCTGCAGAGGGCTCCTGGCCATTCGAGTTGCTTGAGCTCCTGAGGCAGAAAATCCTACAAGCAGCTGTCTGAGATGGCTGCCTCATTCTAATGCTACAGGCAGCCTCCTGCCTCCAACACCCTTAATTATATAATGAATTTTTTTCCAGTGGCATATTAGTGAACAGTTTCTATTAGCCTCCTGTCCCTTCCCCCCAGAAGGGAGAAATCCATTGCTCTGGTAACAAACCTTTTATTGTTGCTTGCACATAGGTATTACAACTTGCTTAGAAAGCAATGTGTAGGCCTCGCTGGAGCAAAACGTGGAAATATGTTTATAAAAAGGATCTAATTTTCTATCTGGCTGTTCTGTGCTGATTTAAAGAATGTCAAGCTCACCTCCAATCTTTTAATCTCCCAATATTCCTGCACTGAGCTGAATAGACTGGAATATTCTTCTAGGAATAGTCTTCTGTGATGGGGTGGAGGCACAACTTGGGTAGCACAAGCATAATTAAAACAGAACTAGTTTAATTAATTGGTATGCTTGCCAGAAGTTAAATTGTTCAGTGTTGTTCTTTCAAAATGACAACTTAATAAAGCCATCCACTGAGCCATCAACTACCATTAGGCCGATGGCTTGCCACTATATTACACCAGATGTTAATTTTCAATTGCACATTTCCCGAGAATGTGGCTATTGTTTAACCATGTTGTTCTGAGAGGCCTTTCTGAGTAAAATGGGACCAGTTAAATACAAATGAGATGTTATTTTTCCAGTGGAGTTAATTACAATGTGACATTATAGTTGGATAAAGTGATTTACATACAATGAACATGCCCTAATCTGTCCTCATAATGTTGCTAATTTGTTGATGTTTATATGAAGCTTGAAATAAAGTTATCCTTGGTTTAGGGTTATTAATGCTGCAAAAATTTGTGCTGCTATGCCCTTTGAGCTGAAATTTAAAGTATCTCCTGATCATTTTTCTTGTCCCCAAAAAACTAAACAAAAATTTACTAACGAAAATAGAAAACAAAGCTTTGATTATGAAATCTCCATGCCTCAAACATGGCACTTTACAGGGGGTTCAGATGATGCCATCTTCCATTTGTTATGAACTTCACACAAACTTCATTAATGGTGCAATCTTATGCATGTTTAGACTGAAAAGATCCTACAATTCCCAGCATTCCTCAGCCAGCTAAACATGCATATCATTGTGTCCTAAGGATGTCAATATGGAATAAGCACAACACCTTTTAGCTGGTAACACTAGTAGCTGTCTACATCCAGGAGCATTCACAGTAAGCAACTTTGTTGTAATCACGGATACTTTTCTGAGTATGGAGTACTCCATGACTGTAGTTCTGGCTGTGATATTCTTTATCAAGCATCTAGCGGGTTTCTGCTGTATCTATGTGCACATCAGTGTGGAATGGAGCATCCAGGCAAGAAAACAACATGTTTGTCTTATAAAGAGGGTGCTACACTGCTCTTTCCAGGAGCTACCCATGGGACTCACTCAGCAATCCTCTTGCAGCACCTCTGTCAAATGGGAGGCTGGGTCAGGAAGCCTGAGTCTGCCATCAGACTAAGACTGCATCCACAGTCGATGTGTTGTTCCATATTTCTCACAGTACTTTGCTGCTACAAGTCCTACTAATCTCAGTTGGACTTGCACTGATGGATGCAGAATTTAGTTCATCTTACTTTTTGGTAATGAGAGTACATTCAAGCTTTGTCCCAAAAATCAACCTCTATGTTTGTATATGGCTTACCCCTTTCTTTAAAAATGAGGCTTCTCAGAATTAAAAAGTGAATACTGCTTGATATGACACAGTACAACTAATTCACCCATGTATCCATTTTTGGGAGGCACATTCATGCCTGTGAACATATGCAATTCATATGGAGTGAACATATTCAAGCACCTCTTCCTCCAGACTGGAAAGGAAGACTAAATGCATTGCTTTTGACCAAACATAAAACAATAGTAGCCTTACTGGAGTGGGTCACAAACATATAGGGAAGGCATCAGATGCTGGCCCACCTCACTATTTCATTTGAAACCATATGGAGTTACTCGTAAGTAGTACACGTGTTCTACACACAGGCAGCACAATATGCTACTTTTTATTTGGAAAAAAAAGCTGGGTGCAAAGTGAAGGAATTACACACCCTATGCATCAACTGCCAAACGCTGCATACACCCAATAAGTGTGTTTTCCTCAAAAACCCTGCATGGTCACATGCGCTGACTTTACATTGGGTGGCACCAATGACATTCTGCTTAACTGGAGCAGTCAAATAGCCACTGCGGCTTTTAAGGCTGCATGCATTCAACATTTGCTTTGACCTCATTGGGAGAGAATGAGATTCCATCTGTCCCAGTGGCAAAGAAGGACTATATATGGTTTGTTCCCACTTGAGCTATAAAATCTAGGTATTACAGCTGTGCAAGGAGTAAAAATGACATTGTGAAATAAATAACTGAAAAGAACAAAAACATACCGAATGGGTATATTCAGTTCTGCTGCACAGCCTAAATAGTGTCAAAGACTTGTTGTGCAGCTGCTGTTGACAGAGGAATCTCTGCAAGTGGAGTCCTCAGTGAATATTTAGTATATCCATGTTCACTAGGCGTGATGCTTAAATATCACTCCAGCCCTTGAGGAACTGCATGCCTATTTTGAAAAAGATGGTATTGGATGCTTCTGGGATTGACAGAGACTTTAGTCAACTGCCCGGGGACTTATTAGCACTTATCAGTGGCAACCATACCGAATTGCTTATGCTGGGAATCAATATATACATCTATCATGACGGGTGGTGGAGAATGACCCTGACATTCCACAGAAGCGTGGAGTTTGTCAGAAGTGTAGTTGAAAGACTCCCCTCCTAACACTGGCAGGCAGGTTTCTGTAATGATCTTGATAATGATCTTATATTTACTGAGCACCTTTCATCCAGAAGAATTCCCTGATAAATTGTACCCACCACATAGCTTTCCCTTTCAAAGCACTCGTTTATGCACCTAGCTTGGGATGCAGCCCAGGTAACTCCAGAAAATGCACTGTGTGACGTGCCATGCAAAACAATTCCATCAAAATGGTAAGGGTAAGGAGGACTACATACAATCTCAGACAAACTGGGATCCATAGTATTTATCCCTCAAAAATATAGCACGCAGGCTGCCATGACAAGTGTTTGTACATTGCAGTGGAATATCGGCCTCACAGGTACATCTCACAAAAGCTACAACGCAGCACTTGGAACCTTGCCTTCATTATGAAGTATTGCTGAAACATGCAGGAGAGAGATGTCATGTGCCAATCAAGAAAAGTTACACCTCAAATACCAATCTCCCCATTTAAAAAAAAGAATTTCCACTATAAATTGATAGTACAGGCAGTCCCTAAAAGAAGAGAATGTGAACTTAAACAAGAGTAATATATGGATGTTGATGTTTAATTATACTCTTTTTAAAATCCCTCACAATGATTTTAGAAAACATAAAAAATTCAGATTGCCATCTGGAACCATTCACTTCCTTTACATAAATCTTACAATATGACATAACTGGCTGAATGAAACAGAATTCTACGCTTGGCGTGCCATTCTTGCTTGTCCTTCCAAAATGTATTATAACTTTTGACAATTGAACCTGATAGATGTAAAGATTCTAAGAAACGTCTTATTCAGTGCTATATGTTACATGCGTTCAATAATTCAACATAATACAAGGAAGTCACTTTGGAATGAAAGAGTAACCAGAGCACAGATGCAGACTTATGCCAAGCTAGCTAAAGAATCATTTAATTTTTATGATATATTCTTAGGAAAAGCTATACATGTTATGAGAACAAAAGAGATTTCTGCAGGACAAAACAAAAACATACCTAAATTATTCAAAAATTATAGGTAAAGCTTTTATGTAACAAGGAATGTTGGAATGTGTAATAAACAATTTACAGCATAATCTTACATACTCTATTTAGAAGTAAGTCCCACTGAGTTCAGTAGAACGTATTTTCAAGTGAGTGTTGGGAATGTAAGTTCTGAAGATGTTCAAATGCAACCCCCATTTCAGTCCTTGCATAGCCAGCACTGAGGGATGATGTGAGGTGAAGATCATCAACTGTAAGGTCACTTGTTCCCTATCCCTTGCATATAGAATTGTAGCCTTACAGTACAATCCTATACATGTCTACTCATAAGTAAGACATACTGCATCAATGGGCCTTACTCCCAGCTAAGCATGCACAGGTTTGTAGTCACATACAGCTCAATCTTACATAGAGAGCTTTGACTATTGGGCAGTACAGAAATGTAATAAATAAATAAAATATTTATTCAGAAGAAGGCCCTGCATTCACTCAGATTTACTCCCACAAAAATTTGCATATGTTGTAACTAAAGTGCTTCGGCTGTTGGGTGGTGTAAAACAAACAGACAAATCCTAGTAAGCAGTATGCTTTACAAAAATAGCACTTTTCAGATTTGAACCCTGTATATCGCAAACGCTTCAATCCACCCAAAGGGATAGGGAAGCATTGTGTAATGCATAATTTTCCAGAAAATTCAGAGGACAGAACTAGCAAGCAAAGAAAAATAGTAGGCCATGTATTTCAGGGTATCTGTATTTCAGACTACCTGTGCTACTTTCTTCAGAGTACCTAGATCAATTCACTGATTATACACTGCTAAAAATAATTACATAGACCTTAATATGCATGCCAAAGGCACAAACCCCTTTACTTTAAAAAAATGACTTGATCTCTGTTGATAATATTAGTATAGATATTATGAGGTATGTATTAAATTGTAACTAGAACAATTGCTCTTCAAACATACTGCTTTTGGCAATTTAATTCTGAATATATCCAAGCTGTGACCTTTGTGCAAATCTTGCCCTGCCCTGCTGAAATCTAGTTTTCCCACTCCAGAAAAATGAAATGGTGCCCTTGAGCACATAATTAGAACTTAAAGCTGAGCTGAGCTTTGCTTTATAAAATAACTATTCTTTCTGTGTAAACTACTGACTCCAAACAAGGGCATAGGTCACAGAATAATATTGTTCCCATTCTCTCCTTCCAATCCCTACTCTACTGAATAGCAGTTGGTTAAATGACCTCTTTTCTCAGCCATTGATTTGGAAACTTGCTACTAATTGATTTCCCTCTTTCAACCTGAAGCTCTAGAAATTCATCCAGGCTTTACAGTGTGCATGTAGGATATATATAAAAGCTTCCTTTCACTTCGTAATTGCCGGGATTTAATTGTAATTCAAATACCAGTGGAAAAATGCTGTGTCCTAAGCTGCAGAGGAAATTAGATAAGTCTATTTTTTAAATTAGATAAGTCTACATTTTACATTTGAAATCTGCATTCCTAACAATAATGGAGCCTTCACACACTTACAGGTTGTGTGGTGGTGCACCAAACTATGGAGCTTTCCATTTAGCCCTCTGACAAATTAGACACTGCAAAATAGAGGTCTGAAATGTATCTTGGCTGAACTGTCCCCTGAGTTGTCATGATGCTTCCGGTGTATCAACAGGAGCCCTGGGACATGAGCTAGGCTATTACAAAGCAATCTGATTTACTCTCTCTGGTAAGTACTGGGAACGTAACCAACTTTCCACTCATGATTTTATGAGTTAAAAGTTTCCAGTAAAGGAAACCTTGAAGGTAAAGGGTCCAACTGTAAGCATATTTAGACAGGGAAAAGTCCTAAGCTGAGGCTTTTTCTCCTCCTACAGGACATAAGATGGCCAGCAAAGTGAACGAGCACCTGCAAAGTATCTCAAGGAGGAGAAGCCTATCAATGGCAACTAGCCTTGCTGGCTATGTGCCACCTGTTAGTAGAGGAGGCGTGCCTAAGTGCACTGACTGCTGAGGAGCTTGGGCAGCTGGTTTGCCACCATGTGAATGGAGTACTGGCCTAGATGGACCATTGCTCTGATCCAGCATGGCATGTCCTATGTTATGGTCTAATTATTCATCTCGGCATGTGAGATTTACCACATGGCTTACTATACATATGTAGACCAATGACATCACCCCAGTAAATGCAGGGAGATTTCAGTCTAGAGGCCTATCTTTTAGAAGTCTGTTTTTTAAATGAGCAAAATTCTTCTGGTATAGGCACACTATCATAAAGAGGTATTTAAAAAGCTTAGTCAATTATATGAGTTTCAGTTAATTAATCAATTCAGTCAAATTTGCATATGGCTAAAAGGAATTTTGAAGCAAGAAGCATGCTGTTTTTAAATAAGTCACACGTTTTAAGCAGCAATCAGCATAAGAAGAGGCATTTCGTGGGGGGGGGGGAGGATGCCACTTCTAAGATGGTGCTTTGTGTAGTTTTCAGTTAATATAAACCAGCTAATTGGTTTGATTAATTGAATAAAAACTTTTAATTGATTTAAAAGATGCTGCCAATTAAGGCAACATCTTGTGATTTAAAGGTGCTGCCTTACTAATTGGCAGCACCTTTTAAATCAATTAAAAGTTTTTTATTCAATCAAACCAATTAATTGGCTATGCAGCCCTATTATTCAGTATTCATTATCCAGTTGCTGTGCAGGATCCACATATCTTTCCAGATTAAAGTTCTTCTGTTACAGGAAAATCACATGCTTCCAATGCTTGCACAATTGCTGCCAAAAATGCAGTTTCATTCTAATAGCCTGGAAAGGAAATAAAGATTTATACTTTTAGCTATAGCTATAGATTAAATTCTTTTTTAAGGGATGGGGCTGTCACTCTGCTTGGCACCCTATCATTATACTAGCTTTCCTCTCAGGTCAGGCCCCTGTCATTCTTGTTCCTTATTTCTCACTCAATTCTCAATTGTTCCACTGAATTTCCACTTAGCATCCTGTTGTTTTACTGCCATTTTGACCCAGAACTATGTTATTGCATTGATTTTCTTTCAATTTAAAATGCTGAATGCTTCCCAGTTGCCATGTAAATACAGTGTTCTGTCCCCTCACATGGTGGTGTCTGTGGGGCAACGTAAGTGTAATGTTGGTGATGCCAATATAATGCATCAAAGCTAGCGAGGTTCTTTTTTACTGGGGCTCCTCCTGATGTGTTTTAAATACCATCATAATGCGCAGGTTTGCCATGCTGAATATAAATTATGCATTATTACCTTTGGAAGGACCGTGATGATTTCTGTGGCCACTCAGGAATGGCCTTGCATGCCATTTTTCTTGGTAGGAAGGTGGGGCACAAATCAAATATTAAAGGAATCATCCTCTGGTCATCACAGCCTAGCATCTCTGTAGCTATTCTGGCTATGGGGAGGAGGGGGAGAATGAGAGAAAGAGATTAGGAGTGCTTCCAGATGGTTGGCTTCTAGCACTACCAATCAAAATATGCTGTGCTGCTTTTCTATCTTTCCCACCCATGGCATTGAAAAAGAAGAAGAAAAAAGACCAGAAACCACGGGAAGATAAAGAAAGCAGTGAAGTACGGCAGAAAAAGTTTGCACTGGAAGTTTCCAAAACAGCATTTTCCTGTGATTTATTTTTCCAGGGAAATTTTCTATTTTATAAATTTGTAATGAACAAACACAATGAATGTGTGTCAATTGCAAATAAAATGACCTATAACAATTCTAGGATACCTTATTTTAATATTGTTGCGCAAAGTATCGTTTGGTTTTGTCTGTTTAGTATATTTATTTTCCTTCTCCTGGGTACAGGACTTGGCATTTATCCCTATTAAATTTCATTCTGTTGTTTACAACACAACACTCCAACCTATTAAAATCCCTTTGAATTTTGTTTCCATCTTCCAGAGTAATACCTATCTCACCAAAGTTTGTGTAATTTGCACATTTGGAAAGCATTCCCTGCACTTCCTCATCCAAATCATTAAAAAAATGTTGAAGAGCACTGGGCCCACAACTGAACCCTGTAGTACCTCATTTTTTACCACTGCCCAGTTAGGGAAAGTGACATTGATGAGCACTTTTGAGTCTGATTCTGTTGCCAACTATGGATCCACCTGATCAATGTTCCATCTAGCCTAGCTTTTAGCTAGTTTGCTATCATGAGGCACTTCATCAAAAATCTTTGCAGAAGTCAAATTACATTCACAGCATTCCCACAGTCCACAAGGGAGGTTACCTGATTAAAAAATGAGATCAGATTAGTCTGACAGAAATTTTTTTATGCCTTCTTGTAATTCTATGCAATCTGCCAGATTTCTTCCATTGCAGCCTGGACTTCCTTTCACTTACTTTATGTGGCCTTTTTGTTTTCAGATTCTCTTTTCAAGAAGCCATACTGGCTTCTTCTGTTTTCTTCTTTTCTTGCGGAACTGTCTGCAGTTGTGCCTTTAGAAGGCATTTCTGAAGCAAGATATGTGAAAGAATACATATATGTCATCAAAGTGAGAAAAGTGTAAGAAAAGTTACTTGGCAGGTTGTGCAGACTCAATCTGTGAATGAGATGGTAGTATAGTGTGAAGGTGTCAGATTTGTTATGCACTTGGAAACATATGGAGACAAGGCAGACCCACACAAGAGTTACAAGTTCCTCTTGAACCAAAATCGAGCCAGACATTTGGCACAAAGCATTAAAAAAATGGCACAACAGCTTTAAAACTGAACCCTGGAGAAAAAAATAACAGATGCCGAGAAGCATTTGGTTCAGGTGAAATCATTCCTAGGGAATGAAGATTAAGAAATTTCTAATTGCTCAAATGTTGCAGAGGAATTGGGGGTACTGTGTTGCAGTGGTTGGAGAAACTGAGATTGTGAGGAGCACCAAAATTCTCTCTCCAAACTGGGAAAATGGGTATCAAAATCACAAATCTGATTCAATATAAGCAAGTGTACACATTGGGGTAAAAGCCCAGCTTCAAACATAAACTCATGGGATCTGAGTTGGCAGTAATTGACCAAGAAAGGGGTCTTGGGATTGGGGTGGCCAGTTCAATGAAAATGTTGACCCAATCTGCTGTGTGAAAAGCAAACACAGTGTCAGGCATAAGGGACTGAAAATAAAACTGCCAATGCTATATGCCCATTTATAAATGTATGGTGTGACTGCATTTAAAAGTACTGTATATAGTTCTGGTTGCCACACCTGAAAAGGGGCATAATAGAATTGGAGAAAGTGCAGAGAAGGGCAACTAAAATGATGGAGTGGAGCAACTCAACTATGAGGAAGTGTTATAACAAGTGGGGTTGCTTCGCTTAGAAGAAAGGTAAGAGTAGACATGACGGAAGTGTACTGAATTATGCAAGGTGCACACACAGTGGTCAGGGAGACTTCTCGTCTCTTCCATATATTAGACTCCAGGGTCATCCTATCACACTGACTGGTAGGAAATTCAGGACAGATACAAGAAAGTATTTTATCATGCAGAATGGAAAAAACAGAATTTGCTTCCATGAGATACAGTGATGGCCACCAGTTTGGATGGTTTTCAAAGGGACTGGACAAATTCATGAAGAAGATGGCTATCAATGGCTACTAATCCTGATATGTTAACTCTGGTAGTTGAAGCCTATGCACACTAGTTGCTGGGGGCTTGGACAGGAGGGTGCTGGTGCACTCATATCCTTCTTGTACGATCCCGTAGGCAGCAGGTTGGCCTCTGTGTGGACTGTTAAGGTTAGGCCACTGGCCTGATCCAGCCTGGCTCTTATTTTCCCCTAACATGGATACATGTCTTAGTGCATTGGTCCTCAACTACAGCCCGCAGGACGGATCTGGCCCACCATGGCCATCCATCCGACCTGCGCCGCCGTTCACCACCCACGCTTGCTGCACAGGTAGGGAGGTGGTGGCTCGCTCAGAGACCATCTCTGAGAGAGTAAGCCACCACCTGCCTCCTGTACGTGCGTGCTTGCAGCTGCCTTGCAGGGCAGGTGGGGAGGTGGTGGCTCGCTCGCTTGGAGATGGTTTTGGACTCACTGGGAGATCTCCTGATGCCGCCTTGCACAGCCAATGCTTCCTCACAGGCCCGCGACGGTCACCACAGCCTTTCAACTGGCCCCCTATTCAAAAAGTTTGAGGACCCGTCTTAGTGTGATGTGAAGCTAATACTGAGAGAGGCACTGAAGATGTCTCAACAGCCATAACAGAAAAGAGCTAAACTTTCAGGATAACCCCGCAACCCTAAAATATCGTGAACGAAGCCGGGCGAAAATGGGAAGTCCCCAACAAGCCACCCCGACGTGCACACATTATTTCTTTTGCTCAACCTCAAGCAGGCGATGAAAGCAAAACAAAATTTGTTAACGAGCGAGGCAAAGAATGGGGAACGGACCGCAATTTCAGGCTCACACGGCCTAAAATAGCAACTTAAAAATCTTATCCGCCCACATAAGAAGGACGGAACCAGGACGCTCGGTAAGCGGACCTGGAAACGGCAGAGAGCGCTGAGAGGGAGGCGCGGCCGCTGAGCCGCGCAAGGGCGACTCTTCCCGCCCTTGGCTGCAGGGGCGCGCCGCTGCAGAAAGCGCGGCGGCTCCCTCTCGGGCCGGCGTCGTGCCAGCCGCGCACGAACAGGCCGCGGAGGCTCCGAAAATGGCAAAGCACGTTTTCCTCACGGGACCCCCAGGTAGCCTCCCTCGCGGCGCGGCGCTCGGCGAGCAAACAGAGAGGAGAGCGCGCCGGGGGTGGGGAGGGGTAGCCATGCAGCCGGCGGAGGAAAGAAAGCGCACGGGGCAGGCCCGGCGGGAAGCGGGCCTCTCCCGTAGCTCGGCCGCCCCCAGGGCGGGGCTCTTCTCGCGGCACCGGCGGAGTGAATTCCGCCTGAATGGCCGGCGGCGGCCCTGGGAGCAGCGAGGGAGGGCCCCCAGTTCCTGGCGAGCCGCGACGGAGCTTGGCGGAAGAGGCTCTGCGGCCTTCTGCCTCCCTCCTCTCTCTCGCAGTACGGTGCTCTTTTTCCGGGGAGCAAGGCTGGGCGCTGCTGGGGGGGGGGGGGGCTTCTGAGTAAATATATTTGAATTTCCAAGTTCAGTGCTTATTCTGCAACACCGCCCCAAATATCTCCTGCTCGTTTTACTGGCTGAGTTTCACAAAGTATGAAAAACTGATTACATGGTCTAGCTTACTCGGTAGAATCCCACGTAAGCCTTACTTAGAGAAGACCCATTAAAAATGTATTTATAGTTGTCAGCTCCATTTAAGTCCCCATTCAGTTGATCTTCAGATTTTACTCAACGAGATAGGTTGTCATCCTAGCCACACTTTTCCAGGACTATGTCCCACTGCACATGGTGGCGTTTAGGATGAATTTGCATAGGATTGGGCTAGAAAGCTGCAATTCCCAAACGTACTTACATGTGAATTTATTACTAATTTTTATAGCAGATTGACTTTTTGTCTGCCCTCGTGGCTCTCACCTCTTCTTTTTGGATCCTTTGCAGATTTTAAAAATTGTTTCTATTTCAGTCAATAAGCAAGGATCTGCGGTGCTCCTTACTATTTCGATGGCATGACTTAACTTTTAAAAATGATTTAGTATGTCAGATGTAAGCAATGTACAATTATGGAACTATCATCATTGCTGTCCCATTTTATTGCAATAAATTGGATTCCTGGGAGTTTAAATTATGAACTAAGGAAACAGTAATTTATCAGAGGATGCTAATATGATTATACAATATGACAGGAATAGAGCTTCAGGTGAATTCGAGGTTACATTTATAAGTATAGACCCTGTTATTATATAGCATTCCCTGTGGGAAAAAATGAAACGAGGGAAATGCTTTAATGAAGAGGGAAAATCCTTAATAGAGGGCACAACAAAATAGCTAAACAAATATTCTTGCATATATAGGCTACACCTCTGATCTTTGTAAACTGATGATTGTATTCCTAAAATGATAGTGAGTATCTGTGTAATTGCACAATACATTACCTGCTTGGAAGTTCCAAATTAGGAACAACTTCTGTTTGCAGCATTAACCATTCACTCTGCAGTAAGACTAATGGGGAATTATTGCTGTCATCATGTGCAAGTGTATTTTCCTGGAGGATCAGTGTAAAAATGTGGTGGTTTTATGTTCCCATCCCATGTTTCTGGCATGACAGGGCATAAATGGCATGGCTTTATAATATAAAGTATTTAGTAAAGTTCGGAGCATAACAAGAGGTGCAGGCTACCCCTGGAAGGCCTCTTTGCCTAGCACCTCCATTGCAGTGACACCAGCTGGGATCAAACAGCATGACAACCCACACTCAAATGTCCAGTACGGACTGAGTGTAGGTTCTCATTGAACCATGTGTTGTTCAGTAGCCTGAACTCAGTTGTACCAGCAAGCAATGACTTCTTAAGCAGGAGCAACCCATGAAGACAGCCCATTGTTTGTTGTTGGCTGGTGAATGTGGGTTATACATGTTATCAGACAACATGATAGTCCATGATATAACAGCACCCCACCCATATTCAGTCCTTGAGTTATCATGTTGTTTGAACGTAGTCAGTGTGTGCTTCAGTTAGGAAGAAGCCAAAAGGGTCTGTATAAAAATATTTGTTTCAGAGTGTAACAATGCTACTGAAGAGGTGGCATTACAAAAGCTCTTTATGTTTCAGGAGTTGGAAAAACAACATTAATCCAGAAAGCTGCTGAAGTTTTGAAATCATCCAGTTTCCCTATCGATGGATTTTATACACAGGAAGTGCGAGAGGGTGGCCGAAGAATAGGGTTTGATGTTGTCACTCTGAGTGGAAGAAGAGGAATTTTGTCTAGAGTTGGGTATGGATCTTAAAAGATATTCTCTGACACTATATGCTGAGACCTTTGTGGAATACATAAATACCTATTTAAGATCACTGCTTTTGTGAGTGTGACATCACTATGTGGCAGTGAGAATGGCTTTTAATTTGAAAACGCTTAATTTGAAAATCACTCATTGCCTTCTTCAGTGAGTCTTACCTTCTCATGATGTTCCCTAACTATGACAGCCTCAGTTTTGTCAATTTGCTTTTAGGGAAAGTTCTGATTTGATTTAATTTAGGACCTACTTGTTTGTCTTTATCGCAAGCTTCTAAGACACTTAATTGAAAGTTGGACTAATCCCACTTCTTGAAGCTTCACTCCCAAGCTGACATTGTCCTAGAAGCTTACAGCTTCTGGTAGACTCCATTTTCCAGCTCTGTTTGTCATGTTTCATATGAAAAGTCATACTGAATCAGACCAGTGGTCCATCCATCAGGCAACACCGTGTCCACACAGAGGTAAACCCACTGCCCACAGGATCCCTCAAACAGGATGGGTAGAAGAGTTCTGGCTCCCCAAGTTCCCCAGAAATTGGGGCATGGGGGCCCACCACCCTTGATAACAAAGGTGGTACATAGCCAACAAAGCAAGTAACTATTGATAGCTTTCTCTCCCATGAATCGGTCCAGCCATCCAAATTGGTGACTATCACTACTGCCTAAGGTGATGCATTCCATAGTTCATTATAATGTTACACGTACAGTCCAGTCAGCACTGGGATAGCAGCAGCCATTTAAGAAAGATAGAAGTAGCAATCTAAGAAAGGGTCAGGAAGAGGAAAAGGTATGAATACTTCGTTTTATTGTAAGACTGTCCAGAGACCATTTGGTAGCAGACTGTATGCAAAAGTTTTACATAATGCTGTTGGTATGCCACCCATGGTTTGTGGTTAAGGAAAAGAGTCCTAGAAAGTTCGTTAATTGTTCCTGTTGTTTGCAGTGACTAATTTTTACTATTGTCTGTCTTTATTCAGTTCTGGCCATTCATCAGCAAGGCATGAATATCGTGTTGGCCAATATATAGTAGACTTAGCTTCATTTGAACAGTTGGCTCTTCCTTTGCTGAGAAATGTGAGTCTGGAGCATCTGGAAAACTGTACTGCTTTCGGTGAAGAGAATGTGATCACAAGTTCTTACTGAAATGAAAGTACATAATCCATCTTTCCAGCGACTATATAGGCCCATACACGTAAAAGGCAGTGGTTCTTTTTAACAGTATTATTCTGCCTCATTCTTTAGGTAGCACACTTTGATGTGATCATGCATTTGTCCTTCAGGGACACACAACTTTGGAGAAATTTTGTTACAGAACCTAATGGACTCAAGAAGCTAACTGGAAATGTCTGTTTATGTGTTTTTTTCTGATTTATTTATTTTTCGATTAATATCCTGCCTTTTTCCTACAAAGGGCTCAAGGCAGCTTACATCATTCTCCTCCTCCATCTTATCCCCACAACAACAACCCTGTGAGGTAGGTTGGGCTGAGAGTCTGTGACTGACCCAAAGTCACCCAGTTGGCTCCATGGCTGAGCAGGGACTAGAACCCAGATCGTCTGAGTCCCAGTCCCATGCTCTTAACCACTGCACCACACTGGCTCTCTGGAGGCCTGGATGTTGCCTTCTCTACTTCTCTGGCAGTAAAGTTACACTTCATTATTATACAAGATGGCTGTCATAGCAGTCTATAATACATTTTTTCACTAAGATACAGTATAAGGAATATATTTTTTCTGGCTCTTGACAGATGATGACATAGTTCATGCTCGAGATCAGTCTTTTCTAAACTTGGGAGTACAGAAATTGTTACAACTCCTATAATCTCTTCCAGTGGCCATTATGGGAGTTGTAGTCCAACTAATTCCCAACTTTCCATGGTTGAGAAAGGTGCTTAGTTACTCCTTTCAGACCAGTGGTGGGGAACTTGTAGCCCTCTAGATGTTGTTGTACACCCCTCTCATTAGCCCTCACCATTGACTCCAGTGATTAGGGCTGAAAGGAGTTGTAGCCTGGAACATCTGGAAGGCCACAAGTTATCTTTCCCCTGCTCCAGGGAAGAAGTGAGAAGGAACCATAAGTAAACTTTTAGGCTTGCTGGTGGCAAAGATGTCCTTTTGTGAATCAGAATCTAATTTGATTTGCAAGATATTATTCAGATTCTCTAACTGCTCTGCTGCCCTTGATATGATCCAACTTGCATTGTCTTCCCTATTTGTTTAATTTCTATCCTGCCCATTAGTCAGGATGACTCCCTGGACAGCTTATAGAATGTGAAATTGGAAAATACTGAATTTCTGCTGAAAACAATATCTTCTATAATCAGTGACCCTCCATAAGGTAACACACAGGACCATCTGAAACCTAAGATGGAGAAAGGGAAGAGTAGAAATTTAAAAGCTTTATGTATTTACATTGATAATTGTGTGACTGCTCTTGTGCAGCAGCCATATAATTACTAAATGAGATATAAGACACTTTGTGTCCAGAAAAAATTCTCCAGAAATAATGATGATAAATTGAATTCTCTTTGATAACTACTTTTCACCTGGAGCATATCTAGGCACGAAGTATGTAATATAAACACACTCCATTTAGTCAATATTTTACTAGCGCATTTCCTGCATTTTCCTCTGCTCATAAAAAGCATCACAGTGTATTTAACAACAGAGTAATAAGTGGCTTGGACAGTGGGATAAAACCTGGAGGTGAATTAATACCAGTTTAGCTAGCTTCTGTCAACAGTTATTTCAATAGGTGGAGGGCCATGTGTGTAGACACAGGAGGCAGGTGGGAACATTAGAATTCAGACATTTATTACAAGCTGCCCAGGTGCATATGAATATAAAGGTTCAAGGAAATATTGGAAATTGAATTAGCAATGAGGTACTGTGATGTTGTGAACAATTTGACAGGAATTGAATCTTGGGCTGCTGTCCAGTACAAACTTATCTGACAGTAAGTTCCATTAAGCTTAATATAACTTATTTCTGAGTAGGTATTCACAGTATAGCCCTATTAATGATGCACACATATTCATTCTTCTAAAATGAGTATTTGTGGAATACCTTTATTAGTCCAAGCAAAAGATCACACAGTGGTACAAGCTTTCAAAATCTTCCAGTTGAAAATGCTGAGGATGTTGCAGCCATGGTGTCTGCATGACTAGAGTTCTTAGTGTTGGGGAGGAAGGCTCTGGGAGGTGATGTGGTGGTTTCAAGTTTTGCCTGGAGCTGTTGGAGCTGCTCCCAAGAACGCTGGGAAAAAGGAAAGGCTGATAGCTTTGATGTCCCATTCCTGAAAATGTAAAATCCAGCCATTGCTCATATGAAAAGTAAGGAGTATTGGACTGAAGCAGATCTTCCCTTCAAGGAAGAGTCTCTCAGGGGTGTTGTTTGAAGAGTACCTTAAGAACATAAGACCCCTGCTGGATCAGACTAAGGGTCCATTCTGATTCATCGGCCAGGCAAATGCCGATGAGAAGCTCACAAGTAGGATATAAGCACTATAATAGTACATTCCCAATTGTACCTGCCAGCAACTGGTATTCATAGGCATACTGCCTCTGATACTGGAGCAACTATATAGCCATCATGACTTGTACTCATGGGACCCATCATCAAGGAATGGAAGGGCTTATATGGGACTTTTTTGGATTATGTTTGGGTCAGGTCTGTGTAAGACTGGGATTCTAAGCACCCTTAGTAAAACACGGGCTTCCTTGAATTCATTTGGACTGACTTGAGTGAAAATGCATTTGGTTGCACTGCAGAGACCCTGCTCAGACTGTGAACTGCACTCAGAAGTGAACAAGCAGTTTCACCATTTTCTATAATTGTGTTGCAAAGGGTGGGGCTGCAAAGAGATATTATAAGGACAGTATAGCCAATCTTAGAACCAGCTTATTTTCCTTTAGATCCCTCTTGGGGTTTTTGGTTAGGGTTCAGACATACAGGCCCCAGTGGTGTCTGAAAAAAAGAGACAGTTGCACAGAAATAAGCCAGCAGACAGACTAGCACCCTGTCTGTGTGAGTTTTTAACATATAACACCATCATTAATAGCTTGCTTTATTTGGAAATGTGTGATAGCTTTTCTTTTCCTCTTTTCTAAAATTATTTTTCAAAGAAACCATTTTCTTGAAATTGATCCTTTCTTGCTGTGTAGAACACTAACTTAATTTATCTATAAATCTACTAAACTTGCTTGCCAGATATTTTAATCAGATATATTTTTTCCTCATAGGCTGATCTTGGCAGCAGTGCCACAAAAAAGGTCTGTATAATTGACGAGATTGGTAAAATGGAGCTCTTCAGCCAATCATTTATCCAAGCTGTCCGTCAAATTCTGAGTGGATCAGGAATCGTGATACTTGGAACAATCCCCATTCCCAAAGGAAAGCCCTTAGGGCTGGTGGAAGAGATCAGAAGCAGGAAGGAAGTGAAGGTCTTCAATGTAAGTAGCTGAAAAACCCATTCAGGCAGTTTGCATTTTTAGCATGGCACTCTATTGATTTCCTTGTACATTTAATTACAGTGCAGTCCTGTGCATATTTACACAGAAAACATTCCTAGGACTCCCTGCACTCTCCAGCCGTCATTACTGGTTGGGGAATGCTGGGAATTTTGAACTTTCTTTTGTGCATAGGACTGAACCCTTCATTAGTGATCTGAAGCGTTGGAGGGAAAAAATGGGAACATTAGGGGAAAAAAGAGGTTTTTTGCGAGGATAATTTCTAGGTTCTTTTTCTGAAAAACTAAGTTTTGGTTTGTAATTTTTGTTTTGAATTTAAGACAAGGCTTTATATATACTTTCCCAATCTTTACTCCCCACAAATCAATTTCTAAAAACTTTACAATAAGAGTTATTCTATAGAAAGACTAGAGTAATGTAAAATTTCTGAAAATTCTGAAACCACTGAGGAAAATGCTTTTCTAATATTCTTTGTAAGATTCCCAGCATAGTTATTTCTTCCATTTCTTATTAAAATTATTGATCTAACGTTACGTTTGCGGACTGATAGACATTGAAGGATGTTCCAATTTATGCTGAGTTTCCCCCTTGTGGGTAGAGTCACCACATAACACTATGAAAGAAGATGTGCATTGCGGTTTGTTCTCTACTGTCCTGTATTTCTGGACTTGTTCTGGTTAGATGCAGTAACAGTCAATTAATGTAATTCTAATCTAAAACACACACATGAAAAATCCATTGTAGGTTATCCTGCCACCAGATGAAACAGACCAGCATGTGCATGATCTCACCTATGCTTTTTTAATTAACATTGAGGCTTGGGTCATTAGGACTCAGTGCTACAGTTTTTTAATAAAGTGTTCATATATCACCACTAGACAGTGCTGTCTCAGCCAGGAAACTCTTCCTGTTATTAGAATAATCTGTACTTAACAGAAACTTAGTATCTGATTCAAATGGTTTAGGCATGTGATTGACACAACACTTAGACAACCTTTAACCCCCACCCCCCAAGAAGAAGAAGTACTATGCTTGAGGAAGAGTTAACAAATGCAGTATTACAGCCTGCAACACATTCAGTTTCAGGGCAATGCTTGTCATTTGATATTTACACAGCACCCTGAAAAATGTGACAATCTTACACACCTCTAGTAGCATCTGATACTATCAACAAAAGTGACTTGAGGTGAGTTAAAACATAAGGCTAGGTCAATTCCATTTCCCCAGATCAAGGAGATAAAAATATGGCAATTCCTGTCCTCAGGAGGGAGCCTTAAGGATGCCATGTCATAAGGCAGAAAGGCAAATCCAAGTCTGTGTAAAGTTAAGATGGGTGCTTGCTCAACCTCTGAAACACAGACATGTGAAAACATGGTAATATTTACAGAACTAAGATGGGTACAATATTTTGTGAGTTTGGTTCATTATTTGTGATCTTTAACAGTGGTATTGACTTAACAGGTGATTTATGGGACTGGCTTTGGAGACATGTATCCCTGCATGCCCAGGGTTCCCGGCCTACAGACTGGCTAATAAACTGGAGTGCTGGTCCATTTAAAAGCCTCCCAATCCATTGCATATAAGGGAGCGAAGTCTCAAATGTTATAGAATGCCATGTCCTTTTTTTCTTTGCTGGCTTTTACTTTCCATCAGATTCCTGAGAGCCCACACCAAATGTTAGCACCTAAAGCTTCTAGGCATCCAGGACATCTTCAGCTCTGCCTATCCCTTTACATCACAGTATTTTTTGGTCCTTGTTTGAGTTGCATAACATTTTCATTCTTCGTCAGCATGATCGCTGTCTTCTGTTTGTCTGTGTCTGGCACCTGGTAACAACATGTCAAGTCCTCTTTATATTGAGCCTCATGAATCTACAAGTACCAGACACAAAATCAATATGGGCAAATACCCAAGATGTTCTTGATTCATTCATGTCAATTTATTTTGATAAAAGCCTCAAAGAATATAGATTTCCAGCTCTGTTTCTTTTTTCTACTTGATTCCTTTTTCTTTCCTATAAACACACCAGCAAACCCATCTCCACAGGGATTATGCAGGTTGATTTTAGCCTGATCATTCCTGGTTTTTCCTCCTCCCCACCCCGAGATGTCTTGCTCATGCACCCTTGAAATGTTCCTCCTAGTTCCTTTCTATGTATCTTAATTTCTTGCCTTCTACCTTAATTTCTTGCCTAAAGATTGTTTAGCCTTCTACAAGGAACATGATTTGTTGAGTCTTTTCCCTCTGGAAAAATGGCATACAGTTTTTACATTCACAGTTTTCAAATCTTGCATAGCTTTGCTATTTTGCTGATACTCCATCCACACACATTGCACCTGGCTACATATTTTTCCATCTGCAATAGCATGTGCAGCCTATTTAACTTGATCAATGTTAAGCATTTAAAGACCAATCAAATAATCTGAAGGTAGGTGCCATATGGCCAAAAAGAATGTTCTTCCAATATGGAATTATAATGAAGGATTCTTACACATTTGTAAAGGAAAAAAAACTGTGACTGCAAATTCACTAGTTCTCAGTTTGTCCTTCTGAGCAAGGACATGTCCGTCCACACCTTTCCAGACAACTGCTATCTAAGCCTTGCATGTTGAGCACTGTTTCATTAGATGATCGCCACAACTAATACATACTCTTTTTGTGCCTATATCTGTTCTTTTCTCATTCTAGGTTACAAAAGAGAATAGAGACAGCATTTTGCAAGATGTTGTGACAGCTGTGCAGAATTGCCTGAAATGAGATGCTCGTGTTATACATACAATCTCATGCAATCGCTACAGTCAAACTCAGCTTCTATTTATATCTTTAGGACTCCACTGACTTTGAATATACAGACACGAGTTCAGCTGTTTCATATTGTTGTCAGTTGGTTTCCAGATCAGACCTCTTCTATTTACAGATAAGAATATTCACTACCATCAAGCCATTAATTGCATATCCCAAATGTCAAGTTATTACATTGTTCACTTTATCATACTAATTAGCTTTGTATAGAAATCTGTACAGATTCTGTATAGATTTTACCTAACTCTGGATAATGTAAGTGGCAAATACTTTTGCACAGTATTGCATCAGAATTTGTGAAATTGGGATTAGATGTTTTCACTTGTAGAAGAGGCTGCATTGCAGAAGAAGCTTCTCTTGATCTAAGAGTTTTTAATACAGTTAATATCAGTTCTCTCGTGTATGTCACTAAGACAGGCTTTGCCTGTGTTGCTTATGGAATGCTGTTTAACTGGATCAGAAATTCAAGGGACACATGCTTTGTATTTCAAAGAAACAAGTTTATTTTGCAGGTGTTAAGGGATACATGATGTGCATTCTGCCAGGTTTCTCAATAGCAACTTTCAGCTTGGGGTTTTTTTTTTTTTTTGTCTTATTTTGAAATTTCAAAGAGATGTGGCTTAAATATATATGTCCATTAGGCTATATTGGATAATATTTCTTGTATAGATTTTTTTCAGCAACTCAGTTTGACATTTAATGATACTAGCTGAACAATCTGTTGTGTCCTCTAAGGCTTGACATTTTTTGTTTGTTTCATTTAGCACCTTTTCCACTTAATTAAAAAAAATCACTGTGGTGTGGCCTTTGTCCCATAAGACCTGTGCATGTTGTTCAGTAGAAGTATTTACCCTTAATCAGTTTTGTGTGTCATGAAATCTAAATTCCAGGCCAGGTGCACTTTTGTTTTCATATGCTTGGTTCCAGCAAAAAGTGTAAAGGCATGCAGTCCTTTTCTTTTCTTACTCTTCTGGTGTGTGAAGTGTAGCAAATGGTAAATTAAAGCATTCCTTGGTTAAAGGAATGTGAAAACTCAGAATGTTTTCAAAGCCTTTTGTTTGGAGATACGTAAGCATATTTTTTCATAGAGCTACAGGGAACAGCATCCTATTTGAACCTTTGGGCATATTAGAATCTGAGAAACTGTTGTGCGTACTGCTACAAAATGGCTGCCATGGGATATACCTAGTTAACAGAGGACAAGTAAATGGAGTTCATTTGAGTCTGAACCCCAAATAATAAATGCCTGTTTAAGCCCTACAGTGCACACACAAAAAAGCCACTTCAAAAAAGGAAAACTACTAATACTTAAAGAAATTAGGTAGAAACACCCTCCTACCCCCCCACACACACACACAAAGTGTGAATTAAGAAGAAACATACAACAGCATGACAAACCCATGGGAGAGTTATGCTACCCTCAAAAACAATATAGCTGTATTGAGCACAGTTTTCTTGATTAAAAGGGAGGGTGCAGATTGAATAAATAGAGTTCCCACCTCCCAAAACTCCAGATAAACACCCACCACGACTGTTTGTGATGCTTGCAGTTTCCTCTAGGCCAAGATACTGCACTGGATAGCTCCTTGGCCCAACCCATTTTTACAGAATGCCTATAGCTTGCTTCCAGCTGTCCTTACCTCCCCTACAGAGGCTTATTAAGATCCTTTGCCCCTTCTTTTTAAAGGCAGCTTTTTGTGGGTGGCTGGAAAGAAAGTGGCACCCAACCTTCCTACCTGACAAGAAGGTTGCCCTTACCAGCAGGATGTATCAGTTGGTTCCCTTGAGAGTCATTGCAGGCTGCTTTTTGCACAGCAGCTTTCTGTGCAACACACTGGTCGCATTTAAAAACATCAGCATCCCAACACAGCACTCTCATTTCAAATGTGCAGTAGATGACTCAGATGAACCCAATATTTCAATAGATAGGCTTAATCAACAAGCTTCTCACTTCAGTACTGTAGGAAGAGAACTCATGCTGAACTTAGCTGGTCCCTTCCTTTGGGGAAGGCTCAAGAGCTGTGATGTAGGAAATGCTGTCCTGCAGCAAGGATGCAAGTGTGTATATGGTATAGCTGCTGAGCTCCTGGTTATACTTGGGTTGTACCTGCGCATTTTAATTGCTTTAACAGGAAAAGGGTAATTTGCGCGTGGGCTTCTCTAAGCATCACTGTTCAACAGAGATTTGTAGCAGGTCAACCTAAACAGTATCCAGATGGTGTCACATAAACAAGGGCTGCATTATTCAATATGCATGGGTCAGTTTCTGTTTGAAGTTAACATATCAGTAGAAAGGATTACTTGTGTCATGTTTAAACTTGTTGATAAGATGAGAATTTCAGGAGCCGCTGATGTAGAAAAATGCAAATAAAGTGCTATCGATAAACACCTGAGGGGAAAATGCAATTAATGCCAATTGTTGTTAAGAAATCTAACACTGGGCTGGATGCAGTTTTATTCTACTAGTGGGAGCAACTCCAGGAGGAATTCTGTTCAGGATGTGCTTGTTGCTGGAAAATGGGGTGAACTGAGGTAATTTGCATAGATTCACTGCTTCTTTGTATGCAGACCCTGGTGCCATTTCCCTCACTGTTTCAGACAACTGGGGAAACAACAGATTTTGGGAGGACACATTGCAGCAGAAGAGGGGGAGTCAGCAAAGATCAGCTCCTCCCTTTTTCAGCCAGTAGAAAAGCACTACTGAGCCCTTCTGCCCTCGGGAAGGCTCTTGCTGCATATGGTGCAATAAGCAATAGAAAGTAATGCAGCCTCCTTCAGCTCTTCTGCACCTCAATGTCTTAAGTGGCTTGCTGTGAAAATGAAATGGGCCAGGAATTACTTTAAATCAAACACCTCGTTGCCCCCCTGCAAGAGTCAAAGAATGGTCTTGAGTAAGCCCAAATCTGTCTCCCATCCATAAAATATGAACAAGGGCCATCTACACGGGATGCAGACACTGAAAATACCTTTAAGAGATTCTTGTTGTTCTTGTTGATTTCAAAACACCCAGATGCTGGTAAAGTTACTGGCATGAACGTTTAGTTGAACTTACGCAAATGTTACCAGCAGTACAGAAGAGGGCCATTGCTTGGTGGCAGGAGGTGTATCTCTGCATTTAAGGGATTTTCGGTTCAATCACTGGCATCTCCAATTAAACTACCTTCAGTGGCTGGCCAACCTGGGTAAAATTTCTTCCTGAGGTAGGTAGCCAGTCTTTGGTCCTAATGGTCTCAGTGGGCTGGCTGTCCCACAGCACAAGGGGATCATGTGATCCTGCCACACAGATTGGCTGGACAGGTGATAGTGTCTAGATTACTAGAGAGTGGGTATGAGGGATACATTTGTTCAGCAGATATTTTATTGAGCACATCGAATTCCTCACATCCAAAACTACATGAGCCCAAACTTGTCTAGCTTTCAAAATCAGCACTTCTCTAAATTTTGCCATGAAGTTCAAATATGCACCAAAATTTAAAATCTATACAGAAACATATATATCAGGAAAAAACTGCAGAAGATATTATTATATTAGAAAAAGAGCTTGAAAATGTGTATATTAAGAGAGCTGGTGTAGTCAAGTGGTTAGAGTGTTGGACTGGGAATAAAGAGACATGGGTTCAAGTCCCTTCTTGGTCAGGAAGCTGACTTTGGGCCAGTCACTGAGTCAGTTGTGAGGATAAAAATTGAGAGGAGGATTATATAAGCTGCGTTGGGTTCCCTGAAGAAAGAAAATGTAGACTATATGTATTAGGCAAAAATGTGTACAAAATGCAAGTATTAGGAGAAATGAACACAAAATTCAGGATGAAAGAGACATAAGCTTGGAATAATGAGAAACTGAGAATAACTAACATTGGCAGATTCAGCCATCCTACTAGAGGGAACTGTTTTCTCTGACATGGGAGAGCAGTTCCAATTGATAGCAAGTGCTTATCTTCAGATCAGTAAAATAATGTCATACATTTGAGGGAATAAAGTGTATAGGTGTGTGTGTAGGTTTATGTTTGATTCTCACAAGCTTGCTCTGTAATGCTATAGAAACTCCTAGATTGGTTTTTCATATAGATTAGCTGCAGAAGGACACTAATGCAGCTGAACCACACTTCTCTCTGTTCGCAGGGCTTCTCTAAAGAAGCAGGACCAGTGAAGGCATCTTCATATTTTTTGTCACTGACTTTTGTTGTGTAGAAGCAGGACATCTGTTCCTATGTAGAGTGAGGAACGACTCAAGCCTTCCCAGCAGCTGCTCACCACTTGAGGGAACACCTGCTGGTGCAATTGAATCTCACATTATTTCACCAGCAGAAGTACTGTGAAAGCATCTTGCACAAACACAGTCAATTTAAAATTGATCTGCCCAGCATAGGTAATGACTAGCTGTGCTGTGACTTGTCCATTTAGCTACAGAATAGCAGTGTTTACATCGCTAGCTTGGCAGCATTAATGAAGGACAGGAGAAGTCATGGTGAGAGCATGGAGCCAGCAGTGATGCACGGAATGACTCGTTAGGGTAGCTCTTAAAATAACTGCAGTGTGTGTACAGCAGCAGGTTGTGTGTATGTGTGAGTGATAGGGTTACAGTATTAGTCATGACAAAGTTTTACTGTCTAAGTGGTGTAACTTGAATAGTTTTTTAAAATTAAAAATAACATTTGCAGAAAATCTACTTTTATCTTCAATGAAAGCAGCACACAATGAGCCATCTTTTTTTTTTAAAGTACCTCCATACAGACAAGTATTGTAATTCAGTGTAACAGAAGAGCTGAACTGGGATCTTAGAAGACCTGTACTCAGTTCAAGTCATTTTTACATGCAGTCTCCATGCTTGATATGAGCAGCCTGATTGAATAGGCTGATGCTGTCTTCTGAGCATAAGATTGGCCCCAACCTTAGTTTCCTTCACCTGTAACTGAAGAGGCTATAAAGCAGAGACTAAAAGGGAAAATCTTCAGTGACGATGGGTACGATAACTGATTTTCCATGCATTGTAGGGATCAGATTTCTTAATGGCAATCCATTGTGCTGTCTTTGTGTACTTCCAAGGAAACATCAAATTGTGCAAGCTGAGAGCTTTATTGGTCTTTTGTGTGTCTCCTCTTTAGTTCTTTTTCCATACAGCGTATACCCTGTTAAAGCATTTCAAAATGGCCTGTCCAGCCATCAAAACTGAAGTTGATGCACTGTATATAGTGCATATCCATGCACTAAAGACACCTTGCTCATCATCTTATACAATGCATTCTTTTAGCAGGCCTTGCCAGGGAGCTCATGTGCTAAGAAGCGGCCTGTTTCTCAAAGTTCCACTCTATTTTTGTATCTGGCTGCATCAGAGGGCATGACAGTGACGTTTCTGCCATTGGCTTGGCTGCAGACATTTGCCATTGGGATGGAACTCTTGCAAAATTCTCCATCAGTGATCATTGCACATCAGCATTAGGAAAAAGCTGGCACCTGAGTTTAGTTACTTGCCTCTCCTCATCCCTTTGTCCTTCCGATGACTGGAAGCCATTGTACTAGTATTGCAACAGTGGAAAGAGAAGCATCCCCTGCGATCACACGGAGGGTGGAGGGCTTGAGGAAACATTTAGTAAGTGTGTTTTAAGTACAATTCATGAATGGACAAATGGGATCTTTGGACTGCAATTGTTGAACTTTATGCATAATTGTCTCTAATAGTAGTAGCATATCTTGCTACATATACAATATATGGGTGTCTATGATACTTATTTTATTTTCCAATTTATATCCTGCCTTTTTCCTACAAGGGCCTCAAGGCAGCTTACATCATTCTCCTCCATCTTATCCCCACAACAACAACCCTGTGAGGTAGGTTGGGCTGAGAGTCTGTGACTGGCCCAAATATATATACTATGCTCCATTTCATTTTAGTTGACCTACTTAAGTGTCGTGTAAGAAAAAAGGTAACGTTTGATTTTTCATTTTTTCCTCATTTTTGTTTTGGCTTTGATTTCAAAAT
This sequence comes from Varanus komodoensis, assembly GCF_004798865.1. Lineage (NCBI taxonomy): Eukaryota > Metazoa > Chordata > Lepidosauria > Squamata > Varanidae > Varanus > Varanus komodoensis. The sequence goes on along the minus strand of NW_025335268.1, from coordinate 26,595,287 downwards.
ACAAAATAAAATAAATTTCAAAAATAATTCTCAAAAAGCCATTGTTTTAAGTTTATTGGAAAATAGAAAAAAGAGGAGAAAACATTGCTTGCATTTGTGGGAAACAAATGCACTTGGGAAACCTCTAAAGCTTAGTACCAACCCAGTGCAGCACAAACAGCATGACTTAGATGCAGTCTTAACTTAAGATCACCAACTCAACCCTTGTGAGCTCTTTGGTTTGTGACTTCTGTAAACAGCATCCCTCAAAATCAGTATAGGGAAGCTGCAAAGCTGAAATAAAAGACTACTTGAATCCATTCCAGGACAATTAGGAGCAAAACACAATGTGAGTTCAGACAAATAGTTTGAAATCAAAGAGAATGTGACAGGTGTGTCATTTCCCCCTTTGCCTCCATCTATTCGAGAATTGCCTGACATAAGAAAATGAACCATGTAGCACTGGAAAACACTTGTTCATGTGCTAGCTGCAATTATCATATGAAAGGCATAAAATGTTTTTGCCCATGAATATCTGTGCTCATCTCATAATACAGCTGCCCTGTGATTAATCATGGAGCACTTGTTTGTAGAAGCTGTATGTTAACAGCAACCCCCCCACACCCCGACACACACTCCCCAATTTAATCCAGTGCAGGATGAGAATTTTGAATTTACACTGAAAATGGCTGAGATGGTGATTTTCAAGGCCATGGTGCCTACAGTTTAACTAAAGCAAAGATTTCGGTTAGATTATGTAACATTTCTTACCTCCAACAAGCACAGTGATTTCTAGAGAAAAAAGCAAGGTACTGAGCAATCCCAGAGCTGCAGTGGGGAGATCAAAGCAGGAGCTTCACTGCTCCCAGAATCCTGCTGGGATTGCACCAGGAGGGAGGGAGTAGCCGCTTTTTCTTTCCTTCCTCTTCCATTTATTATTACAATGACAGCCTGCAATTGCAGTGCAGCTCCCCCTGCATCTCAGAGAATGTGTCTGTTGGGAAGGGGGTGCAGCAGGGTCTGGAGACTGGAAGGGCTTTGCATCCACCCCTCAGGCCACCGTCTTTTTGTCTGTACCCGCCTGATTGAGACAAGAGCATTAGAGCTTTCCATGGGAGCTTGAATTGGGCGTATCAGGCTGGATCACCTCCAAGACTGAACCTCTCCCTGCCCCTGGAGGAGACAATCCAATTTATCCTATGGTCCCTGGCACACCTCTCCTCCATCAGGAGCACAGGTTTGCAACTAGGGTGTGTGTACAGATGTGTTAAGATCACACTGGCTGGGAATGGGCCTTGAATGCCAATATAACTGCAGGGCATGAGGTGGTGAAGACTGGGTTACAAGCGGGTTTTTAAAAATTCTTTGTTTTTTGTCCCGCAAAGTGCCACACCCACATATATCTGCTATAGGATACAGACGTTTGATTACTAAGATTGTTAGATGTTTCCTTAGCAGTAAAAACAAAGCAGTACATTTCCTAATGGGTGGTCATGTGCAGTGTTGTAGAGGAAAATTGCCGTAAGACTATTGTATACCGAGGAGATAGGTGGTGTAGCACAATTGTCCTCTGATTCCTACCTTAATCGGGCCTCACCTTTGGAGACTGTTGAGGCCACCCGGCAAGTCGCTTACTAATTAGGATAGTACAGCATTGGGATGCAAGGAAGTTGGAACAGCAGATGTGGCTCGTTAACTGTTTTTGACTCTTAGATTTAGGGTAGAGGGGGAGAAGCTGCATGACCGCCTGAGCGAGTTGCAGTGTGAGATCTAGCCGAGCAAGCAAGGTGACAAGAATTAGGGCTTTTTCCTTGTCATTTGTGAGGTGAGGCCCTCGATGGCCGATAGAGGGATGCCAGCTTACTTGGTATTGTATTTCCTTTTCCATGTTATTATGTCTGTTTACATTGTAGTGCCAGTTTTAGAATAAAATCTTCAGGCTTTAACCCACCTGTGCGCACATTGCTTCTGGATCCAAAAAGAACCTTTTGCCTTTGGCAAAACAAGTGTCTAATAAAGACTCTAGTAAAGAAACTAAATGCCTGTGCCTTAAATTGTGCCTTTTGTACACTTTCTAGCCATGTTCCCAACACCAAGTACTTAACAGATTTACAAACGGCGGTTTTAGCCCATGTGAGTTCCTGTACAATTTGTTTTATTTGGGATATCGCCTTGCTTAGCTTGTGGGGTGGAAGACTGCAGAACAGCGACAAGGAATATTTGACTCTTCAGATCCTGTTGGGCTCCAACTTCCACTATTCCTCACCGTTGGCTATGTTGCCAGGAGTGACAAGTTGAACACACGTTCCCAACCCCTTCCCTAGACATTTCACTAGACTGCAGGCGGAGGGTATGTGAAGCAGTGCCGAGAAGGAGCCTACAAGGGCTGCACTGTGCCATGGTCCCTTTTGTCCATGGTAAACTACTTTGCGGCTGCCCAAGGTACTTCTAGGCAGAGCAGCCCCAGTGTTAGCAAATCAGAGGGAATTGTGCTGCTTGCCTCTCTTTGTTCCTTAACAGACTTTCCACAGTAAGAAAAAAGCCAGAAGTGATGGAAAAATATGGATGGTATCTAGATCCTCCAAAAAATTCCATACAGGAGGCAGGCCAATGGCACGATAAATGCTCCGTCTGGAATACACCCACATTTTGCATGACTTGATGCATTAACAGCACTTTATTGTGTAGTCATCTATCAGTCAGACAGACAGACTCCTGGGATTTAGTAGAACAATAATGGCTCACTTACGTATACAATTGTTGCCACATATATTTTACTCTGTTTTCAAGCAATATGGATGATTACTCCCTATTCATGGAAGCTTTCAAAAAATTTCTTGGCTATTGAATGACTGACGTGTACTAGTTTGTGAAAATGGCTGTGAGTTATTAATGAAATATAAAGCAGAAAGTGCATCTTTGGTAGATATAATTAAATCAGCAATAACAAAACCAGGCATCGGTAGTTGTAAAGTCTTTAATTACAAAACAATTGACATGTCTCTGTGTATGAGAGATTACTACAGTACTTTACAGTTGTGTTAAGTCTCTCAGTTTCAGAAACAGGCATGGATATCTGCCAACCAAACAAGTGCAAGGTTATGTGAAACGACAACCTTTTAGAGAAAGCTGCATTGTTTGCAAATAAGGAGCACTGTTGGCTTTGTGAAGGCTTTTCATGCATCAGCTATATTTGGTTCACGGCAATGTGTAGCCTGGCACTTTCATATGCTATTTTATTATGGCTGCATGCAGTGGACCACCTTCTGGATTAATATGTTGTAGCACATAATTGCCAGCTGCAGAACACTTCAAACAAACAGAAAAATGAGGCTTTCCTTTTGACTTTTTTTTTAAAGATTCAGCATACTAATCTTAGAGAATGCAGATTCCTCTCCTATTACATATTCATTGCTTCAATTAAAAACAATCCTTTCTGATGCATTATGTATAAAATGCCAGTTATTTAGCATGCAATCATCTATTTGGTTACGACAAGAGACAGATGTCGGTGTGCTTTTCACTGAACTGCATTCAGATTTTCTGTTGCTTTCAGTCTCGGTTCCAAGTATTCTCCCTCTCTGTCTCTTTCTCAATCCATCCCTCAGATGCTTCCCAAATTCCATCCTATCAGTGCTTCTTCAGGGGAAAGAATGTCAGAATAGGGTTTTTTTTTCCCCTCCCAAGATCATATTTGAATTTTCAGGACCCTGAGCTGAAGCTGCACTGCATTTAGGGCAGCACTAAATGCCAATTGTCCAGTATTGTGTTTCTACGCTGTAATATTTTTGAATAAAGACTTTTAACCAAAAATTAAAAAAATAAATATTTTAAGGTTTTTCTTTTTTCTTTTAGTTAGCTTTGAATGAATGTTAAAACCTTTTCTGGGAAATGAACCATGTCGTGTTTCGATTTCTACTGTACAGAGCATTGGCCTTTACACAAGTGGATGCTTTACTGCTCTTCTGAAAGACTGTGTTGAGAAGCTGTGTCTTCCAGTGCCATGTCCTCTTGGCTGGCTCTTCTACATTCCAGCATATGGCTCATCAGGAGGGCATGAGTGGTTCCAAGCTCCCTTCGTTGCCTGCATTCAGTAGCATCGGTTGCCTCATAATCCTCCGACAATTGCTTTTAAGAGAACAAGAGAAAGAATGTTGTCATCTTTGAAGGCAATTTCAAAACAATCGCCAGGTTCCAAAGGATCACATGCAGCACAGGGCTTTCTGGGCTTATTTCCAAATGGTGGTCCTTCATGCCTCCTGGAAAGCCACATCCGGAGCTTTAGACTCCTTTGGAAAGGCATCCAGTGTACCAAAAACTCTTGCAGGAGTGCAGGAATGGAAAATCATACCCATCAAGCCCTTGAGACACATGCAAAGGACTCTCGATTCTGGCCAAAGCTTAGATTCTGGGCTGGGACTGTTCCCCAGTCCTGGCTGCTGGGGCACCACAATGAGCAACAGAAGAACAGTAGCACTGAAAGCTGCAAACCAGTGTTTTATATTTTGCAGAGATAGAGCACGGGTAGTAGTAGTAGTATTAGTAGTAACAGAAGCAGCAGCAGCATGGTAGTACTGACAGTGATCCCTTAAATAGCATCTTAAGCACTATTCCTTTGTTTAGTGATATTTTGGTTACTTCTTAATAGAAAGTTGGGGTGAAAATGCAGTTCTCACCATCCTTTTTGCCAAATGTAGACTGTTGCATCACTGCAGTAGCAGAAAGCAATCCTGCTGTACCCTCTGCAAGATGGGATGTTTCAAGGCTGTCTGAGGAGGCAGCTTTGATATCTCCATTCTCTTTTTAGAATATTTCACTACTTTGTTTCCATCTAGCAATGCAGGATGACATAATGAGGGTGTTGCCAAACTGCTCTTGGTCTTGCTCTTCATTGCTTAAGCGTCCAGGGGAGTATTTGCATGGACTTCTAATGAAAGGCTTGGGTGAACAAGCCAACACATTCACCCAGTTAAAGGTTTCCCGTTTTCCTCGCTTACCTGTGTGGTCTCCTGCACAGTGTGGCTTGCTGCTCGGGCAGATGGGCCCATTACAATGTTAACACTGCTGGATGACTGAGTATCTGTGGTGTTTCCTCCATCAGCAGCCGAGAGGCCAGAAATCACCAAAGCACTTGAAAAACTCCTCTTGCCAAACAAAAGGCTGAGCGTAGAACTGGTGGAAGAGGCCAGGCTGGACCGCAGCATCACTTCGGCTCTCTCCTGGACAGTGAGCTGGCCCAGAGAAGGGATGGCAGGCGTGTGGGAGAATACCGAAGCTGCTGAATTGTGGAAGGAGAGCTGGCTGCCAGAAAGCCCCTGGGCAATTTCATGGGCGGACGTGGAAGTCTGGATGAAGGGGTAGTGGCTTTCTAAGACAGGACCAGAGTGACTGGAACGAGGGGGTCTCTGATTTAAGGCAGCATGTGTCTGAACAGACTGACTCCTGAATTTTCTTCTGCCTTTAAAAGAGAGAGAGAGAGAGTTTTTTTTCCTGGAAATTGTGTCTCTAGTGATATCCTTCAAAGCTTACTGTCTCTGCCCAATTAGTACATAGTAGGAAGTACTGATGTGCTGCATAATAATTTGTATGCTACATAGATTCAAACTTAATAAATGTATTTATCCTGAAAATCCTAAAGGGTTTTAGAGATACAGAAAATTACACCCCTATTGGCAATCTGACTGACTTGTAGGTACATCATTCAATCCATCCACAAATTTTAAATTTGTGTTAAAATGCTCAATACATTTACACCAAATCTGAGCCGTGTTTGGTTGCAAGTATACGCCACTAATTCCAATGAAGCTGGCTTCTATGTAAGTACCCTTAGTATTGCTGTTTCAGTATAAGAATAACTTATTTGAGAATGGCCACAATTCAAAGCAGTGGACCTGATAAAAGCGTTACTCTTGCTTAAGCCCTTCACTGTGTTGACTAAAGTTAAGTATCATTGACTTGAATGGATAGGATTCAAGAATATTTGACTTACTTTGGTTTGGAGACAAGGAAATCAACAGACATGTAGGCATAATTTTATATTGGCTTGTGAAATGTGTAATTTGTAATCTTTCTGATGTGAGCATCTATTTATGGTTTGTAAACATGAAACTGGTGTGAAAAGAATATAGGGGGCAGAGCATGGGAGCTCAGCAAAATTGGGCAGAAAGCATCATCTAGCTATGGAACAAAAGAAGGCTAAACAGAATTTACCAGCTCATCAGAGAGATGCCTGAGAATGTGCTGCATCGTTACTGCTGGTCTGGAAAGCAGCACTGAGCTGACCTATTTTTAAAGCCCTGGTGCCCATTCCACTGCCTTTCTAACTACAGAGAAACCAGCATTTCCCTTAAGAGTCCCTTGGCAGCATTCACTGAATCAGGAAGAAAACTGAACAGCAGGAGTTATTTAGCTGTAAAAGTACTATCTGGATTTCTTTCTTTTTCCATATGGCTTGTTTAGACAATAAGCAAATAAGCCATGAATGCATAGAACATCTGCTTGAACTAACACTCCCTTCTCCATAACAGGCACCTTACAGGTACCATTTGCTGACACTCTATGTAGCTTTTATACCTGGATTCAAAAGCAACATTTAGACATGCTGGGACTCATTATTCAGACAACCCAAAATTTTAAACACCATTATTTCTATAGGCCTCCTGACCAAATTGTTGTCAGACATATTCAGTCGCTTTCCAGGGGTTCTATGGATCACCTGTTACTTTTCAGTAACAAAATTGGTTTAGAATTTCCAGAAGTCCTGGTTCCTGCAAGGTCATGTTAGGCATACATAAGCTGCCAGAGAACCTGAAGGTTATGAGGCAACATAGAAGTGGAATCAAATAATAAATAAATAAAATAATGTTGTAACAACACAATCTGAGTAACAGAGTTAATTCATTTTCATGATTAGAATGAAACTCAGTAAAATTGTACAATAAAACAGCATAACCAATAAGTCACTCAAACTACTTGAGAAGAACTAAGGGCCACGATTATAAAGCTCTCACACAATCATCACCTCACTTTGTGGCTTTTGACTGTGCATAAGTTATGTCAGAAGAACATGACAGTCCATGATAGGGATCAAACTGGATGGGTTGCCATGCCATGCAAAACCAGACTCTTGTTCCTAAGATGGCTTATTGATGGACAGCAAACCATCCCAACCACCCAGGTGGTTGTTCAGCTTTTATCCAAGATGGGTTACATGTCATCTGAACTTGGCTGAACAAACCTACAATAGGTATGGGGAATTGGGCTACTAAGCCACTTGGGAAGAGCAACAAAACCCCCTTGCCTCTCTTGCCATCAAGAGTGGCGAGTCTGATAGCCATCCTGAGTGACTGTCAGTGACAGCTGCCCCAAAAGTGCCCGAGCAGCTCCACCTAGGTGCCCTGGGACAATTTTAAGGGATTGTCTGCAGCTGTCAGAATGGAGATCTGAAGAAAAAACAGAACTTAAAGGGTAAAGTAATGGCAAGTCTGAAAGGCTCACAATCACAGCAGGGAGGAGGGAGACAAGTTAGTCCTCCTTAGTGTCTTTGGGACACCCACAGGAGGACTGAGGCAGGGAGTAGGGAAGGAACCAAGGACACACCATACATAAGCCTGACTGCTGGGCACACCATGAGTTGCTCAGATGACAGCAACATATTGTGGCTTGCTGCCAGAGTGAGTTTTCATGGCACGCAGACAGACCATGTGTATAATTTTACTGACAGCACTGGAAATGTTGTAGCCAGTGGACATTGGGTATCTAACTTGGGCTCCTGTAAGCTGCTATTGATCAAAATCATTCTCTCTCTCTCTGATGAATGTGCTCTTGCATATTCATCAGCAAAGTCAATGATTCTCAACAATGCTTGGTAATGTCAACCTTCTCCAATTCTGGACTTCCATCATATCTCTCCCTCCCTCTCTCTTCTCAGCACAAAGACAGATGAATGTACAGCTGTCTTTACATTCAGTTTTGTACTCCGTCTATTTTATATGCATTAGGCTTATATGAAATAATACTTATAGCTGATGTTGTAAGCTGTTCCACTAGCTCCATTAGTAAATATTTCGACTCTTTCAGCTTAGAAGAATAAAAAGCATAGAACAAAAAGCATATTTTGAGAACTGGCCTGAGAGGCTATGGCCCTGTGTAAGCTTCCTACTGAGTGGATGAAAAGCTATTGCTTTTGGCAATCCTTTGAACAAATACCCCCAGATGTCTTTGAGTTTAGAAGAGTGAAAAAAGAATCTTTTATTGGAAATTGTAATGAGACATACCCCTTCACAACAAAGTGCTGCTTTAGCAACATCCTTTTTTGTACATCATTTGCTTGAAGTTCAAGGTCTGGATTAAATTCTGTTTCTGGATCTGCTGATTATTTTAAAGCTAATTTCTTTAAATAAAAAATGTAGCCAGGAAGTGAGACAAGGGATTCTAGTAACGCTGAAGCTCAGAGTGAAATGCAGTTGAACATCTGTTCACAATTTAAACTACTAAGCTGACCACTGTCCAAAAAAAATCAATATTCATTTCTAATTCAGTGGTTACAGTGCTATGTCGTAGACCACCCATCTTTGTACATAAATCACTCAATCCATGAAAAAACGTATGAGACAAAAACTCATCTGTGCGTTGGCACACTGAGGATTCAGCAAGTCAGCTCCTGAAAGAGGAAATACTTCCTGTGGTAAGTTTTTTGAATTACTATTGCTGTTGATGTGCAATAATTCTGATCTGGCTAATCCATATGAACTAGCAGTGATTAAGCTGGAGTCATCCCTTCATTCCCCTGTGTAGGCCCTGGTGCATCACTTTCCTTGGCATTCCAAGAACCTTGCGCCTGCTGCAGGAGGCAGAACATCCTGCCTGCATGGTCTGCTGATGATGGGCACTCAATGCACACTCTAGTGCGACAGCACCTGGAAATTAGTAACATCTGGAGGTATCCTTGTTTGCGGCCTTCACTGGTGTTCCATTGTCTATTTAAGATCATCCAAGATCAGTCACTTGCTTAGTTCCTCTTTAGAAAGGCAGGTGGTCAGAGTAGCTGCTGCACATCTGTGGAATTGCTTTACCCAGCAGACTCTACAAAATCCAAACTCTACAAAATCTTCACAATCACATTAAGCAGATGCAGGACTGCCTACATGATGTCAAGTGACTGTGAGCAACAAAGCAGAGAATACTTGCAGGATTCCTTCCTTCAACATATACCAAACTGGACTTTAAGATCACCTTTTCAGCCCCTTCTCTGGGTGCTCCCACCAACTAAGGCATAAGGGGTAGATACTAGAGGGAAGGCCTCTCCATTGGCTGGCCTGATCCTTACATTGTTGTCTTTTCAGCACCAGTGAAGATCTTTTTATTTTCCAGATTTGTCCAACCTTAACGTATTTTAGTGACTTAGGATATTTGGGACAGGGGATGTTAAGCTGTCTGAAACTTTGGTTGCTGCTGTAATTTCTGTAAATACATGTTGCTGGCTTCATGCCGTGCTGGATGTGATAGCTTTATTCCAGTATTAAACTGTTTCTTAAATTCCACTGTGAGATGCTTAGAGAACATTCCTTGCTGGGAGACTTATAAATACCGCAAACAAAGAAACAATGCTTTGAATACCTGGGAATTGAGCAACCGATAAAGAAGCCCGCAGCTGGGGCATGCTGTTCCTGGTGTGTTGGGAGCTGCTGGAGTTATTCGCTGGGTTGCAGCTGGAAGATGACCCATTTCTGCTGGCGGCTTCTTCGAGGTTCCCTCCACTGTTGTGGCCGGGATGGCAGCCCTTCCTCATCCTGTTTAAGGAGAAAGCAAACTAAGCAGGCCCGCCACACTGTCACAGACACCCACAAGAATGGATTTGTGCTCATGTGTGCTTACACATTTCTTTTGACAGATGAACACTAAACAAAAAGGGCTGGGGACTCAGGTCAGTGACCTCCCACTTCTGGCAGCTGGCAAATTTGGCTTGGGGAAAGCACAAGCATGTTCTGGAAAGGAACGGCTCGATGGCTGTTCACTTTGCATGCCAAAACCACTAACACTTCTGAAATGCCTTCATGAAATCATTGCTCAGTTGAATGTGCAACAGAATTTCCTTGCTATTTCTACTTCTTTTTTCCTATTTTTATATTTGAGCAATTGCATTTGAAATTGGCCCTTCTTCAAAGGAACTCAGTACATGGACTCCTCCCCGCTCCATTTTATCCACAGAACCCCGCTGCAAGGCATGTGAGGCTGAGAGATGGTGACCAGGCCAAGCTCACCCACTGAGCTTCATGGCTGTAACCACTACTGCATGCTCAGTCAGGGTAACCCTGTAATTGGGGTTATGAGGATAGGGTCAAAACAAATGTGAAGGAAAAGCCCAAGGACTGGATCTGGGGGTTACCAACTTCTCTTACTCCACTCTCAAGCAGCCACAAAGAATATCTGTCGAAACGAAATCTGTAGTACAGGGAAGGCTGAATGACCATTTGTTCCTGATGTAACCCCTCCCTGCTCAGGGTGGCTATAAACTGCTCTAAAGTGATGGGGAAATCTGATTGTGGCTTTTCCAGCTCATATCTATTTGGTTCTCAGTCTGCAGGGAAGCCCACCCTAGCCTGGCACCATGCAAATATGTTAGAGTACAATTCCCATAATTCCCAGCCAGCAAGGCCAAACTACAGATATTTTAATCCAATATGGCAGCTTCAGGTAGATGCCAGGCTCATGGGATCTACTTTGGCGTTATTTTAGTAGAACTCTGAGGTCCACCAGTGGCAACCATGTCCACTGACCGGGTGGAACAGGCTGCAATGTGTCGGATGAGGGGGCAGTGGGGGTTACATACTGCACATATTACACACGGCACTCGTACGACCTCCATCTACAATACAAATCTATAGTTGAGTTCTACAGATAAAAAGCAGGGCCACGTAATCTGTACCGTGTTTTAATGCCTGAAAGGAAGTACCCAGGAAAACAGCAAGGACACTGCTGAATTTGCTTCTCGGAGGAAGAGGATCAGCACGCTGCCAGGACAGCTAAGTGGGGGCGGGGGGAGGGGGGGGGAGACAGGCAGGGAGCCACTGCTTTCTTTTTTGACCCAATTTGAGCCTATGTAAATGTCTGGGATGAGGAAGGTCAGGAGAAGTCAGAAGTTCTCACAGCAAAGTATGTGTCTCCATCACCTGTTTTGAGGGCCTCCAGGAAATATCCATGCTCTCAAAAATATCAACCTGAGACCAAGGCTCTCCCATCCAAAGAGCATATCAGAATCTGCCAGAATGCCTTGTGCTTACCTGAGCCACTTGCTTCTGAACCATGTTGTGATGTTGTCCAGGCTGATTGGTCCACCCCAAACGTTCTTCAGCTGCCTGTGGGTCCCTAGGTATGACGTGGTCAAAGGAGAGACGTACATAGGGTACCCCAGGGGCTGGTCACAGGAGGAGTTAATTAGGTTCCTCAAAACCTGCTTGTTGTTCTGGATGCTGCCCCGTTCTGGGTTGCGATTGCGTAAGAATATCAGCTCCTGCTGCTGCCCAGCCCAGAGCCCTCTGACACACTCCTTGTTCACCTAGAAGCAGAAAAAGCAACAGATGGTGGGAACACACCTCTGCGAGTCGGTGAGTGCAGCTTGCCATCTTCTCAGTGGCTGCTTGGGGGGCTGCTCAAAGACAACCACACAATTCCATAAGTCCAGCTGGCCCTTCAGGAGTGGGGGTTGGCCTGAAGATTTTGCCTGGTTTTTGCTTAGTTACCACTGTTAGAAATGCAGCTGCTGGGTTTCCATTGTGTGGCGTAGCCTCCAAAGACACAGAGAAGGCCATCAGGGGGCGGGATATATACTACTCTAGTGATGTGGGGGAAGCATATCAAGGTTTCTGTGGCATGGTAGGAAATGGGACATGTAGCACACTAATTTTGTTAGCCAGCTCTTTTCTCTGCAACTTGTCCTCAGTCATTCATATGGCCTTAAGAAGACAACTGCCAGTCAATAGTGCGCAGAAATCTGAATAAAAGCCATAAATCGACGTTGCCATCCAGAACTGAGGCTAAGTTCAGAGTAGGAAACGGGCCTGTCGTATACTAGAGGTTGATGGGCAGTTGTAATAGCAAGGAGGAAATGTACAGTATTTTGAGCTTACCCTTTCCCCTCAGGCTTACAATATCAATTGAAAATATACCACACTATATGTGTATAGATACAGAATCAAAAATGTTTTGATGGCTCTCTGAAGAGCTGCACTAGTGTTTACTTCCTCTTCCTCTCCAGCTCCCAGGAGAGTTGGTTGGAAAGGCCTCCATGAAGGGAGGATGGGCCCAGGCCCTGGCGGTGAAACAGCAGCAGGAGCTGCAGGTGGGCAAGGTAAGGATGGCAGGTTGCCCCACCGGTTTTTTCCACCCTCCTAGTGCTCGCTCATAAAATAAATTATCTGGTTCAGTCGTTAGGTGACACTGGACTTAATTATATTTGGGGAAATCAGGAAGTTCCTATGTCTATTTTGTTCTTGGCAGAGAAAATTAAGTTACCCAACTGGCGTGTCCAAGCCTTCCGAAAAAAGAAGGTATATTTTTAATCAAGTCAATATCCATTAAAACCTATGAATAGAATGCTACTGAAAAAGATGAACTTGCTTTGTTGTCACCCACCAAGAAAGTATGAGATGAATGGAATGGAAGTTCCAAACCAAGTCAAGTAATAGCTAAATAATTAAAATTAGCGGCTGAGGTACCTTGATGACTTTGAAGCTCAGATAGCTTTTGTGAAGCATGATAATTTTGTATTCATCTGTCCCTTCTTCCACTACATGCCTCAGGGTGAGCAGTTCCTCCTTGTTGGAGAGGACAGCATTACGCCAGGCAGGGTCTCCTTCGTGGCAGATCACAACCTTTTCTTCAAATGACCGAATTGCCTCATAAAGAACTGCAGGTTCCTCATATTCGTCTGGACAGGTAAACTGGTCCTGGTATTAAATAAAAGGCATAGCTATGATCAGAAAGCTCTGTGAAGAGATGGAGGCTATCAGGGGCAGCATATGCACTTGCATCCTCCAAGAAAAAACGGTTTACTTCAGCTTGGAAAAGAGGTCATTTGAGACTAACATGATTAGGATAAAGCGAGCTCAGAGCAGCTATCGCCATCATCAACCAGAACAAAATTTACGTAACACTGAAGTGAACTGCAATTCTCTTGTGGATTTGAATGGAACTGAGAGAGTTCTCTCCAGAGCTATTGGAAGGCAACCTTTTATGAGAGGAAAACCTACTCTGAGCAAGAGAGTTAAACTTGGAAAAACAAGAGGCAGAAAGCCAAACTCTACCTCAAAGTATCAAATAGCCATTGTGGCTAAAGCAGTGGGATATAAATCTAACAAATGACTAAAATAATATAAAACTGCACATATATTCATAGTTCAACTCAAGAGAAAAGATGGTTAGAACCTCTGAGTTCTGCTTGAGACATACTTCATTACTTTTCATATAGTTTCTGCCCTTCCAGATTCTGAAATCTGGTTCTGTGCCAAGATCTGCTAAATCCTGCTAGTTCTGGTGGCTTCATGGAAGCTGGAGGCTACCCTGCAGCCACCTGGAGGCCTCACATAGCAAAGGGCTGCACTGATGCCACTCCCATTGCTCTGCTGCTTTGGAATTGCTGCCATCAACTCAATTCTAGCCTCTTTTGGAAATGGCCCTTTGAAGAGCAGGAGTGTCTGATCAACATTTTCACATTTACCATATTATTAGTACCATCAAAATCATCTTTCTCTCTCTGGAGGTAGTGCTGCTAGAGGAAATCGTATGATGGGTTCAACTTGCCTGATGAAGCTTCAGTGACATTCTGATTGCAGGAGCAACAACTTTGTGCAACAGGTCCATATCTGCAAACACCCATTCATCTCTTGATGTGATTCGAAAATCTCCTTTGAACAAGGCATGAAGGCCATGGAGGAAGGAATCTAAACTGTAGAATGATGACATCAGTTGCAGACAGCAGTCCAACTTATGCTTCTTTCTCCCAGCCCACACACACCCATGCTAGCTGCAGCCTGAGCTGCAGGTAAAACTCAGGGCACTATTATTTTCTCTTGATTTCAGTCCAAGTGTGATGAACTGTGCACTTGACTGTAGCTTTTCTAAAATAAAAACGTCTGATGGGCACCAGGTTGGGAAGGTGGCTCCAGGATTACCTAGATTCTTCTTGCTACCTCGTCCTTTCAATCAGAGGTGCCATAGATTTAGTCTGTGCCCTTCTGCATGGAAAACATGTGCTTCACCACTGAGCTCGGTCCTAAAGAACAGATGACTGACTCGGGCTCGGATTTATTTAAAGTAAGAACTCCTTATTGGGAAACCTGAAGCATGCTTTCCAGGAAAGCTACCTAGACTGTGGTGCATCAGTTTAAACCCCACAGGATGTTGCTTAATTTGCCCAACACGGTTTTACCACATCTACAAGAGAGTATTTTCCATTGTGTCCTTGGAGAGGAGTGTTAGAATGTGATTTTTTTAAAAAAAAATCCATTCAAGGTTTTCTTTCTACCACCACCTCCCATTTTGAGAATATGAGATCTCTCTGCTTAGTGGGACCTTCTTCATTCTTCCAGAAGGAGGAAAATGTGCTTTGTAACATTTAAGGAATGCCAGGTCAGTCTTCAGTTTCAACAGAAGACCACTAATTTTGGTTTTACAAGGTAGTTTATGCAGGGAGAGGCAAGCTTCAGGTCTGTAAAATCACTTTTTTTACTAGAACCCTACAATTCACTAACAAGGGCCATATGCAAAAGGTGTAACTTTTACAATTGAAGAACAGGCTAATCCTGAGCCTAGGACAACATTTTCAGTACTAGAGAAGAACTGAGCTCACAGTCCTATCACGGGAAAGTTCACGCCTGCTCATCCCAAGCTTTCTTCAGTTCAGCAGCCTAATTTTCATGGGTAAGGCCATTTTGTTGTCAAACAACTGGGAGTTGGTATTCTTGGTTAATTTGCCACACATCTCCAAAGATCTTCCAATCTACTTCCTGCCCATCCCTTGGAGGGATGGAAATAAAACTGTGGAAGGCATTTCTTAAATGCTGTTCTCTAATACAGGCTATACCTGGGAAAGCTAATACATGGGGAGGTGTCGGAGGGCACCACTGTGGATGCCAAGAGAGGTGGTAAGAGGGATTAGCAGGAAGAGGGAACTTCACAGGAAATGGACACTGGGGGAGTGGACAAAAGGGTCGCCAGGAACGGGCTGCACAATGTAGAAGGATTTTTTGCAAGGCTAAGGCTGACTGGCCTTAGCTGAGACTTGCGAAAAACGTCAAATTGGAAGAGGAAGGGGAAAGGGAGACAGATGGTAGAACCACTTAAAAGGGAAGGAGGGGATATGGTAACTGATGTAAGGGAACAGGCACAGATATTAAATTATTCTGCTTCTGTGTTCTCCCCAAAGCAGCTTGGGGGAGTTCTATGTGGGAGGCTAGATGAGGCTGGGTTATGGGGGCTCAGACTAGAGTCACCTCCCCAGATGTTGGGGTGTTCCTCAGAGCCCTGGATGTTACAAAGGCACCAGGCCCTGATGGGCTACACCCAAGGGTACTTTGGGAATTAGCTGGGATACTCTCCCATTCATTGGCCTATATTTTTGAGGCCTCATGGAAAACGGGAGAAGTTCCAGAGGATTGAAGGATGGCATTAGCGGCTCCAATCTTCAAAAGTGTATGAACTGCCTGTGTGGGCTGTGTTGGTTTCCTCCCAGTATTACCAGTGATGGAGGACCAAGAGAATGGGCCAGCTGACATCAAGGGAGCATGCTGGTTCAGGAACCAGGCCAGCCTCGCAAGCCGTGTCTTCTGAAAAGCTGACTCTGAAAACTGACGTCTCTCCCTTAAGCCAGCTCTATGAACACAGAGGCCTATCAGCTGCTTGTGTCTTCAGACAGCTGGTCCTGGTGGTGCAGAGAGTAAAGTGCTCAGGACCCCAGCACTGTCCATGAACCCACAAGCTTGAAAAGCAGGTTCTACCAACAGTCTCCTAATTACTTGAAATAAAGCAGTGGATTTTCTTATATATTTGCTTTTTAGGAAATGTTCATCGTTATATTCACCTGCTTTCTGCCTCTGCAAGTGCTTGCTGTTTATTCTGCAAATACGTGGCACAGCAAATGGCATCCAACCCAGCACACTTTTCTCTGAGTGATCCCAGAGCCCAGTTCGGGATAAAAATGTCCTAGTTATGCCCATCAGTGAATGTTTAGTGCATAAGAGCAGTCTTATAATCCAAGGAAACATCAGGAACCAAAAGAAAATGGACTGCTAATTGCAAAGCAGGGGATATTCTTTGGTCTATTTTTTTCTAAAATGGGATCTGGATTCATTCTCAGGGAACATGTATTTTAACACAATATCAAAAATGACATTATCAGCTGTGGCAACAGTGCTACAAGGTATCATTTGCCACAACACAACTTGGAGTGAAAGCTTTTTATTGCACCCATATTCACAATTACTGGGAACAATTCAGTTTATTATTGAAATGCACTGGAGGCTCAGCATGCCTACATATAAAGGGCCAGTTCAGCAATCTGAGCTCCTTAACAGCAAAGAAACTGCAACTCCAAAAGGAGAGTCACATTAGGAACAAAGTAATGGGAGACAATTCTGTAGCACAATTATTTTAAATATTTTATATGCCTTTCAATGCTTATGATGAGATCATCAAAAGAGAAATTAAATAAAATATGCAAATGTTATTGCCAAACTGAAATTGTTACTCATAACCTTGCTTTTTTGACATAAAATGTACCTCTTAGTTCATATCTATTGCATTTCCTAATTGCAACATACATTGTTTTGAGGGCTGCTCAAACCTTCAGCAAGCTTTTGTAATGTCAAGGCCTTCCTTAGGGCTCCCCCTGCCTCCCTGCCGATTAGTCTTTGGCCAATCGAAATATACGTATGCTAGAAAAACTGCTCTGTTTTGGCCATTATCCAAAAACTTCCTAGAGGAACTTTGGCTTCCCTCCTGAGTGCATTAATGTGGGAGTAGGTCCTACTGAACGGCTTGGTTCTGAGGTCTTGTTTGGCTGATATAATGTAGGGGCTTGCTGTCGAAGAAAATATCATAAAGAGATTCTGAAACTACTTTCCCACTGCTTTTAATAGTATGGTGCCATGCTGTTTTTATCATCATCAGCAGCAGCATCATGAGACTTCAGCCAAGTCCCTTCCAACTCTATAGATCTAAAGGGGACGACACTGCTGCCTGCTGGGTACTTGCAACGCTTCAGCTGCATGGATTTCATGTGTCTGTTCTGGTGAACAGGCAAACATGGGACCACCACTCTGCCACAGACAGACCTCCAACTTCAAGGCAGCGGTGAAGCTGGAAGTAGCCTCAGCATTGGATACTACACTATATCCACATCGCCTAAATATAAATGAGACTAAACCACCCAGGGAGTTTCAGTTATGGGGTGGTATAGAAATGAGATGATGATGATTTCCCATTATTTTGAAGCTTAAATAAAACACAATGTTCTTAGCACAAAATGTTTTGTTACTTGAATCTATGCTTAACTGGGAGTAAGGTCCACTGGATTCAACAGAAGTTGTTTCTGTACAGACATACCCAGAATTCACTGTAATGTTGCAATTCCACAAATTTTCTTTCTTAGCCTCAGAAAGGGGCGAGACTACATATTTTTAAATCATACCCTTGTGGAAGGGATGTCAAGAGTGGCTGCATCTCCAGCACAAATCACAGCTGCAAGGAGGAATTTTGTCAAGACCAGAGGAGGCTACTCTGCTTAAATTGGCAGTGTGTGCCAGCCACTGTTAATTCAATTACCTGCCCAGCTGCAGCATGCCATGTGGCCAGACCAGGGTGGCATGGCTTGTCAGGGGGAAAACAACCCAAAGGTCAAGTAACCCAGTAACAACCCAACAAATAAACTACAATGGCTTGTTCTGATTGTGTGAACTGGATCAGTGTGGACAAAGGGGTGAACACTCCTTTCTACCCATGTCATGGTTCCAGTCTGACTGGATTCCCCAGAGCTATTTAAAAAAACAAAATATACATACACAAAAGGCAGAAATTCAGAACACAGTCCTATGGCCTTCCAACATGGGTGGTGGTGGGCACTATTTTTAGAGTTACAGCTCCAAAATCCTGCAACCCTGAAGCTGCATCTCTGAATGTGAAGCCCTTGTTCCACCTTGTTCCCAAACTGACATGGAAAGAACTGTGCCAGTTGCCTCTCTGAGGTTGAAAGAAAGCCTCGCAGAGGGCTAAAGTGGCATGCTGAGGAAGGAGGCATGCTGAAGCCTGAGGACAACAGCTTAGGCTGCATATAAATGACACCATGGCATCCATCCCTTCTCCTTCATGGCATTTCATTCAGATAGCTGAAAATAGCCATCTAGATGAAATGTGGAGGATATGGCAATAAAGATCACTGCCCCCACTCTTCACACTTTTCGTTGGATGCATGCAAGCTCTCATGTTCAGAAGCTTATGCACATTAAGGGCAGAGGCACCTGGATCACACCCTTAATTTAGTATGTGTTTGCCTATGAATTGGGTTGCTAACAGAAGGTCAAAAATCACAGAGGCTATCCTACCCCTGACTTCATGGCAGCTATGAGACATCAAGTGGTTGCCTACTATGGGAAGTTTAAAAATACCTACTGATTTCTACAGGACAAAGGATGCCTAAATGTCTTGCCTGAGTGATCAACATATTATACTTGTGTAGTGCCAAGCCAGTATCAAGCCCACCTGGAAGCCCAGTCATGTTTATTACGCCTTCAGATGCAAACAAAAGGCAACAACATGTTGGAGTCTGCAAAATGCAACATGGGAATCTCCTCACATACTAGAGATGCCTGCATGCCAAAAAAGGACCGTGCGCCTGTTTTCCATATGCAGTGGAATCTTATGTTGGAGTACATGTGAAGGAGAAAACACATTATTTCTGCAGTCAGTCAAATTGCCCATGTGCTTAGGAGAGCAAAACAGCTTTCTCTTATGCACAAATAGCAGCACCAGATACAACAGGAAATGACTGGCTTGGGATAAAGACATTTCTACTAATGAATGCATTATATTTAGAACATACATAATTTCAGGATGTTCAAAACACTTCGTATTTATGTATTTGGTAATGTTTTCATGCTTGCAACTAGTATTTAATGCAGGTAATTGCAAATGAGGCACTGGGGTTGAGAGATATTGATAGCCAAAAATGACTAATGAATGCACAGCTAACTAGAGATGAGAGTCAGATATTTCAGTGTCACAGATCACCTTCCTGACCACTATACTACACCAGCTCAGAAAAAAACAATGAAAAGGTTTTGCTGCTTAAGACTATGACTAAAAGGAAAGTAGCACATCTTAGCTGTAGTATATAAAAGGGATTGTATGCTTTTTATAGTGATGCTTTATTTATTTATTATTTATAAATGAATTCATAATCTGCTCAACCAATAGTCCAGCAGGACTCTTTAAACAGACTTACAAAGCAGCATAGCAGGCTTTACGTAGAATGAAATCCTGTACCCAGTTACCTGGGAGCAAACCCTGTTGCGCTCAATAGGTTTTCCCTCTGAGTAGGCATGCATAGAACTATGCTCTTAATTAGCAAATATATTGCATAATTTGAGAGGAAATGATGGGCTTCTACTGACATTTACCATGGCAGGTAAATGAAATGTTATTTACATACATTGCATAAGAATATCTATCGCCACGGCTTGACATTAAAATCTTCTCATTAATTGATTAGACATAATGCATGTACAAATGGATGCAAATTGCTCACTTACATATATAATGTAAACTGCACATTTGGTGTAGTCATATACAGCTCAGCATTGCTCTCTAAACATTAATTTTGCCTTGTAACAGTAATTGCTTCTTAATGAGTAGTGTCAACATGAGAAAAGACGTAGAAAAAGGCCAATACGAATCTTATTTGCCGTCTGCTAAATTAATCCCACATTCCTTAACTGTAGTAAAGTAATCACCCCCACCTGTATCCTATACCTTGCGTAACAGCATGAAGTTCATTTCTTGGAATATGGATTACTTGTGGAACTTGTGTGGGTTCACACAAGGCCTGGGCATCACAAATAGAGCATAGTACAGGTGTGACCCTCTGCCTTGCAGTTCCCCCTTCCCACCTTGACAAGGCACTTGGCGGCAAGTGTAACACAGGCCTTCAAATGACATAAAGGGGGCCTCCCTACCCCCTTTCCGGGAAGCACAGTCTACATCAGAATGAAACCAAATATTGGTTCTTTACCACAATGCACCGCGCATGTCACACATTGTGATCCCAGTGAGACAGTGATGCAAGAGTGACATGTGACCCACGGCAGCCAAGTGGCTAGGATACTTGACTAGCCTTGCCACATTTTCTGTACACCACGGCATTTAGTACGGAACACTAATCCACTGTGGAGAAAAAGGGAGCTGGAGGCATGGCATACTATGTTTAAGCCTAGCCTTAATTAAAGTTGATGGGAGGTTGGGCAATTTAACCACACGCAAGATGATGGGCTTCACACAGACTTTGGCTTGGGTTATTTGGCTGCCTTTTATGCGTGCGCCTGCCCTTCAGATCTGATCGTGTCCAGCTGCAGTTTCAGCTATTATTCGGCCTGATACAGGATAGTAACTAATGCCAGTACTTTGCATCCTCATTCCCAATAAATCAATCTCATCCAAGGTACCAAGCTGCCAAATGTGTCGCTTGCATTAAAAGCAAACATATAATGAATGACTTCCTCTGAAAACAATGCAAACAAGGGGTAGTCTGAACTGCACAACAGGGAAAGGTCTTAACCCTGTACAATTTTATGAGGGAGTAAACTCAGTTATCAAAGCAGCATTTACCTGCAGGTAAAAATGAGCAGGATTGTGCTGAAAGTTGCCAAGGAAACAACAACACCATCTCCTAACAGCGCATATTTCCAGTTGTGACACATTACCTAGAGATCGTGCTTCCATTGAAAAAAGGTTGTCACATCTATATCAGATGGTAAGGTTAAACCCCAAGAGAGTTGTTAGGCCCAGTATTCCATTATGTGCCACTTTGTTACAAACAGAGTGCAATTTGGTGCAGTACATATTTCTTTGACAGAGTTGCCAAGGGGCTGACTGACAAAATGAATTGTATGCCTATTTCTTGCCTTTCTACTTTCTTCTACTAACCCACAGTATTGGGTGATAAATGGAGAAACAAAAAAACAACAACAAAAAAAAAACAGTTTCAGATAAATGAACACATTTCTGAGCCACCAGCAAACTATTACTGCCAAAACTATTGTAGTGTTGATATGAAATTACCTGATGGCCATATTGTGTGAGGCTGTTCCCAGTGCTCTTCTACCCAGAATGCACAAGGCAAAGGAAAGAGTTACTAAAGGAGAGTCTTCATCACACTCTATAGGCTGCAAAATATTTAAGGTTTGTCATTAGTCCTACAAAAAAAAAAGCTCATGGGCATTGCAACACAAAACAAAGTTGCACAAAAAATACACCAGTGTTGTTTTCAAGGCTAATGCTCTTCAGTTCCATAGCAGGTTAATGCAAGGTTCATAGGTTCAATCATTCAGCCACACCTAAAACCAGCATCTTACTATGTCTTCTCAAAGGACAGACACACTATTTCGACCAGCCTTTGCTTTTCCTTCTCAGTTCCTATTTGATGTTGGCAAATGGCTATATTTCCTTTAAAAAAAACCCATGACAGGAGAAGTTCTACAGCAAACCAGGCACAGTAACCCATGAAGCCGAAGCATGGGCTACCTTTCCTTACGCCAGTGCAATTCCCCATCTGAAATGTCCCTCTCCACTTTTTACAATTTATAAAAGATTCTTCTAGGATCAGCCCAAGAGCTTTTTCTCTCCAGAGAGTATTGATTAGAAAATTAGAACCATGTTTAGGGTTACAGAGGTGCCTCATAATAATGACTTTTTGTTTTGACTTTATCAACATTTTGTTTTAATTTGGACAAGCTCTTAATGCTGTTCTATGAGTCTGTCCCTAATAAGAACGCTGATGAGTGCCAGAAGTTTACATCCCGTTAGTAAAATCTGCAACAAGAGACGTACATGTACCTCGATTCTTTTTGCGGCACAAAACTGAATCCAGTCCAAGTAAACACTGCAGAAACTTGCCCTGGTGATTCCTTGAAGGCAGGGTACGTAGTCATCGTCAATGTTAATACTGAACATTGCAAGGTCACGCTCAATGTAATGCCACTTGGAGAAAGGCTGCAGTATCTTTTGGAATGAATCATCTCTTAGCCAGTGCAGGATTTTAGGGGAACTTGCAGTGAAGTATATAATGCTCTGTTGATGAAAAGTAAAATGCTGTTGGTTGTTTCATCAAAACCAGAAATCCAAAGTTACTGACTGACTGCAAAGATAAGAAAAGAGCTATCTCGGGGTAACAAAAGTAATCCTTTCTCACACTGCATTGCCGCTATATGTCTCCTCCAAACTGCTATGAGACCATGCTGGACAGTAAGGAATGGGCGTGATTATTTCAATTGTGGGCAATAAATGAATGGGAAGAGCAACAGGAAAATTAAGCGAGTATGAAAGGAATAATGGAATTAGAATTATTACTAAGCCTTTTTAAAATTTATGACTGCCACCCCCCAGTTGCATATTCAAATTAACAATTAAATGTGGGGAAGGAACCCCTGCTCAGTGCAAAGAATCAAGACAGAAAGATGGATACAAACAAGGACAGGGTTTTAATTTTTCAGCGTGTAGAAAGCGATAAGCACACACAGCCTTTTAAGAACAGCTATGAAGAAACAATGGAATTCAAAACCCACCACATTCAAAGGCAGCAGACTTTTGCCTTCTTTAAAGACTTTTTTTTTTATAAAGACTACATTGAAAAGCAAATCTGAAAGCACTCGGGGAATAAATAACCTGCAGTAACTAGGAAGGAAATTATTTCAAATATATGCAAAAAGGCTACAGGAACTGACCCACTTTATTGAAGGAAAGCAAAAATTCCTTTTATGTGGAGAAATAGTCCCCTCCTCACAAAAAACCCTTCGACTGTCAAATCAATGGCAAATAGAAAAAAAAGCCAATTCAAAGCTAACTGTTGAGCATTGTTTAAAAGATAAATGTGAAATCCTCAAGCATAAGATAATGTCAAATTAAATATTTTGAAAGCACTTGTTTTTCACTGCTTATGTTCCTCAAAAGAACACACATTCCTGACTTCTAATGGATTCAGTCTTTAACCTCTAATTCTCCTTCTCTTTTGCTTCACTATATTCCAGCCTTCCTAAACAATTAAAACACATTTTAGGTACAAGGATACTCTTAGATGGCAACATTATAAAACCAACACAGCAAAGAGAAGAACAAGACCATGAAGGAGCAGAGTAGCAGATCTCCTGGTGCATTGTGCTGGTTTTAACCTATAAAGCCCTATACAGCTTGGGACCACAATATCTGTCAAAATACCTCTCCCAAACTTCTTTTACCTGGATACTACAATCAAGTTTTGGGGCCTATCTCCAATGGAACCTCCAAGGGAGACTCGGTCGGTGTCAA
Organism: Varanus komodoensis; assembly: GCF_004798865.1. Classification (NCBI taxonomy): domain Eukaryota; kingdom Metazoa; phylum Chordata; class Lepidosauria; order Squamata; family Varanidae; genus Varanus; species Varanus komodoensis. Next base: position 26,571,740 of record NW_025335268.1, on the reverse strand, counting down.
CAAGGAGAAGGGACTTTTCAGCAGTGGCACTCCAAGTTATGAAATGAGCACCCCACTTAGGTCCACCTGGTGCCAACCTTACTATCTTTTTGGTGCCAGGTAAACAACAAACAAACAAACAAAAGACCATCCTCAACTGCTGGCTGCTAACAGGTCAAAATATTATTCTTCTCCACACACACACACACACACACACACACACACACCTGTTTAAAATGTGGTTTTAAATTTTGTGATGTAAACATTTAATGATGTTTTGGTATGTTTTTAATACAGTGTATTTTTTTATTGGTTGGTTGTTGGTGGTGATTTAATGTGCTTTCTGAACTGCCTAGAAAGCTTTGGCTGTTGGGTGGTACAGAAATTAACTACTTAAATAAACAAAATAATAAGCCCTACTGGCTCATACCCGTGAAGAAGGGCAACTGGTTTGCTACTTTCCAGCCCAGCACTGTACTCTTGAAAGCAACAGGGCAGTGGTGTGCAGAGTAGGGACAGGGGGACTGAGCAACACCAGCTTTCGGTGAGCATATACTTGGCTCACCTGCACCCAGAGCCAGCTATCCCAGTGTTCCCAGAACATCCTGTGTCAGATCCTTATGCCAGATACTGCTGGCAGTAATACCACCACTGGTAGCTTTCCGCCTGCCAAGCTGTCAGCAGGCAGAGCAGGAGCTTCTGTGGCACCAGCAGGGGGCATCTCTGCCCTGTCCCAACCCCTCCGCTAGTCCTGCTGAAAGGGACAGGGCTGCACTTAATAACCCTTCAGTGTTCATTTGTTTGCAGCAATATTGACACTTAATCCTTAATGCCAGCTGGTGTCTTCCCAGATTACAATATTACCAAATTCTCTTGGTTCACTGATTTAGAGATTACCAGTTTTCTGAAAATGAAAGAGAGCGGTCTATCTCTGCTTGATAAATGGACTCTGGGGTCAAGTACCCACTGTGCATGTAGAAGGCCCCAGCTTAATTACTAGCAATTTCAGGTACGGCTGGACCTACTCCTGCCTGGTAACATGGACAGTTGCTGCCAATCAGTGTTGACAATATTGGGCTCAATGGACCAAGGGTCTGATAAGGCAGTTTCCTTTGTTTCATCTCCTGAGGTATCTTGCCAACTTTTGTTGCTTATCATGTTAGGACAGCTTGCTTTGTGTTCCAATAAAGCTAAAAGAACTAGGCTGTACATCTCCAATTGTATTTTTTACATGGCTCAATTATGAAAAATAAACTAATTACAAGCTAACTGAGGGCCTGTTCAAGGGGAAATGATAATCTTTTTCAGGAGGTAGGATACAGGACTTTGTTTTGTGATTGTGTTCACCAGTGAACCACAGGAAAAAGTAGCATATGACTCAGGAATATGAATATGTCATTGCAAATCATCTGATTGAAAACTAAGCTGAAATTGCAGGATTGGCTTCTCTTCCATCTCATCACTGAATGAATCATGCATGTATTCCAGCCATTGGTGATTTTCTATATTCAGCAGCTGGCACCTGCTTTTAAGAAAGTAATAAGAGCACTGTTGAATCCATATTCTTGAGAAAAATATACAGAGAGTATTCCATTTACTAGCAATCACTGAAATGTATGTTTTTATCTCAAGAAATTTATGTCCAGCACCAGTGGATGTCTACCTTTGCTGGTTAATATTGCAAGTGCGAGGGCAGAAGAAGAAAAGGAAAACCAAGTAAGAGATGGATTGACTCCATAAAGGAAGCCACAGCCTGAATTTAGAACAGCGAAGCAGGAACATCGTGCATAGGACATTTTGGACAGTTTTCATTCATAGGGTCACCATAAGTCAGAGATGACTTGATGGAATACAACAGCAACACTAGCTCATAAAGGTGATAATAACTTCCCTCCATTTTCTCAAATAAAAAATAAACAGCTATGCGGAATCAGACAAAGGATTACCTGCTCCAGCATTCTGAGTACACAGTGACCATGCTACTGCCTATGGGAAGCCCGTAAGTGGTATGCATGTTCAACAGCAGCTTCTTGATCACAATCCCAAGCAACTGCTTTACAGGTGTACCTTCTCCAATATTGGAGGTAATATGTAGCTATCATGACCTTGAGCCATTCATAGACTTACCCTCCGCAAGTTCATCTAATCCTTTTTTAAAGTCATCCGAGTCAGTGACCAGCATTACATCTGGTAATGCCTGTAATTCCATAGGTTAACAGTGCACTAAGAGAAGGCACACTTCTGTCCTCAGTCTCCCATCTTTCACCTTCATATAAGGATCCTTGCTTCTAGTATTATAGTACCCACTTTTTCCACACTGTGCCTAGGTTTGGACACTTCAGTCGTGTATTTCATTACTCACATTTTTTTAAATGGACCCACACATAGAAATGCTAGTGCTTTTTTAAGGATGATTAAAACCCAAAACAGGATCACTTAATCTATTATTATTATTACTATTACTATTACTATTATTATTACTACTACTACCCTGTGAGTGGTTGCCTGATACCAATGCCAATGGGAAACTAGCCTGGATCCTAGTGCAATAGATTTACTGTACCTTTACACTGTCCACCAACTGAAAGTCTTTGGGCAGTGTACGTTACAGTAAAAATTATAAAAAAATAGAAAACAGCACAGAATAATGTTGAGATAAAACTAACAGCAAAGAAATAAAGCCAGTACAATCCCATAAAACCAAATTACAGCCAACAGCAGAACAGAGTTCTAGAAGCTGTTCTCAAACTCCCTTGCAGAATAAAAGGCCTTCACCCATTAACTGGAAAGACCGTAACACGGGCTGCACAACGGGATGGTGCCGCTGCAGAGGCACTGTCTCTTGCAGCCCTCTCCCTTGCCTTATTTGATAGGGGTGACTGACAAAGGACCACCGAAGATGAACTTAATGTTCGGGCAGGCTAATATAGGAGGAAATGTTCTTTCCAGGGGACTGCCATATATCCTTTTCCCCTTCTCTGACCACTTCCCTTTGTGACGCATTGGTAGGCAAGGTGGTAACAAGAGTGATTGTGCCTCCTCGGTGGGATATTATGGAATTCGAACTCTGTGGGTCATCAGATAAGAGCCACGATTAAGGTAATACAGTAGTCCCCCAAAATTTGCGGGGGTTACGTTCCTAAAGCACCCGCAAATTGTGAAAAAACGCTAATTTGGTTCCAGCGATGGGCGGCCACCAAGGTGCGGGCGGGAGGTGCAGGCCGGATAGTTTTCTCCCAGCGAGTCCAAACTCAGGAAACGATCTCCTTGCAAGGAAGCTGCCGCATGGTGAGGCACCGGCTTACTCGCAAGGAGATCAGCTTGGACTGATCGGAGAAAAATCCCGCGAAAGACTGAAGCCATGAACGCTGAACCGCGATTTCGCGGGGGTATACTGTACTCATATTTTGTCATCCTGTGCATCATGTTGGCACTTCACTCTCCTAACCACCAGGTCCTCTTCCCAGCTGACGTGTCTGTGGAAAATGCACCATACTGAGCTGCTCTGCCAGCACCACCATCCAAGTAAGTTCTATACAGGTGCAGCAGTCCTGGCATTCATGATGTCGGATGAATGCAATGGCCACTGCACCAAATCCTATTGACCACTGGCTTGTACTACAGATTGAGCTTCAAGATTTCAGGTGCCTTTTCAGATGTACAAATGACCCATAACACTTCACCTTTACGTAATATCTGATGAGTATCCTGCGCAGGTCAAACACCTGGAGCATCGTGGCAGCGTTGTTGTCAATGATGCTGTACCCCTCCAGGATGTACTGAGTCCGAGTGATCTCCCAGGCCAGCCATCGAAGGTTGAACGCCGCGTTGCATGAGAGCCAGTGAGGCAAGTGGCCTGGCTTGCAGCAGCAGCAGCCTTCGTTGTCCTCATCTCCTTCTGTTATAGCCTCCACTTCTCTCTGCTGGCAGTATGTCCCTTGGGGTTAAAAAGGCACAGAGACCATCACTGGAGAAGTCAAAGAAAACCAGATGTTCAGGGAAGTCACTGGTCCTCCTTCAAATATTTAATAAACGGCAATTAGAGAAAGGACAGAGAGAGAGAGAGAGAGAGAGAGAGAGAGAGAGAGAGAGAGAGAGAGCTATAGCAGTGAATAAAATATGCCAATTAACAGAGAGCAGGGAAGTACAGGCTGTACCTTATAAAGTAACCTTATACTTTCACCTTATAAAGTAAAAAATGTGCAGTTCTATTCTGTATAAAAGCCTGGCATAAATTACATGAAACTTAATTACATCCAAATGGTTTGCCTTACATGCAGAAGGATGAAGTTACAATTTAGTAGGGTATGCCAGAATCATAGTCTTCTGGATGTCTAAAACAAAAGCAACGTTCTCTTTATGGCCATTTGTTATGGAGCTCTGCCACAGTAGTTTGATGAAAGCTGTGCACCAACAAGAGCCAACATACTTGTTCTAGGAAAAGCAGGTGGCTTTGGGTTGGATGCTGTTTTTATATTATTTTTTAATTCTGTAAATGTTGTATTTTGATGTATTGTTCTATTATTTTTATCACTTTTAAGTATGTTTGTAAGTTGCCTTTTATGGCTTTTTTGATAGAAGGCTAGACAGGCAAATCAAATCAATTGAACTCCATAAATATGCTTTCCAGTACCAGCCAGACAGTTCTGCTGTCCCTTTGGTCACACCCTGTTCCAGCAACCATGCTCAGCAAGTGACCTGGACAGAGATCTGGGCAAACTTAGCCTACCTCATTTCTTTCATGTCAGAGAACAGTGTGTGTATTCCCTTTCAATGCACATGTAGAAGTTTCCTTGAAGATGAACAGAATGGTGGTGGTGGTGGCAATCCAGAGAGGCTCTTGTATGCAGAAAAGTTCATGCAGACATGAAAGACTACTTGAACTTTTAATTGTGGACTCAAAGGAGGAAGCAGTGTTAGGCTGAAGCTGAGTTATATGACATTCACATGTTCACAACTTCTCTGCTTCCCCAACATTTGGTCCAGCAAAGGAGGTAAAAAAGAACTTGGCTTCTATGCCTTTTAGTGTCTTGCAGAAAAGGTAATTTCAGCAGGTCCACTTTTTATCATCCCAGCATGACCAATGAACCTGTCAGAATTCCATCTTCTGTACAGCTATTAAACTTTAATAATTAAATGGTGTTGGAGCCACATCCTCTCAGGCATCTAATCACCCTGTCTGTCTCTCAAATAAAGATTAGCTGTTGTTCCATTAGCTGTTTCCACATATTTGCCTTGGTGAATACAATCAAAATCCACTGAATTAAGTTCATAACTATGGATAAAGGTTTCCCCCAGTCTCAGCCAGAAACAGGAGGTTGATCTTTTTAAGTTCCATGGCAGTGAGGAATTAGAAAGAGTTCACTTCTACTTGCTGCAAAATTATTGCTACACATTATTATTTATGTCTGGTGTATTCTGCCACACAAATGCATGAAAAATAGTAGATGGCAATGAATAGTTTTAGTTTTGGAGAACACACAGAACCTGAATAACTCCAGTATTCTCAACTCTGCATAGATGCTGTACATTGTACCATGTCCTCCAGTTTCCTATAACTGTAGTAATTCTGTTCCTTTTCTGATTTTGTTGACAAAAATAAACCCCAAAAGAAGGAACATGCCAAATACCAGCAAATGTACAATGGAATGGACTTTAAGGTGCCACAGGTCTCTGGCTTTGCCAAATGGACAAGTAGATAAAATATTCAGTTCTGTTCCTGTCTTCCTACTCGACAATCTCTGGTGCATGTTGAAGCATCGCGATAGCCTTCTTGGAGTAACAGGCTGATGCACAAATGCTGCTCTGTTTGTTTGATTTATGACCCACTTTTCTACCAAAAATGGCACTCAGGGCAGGTCTGTTCTACACTACTTGTTTACATGTTGTGATACTGTTCTCAACGTTTATGCTTCATTTTGAATAGTTATTCCTACTGAGATATTTGGTCTACTATTTAGCCTCCCTTCAGGCATGAATTAGTCACATTTATGATATCTGGGTTGTTCATTCCCATTCTGGGGCCCATCAACGTTCCTAGGACATCTAGACTTATAAAACACTAATTGGGTTCTTGAACTGGGGCTCCCCATAGAGCAAACTTGTCCAAGCTGCTGCCCTCCAGATATTTTATACTATAGTTCCTGTCACTGGGTATGCTGGCTGGGGCTGATGGCAGTTGTAACACAAAATATCATGAGGACACGAGATAAGGAAAGGTTGCTATTGTCTCTATAAGGCTGCAGTGTATCACCAGCATTCCAGTCCTACCATACGCCATTGCTACAGAACCAGCTTGACTTTCAGCTCAACAGAGAGGACTATTACAGCAAACAGAACTAGCCCTGCCATTTCAGTAACCTGCTGCTAGTCTGAGGATGCTGTTCTGGACTTGGATCCCTGTTTTCACTGGACCACACACCTGCTTCTGATTCACTTGGGCTGACAGCTAGCTCATCTGGGTCTTGGAACTGAATGCCAGGACTGTAAACCTTACGGAGGTCAAATATTATAAACATAATCATTAAAATAAATAATGAAGACAACCAGCCTGTTGTTCCAATTGCATGGCAGCAACAGGAAATGAGAATAGTTTTCCTTTGCTTCGTGTAATGGAAAACATTTGTCTACCAAAAATATAAAAATAAAGCTGCATGCACCGTTATGCAAAATGTTCTTATTCCCTAATATCATGATGATTCATAAAATATACAATATAACCCAAGCACATTAGTATAGCATTTTTTCTGGGAGATAAATCAGCAGAAATAGAAAATCCCATCGGCAATCTCACTAACTCTGGCAGCTACCTTCTTCAATATACAATGCAATTACATCTGTGCCAGTACTGAACTCATTTGCCCAATATATCTTAGAAAGTTCCAAACAGAGAATGAATATTATATTAGTGGCATCAGTCACAAAAACCTAGGAGACATTTAGCAGCTAATAGTATTACATTTTTGAAGGACAGATGAATGAAATGAAAGAAAAGGGACACATTGCAAGCATCAGCATAGCTACCTAGAAGCGATTTCCTCATATATTTTGTCTAAGATCCCAGTGATGCTATCACTGGATCCACAGCTGTTCTTTGTTTTTTAACTTCTAGCCAAGGCTATAATTTGCTTGTGCTAAACATGTCAGTTGCAGCTCAAACACAGGCTTTATTAGGCCTGCTCCAAAAATTTCTAGGCTAGATGCAAAACATTCTGAAGTGAACCGAAAGAACCACTTCATATCTTTATGAGGAAGCAGGCATGGGGCTTGGATTTGATTTTGCTCACATCCAGTGAGTTCTTTGGCTTGCTGCAGTTTGTGTGCTGCTCTGTTCACTGCCTTTGCTTCCTCTCTGGCTTCTGTTCTGGTTGAAAGCACCTTCGAAGAGGCCTAAAAAGTGAATTTATCCTCAGCTGCCTCTTACGCAGAATGGGGGCAACTGCTGATGAGGCTAAGGATAGCCACATATCCCCTTTTACAAAGCATAGTCCTCTACTGGAAGGGCTGTTCCATCCTACTCCAGTTTAAAGATAAAGAATCAGGAGCAGGAAGCTGCCCACCCTCAGTGAACACGTGGGCAGCAGGTTAGGCAAGACACCTGACCTCAGACTGATACACTATAGTAAGATGTATGATCTTTCTATTTAAACCATGGCATTATTTTCAAAAATTTCATCAACAGATTTAAATTAACTCATGCATTTTAAAGAAAATTGCTATCTTCTCTTTTGGTGATGTATTTCCTCTTTTTTGTGATTTCTAGGTAGCCCTTCAAGGCCAAGTGTTGCTAATAAATCCTAGCAAGGAGTGGAGAAAGCCAAGGCAGAAGATATTCTCTCTACAGTCTCTGGTCCTCCATTCCTTTGCTGCTTGCTAATTTACTTACTATATTTATATCTTTTCAAGGAACTCGAGGAGGCTTACATAATTCTGCTCCTCCTCCTCTCAGTCTTATCCTCACAACAATGATGTGAAGTAGATTGGGCTGAAGATCCTGGCCCAAAGTCACCCAGTGATCTCCGTGTCTGAGAGGAACTAGAACCCAGAACTCTTCAGTCCCAGTTCTGCACTCTTAACCACTACTCCACACTGGTTCTCAATGGACTTGTGTGAGTTTCTTTTGTGCTCTGACAGAAGAAACCATTGGTGTGTTGTCCAAACCCAGTGAGGGCGAGCTGTTGGCACAGTCAGTAAACCAACCACAACCATAAAGCTATGGGTTCTGCTTGGTTTGTTAGTTACACCAACAAACCATCTACCAGTTTCAGACAATACAGCTAGCTGCAACAGAGGCTTGAATATTCAAAAGCCAGCATATCTTTATTAATTTATCAATTTATTTAAATTGTTCTATACTGCCTATTATTTTCACAGAAAATCTCAAGATGGTTTACAATGAGGCACAGCGGTCTGTCCTGATCATGTGAAGTCAGTCATAGTCTCCAGCATCAGCTTTTATCCATCTGTAAATACAACCTCCCCAAACCCTGGACTGAAACTGGTGATGGGGAGAATCCTGGAAATAAATGCAGACAAGAGGATGGGTGCTTCTGCTTCTAGCTGTCGTTTCCCACTCCCTTCCCCAGTATTTCCAAACACAGTTTTCTCAGCAAAATAGGTTTCCCCCTCAAAAATGTAGCTCTTCAAGATATATACTTTCTTCCCCATTCATAATTAATTTAACCATGATACAGTAATGTTCTTAAGTCCATATGATTCCTAATTCATATTTGGTTTGGGGTTTCACATATTAGCTTTGATAAGAATCACAATTTTTTTGAAGCAGTTGAGATCCTGGAAGCCACAGAACACAGACTGGCTGCTGAGTTTATTCAAGGCTATTTCTGATGTCATGATGATCTGTCTAAAGGCATTTCTCCTTTGGTCCCACGTAAGAGAAAGAATACCAGCTTGAACAACAAATCTGCTTCTTGGCATTAGTTAAACTGCAACTTGCTACCTCAAATCCATGCAATCCAAAGGAAGGTTTTTGCAGCACAAATATAAAGCTACTGGTAATAAAAAGGCAAGTTTAGACCTTCTAAAATATCATTAAAAACTGAAGAGGCACTATGAGCTCAGTTGTTAAAATGTTTTAAAAAATAAGCACGAACCTGAATATGAAGTATATATTTAGAGTGATAAATTATCAGAAAGAAGGCAAACATATTTAAAAAGAAATAAAATTCTATTGATTTCTGTTTTTCCTGTGTGTGTGTGTGTGTTTTATATTTGTACCAAGTGTTGCATCTTTAAAAAATGTTTCCTGAAATGTGGGTTTCAATTTAAGCTTAATGTGGAACTTACAGACTTTAGCCACCTATTGAGTACATAGTAAAGAAGAAAATATTTTCTTTGCTTTATTTTACTTACTAACAAATTGTTTCATATGCTAGTTTAATATCCTTAGTTCTCAAATGAAACGAAAGGTAATTTTTCCCACAGATGAATATATTTGAAAGTATATATTTCCTCTGTGCCCCTTTTAAGTTGCTTTGGATAGCAAGGAAATTAACCAGGCAATGCCTACAGTTTTGCTTTTTTATTTAAATTCAGAGATACCTTTGGGGACTGAAGCTGTATGTGTTGGGTGCATCAAAACCAAAAGGAATCTTCCAGAACCTCTTTGAAGTGGAGCTCTTGAGTGTCACTCTGCTTTCTTTCTAACTAATTACACTTGATGGCTATTATTCTCTATCCCCTCTTCTGCCCAGCAGAGAATTAGGGGCATCTTGTTAAAATTTCTTGTTTTGCTATATCTGGCTCTTCTACTACTGAGATGCCTCAAGAAGTACATTTACAAAGAAAAATAAGCCCAGGAATTATGATCAGTAATATGGCAATTATATAGGAAGAGAGTATGTGCCTTAGAAAAGGATCAGGTAAGTTTTTGATTCTAGGCATTTTCCTAAACATAGTGAAGCATTACAGCATCATCCTTCCAAAACATATCTACACAGGAGTGAGTCACACTGAGTAGACTATTCACATATTGTTTTACCTGTTCTCTGATATTCTTCTGAGCTTAGAAAAGTCAGAACTGGGGACTGTGATGTACAATTTCTACATCACATACCGAGGCCTTCTCCCTTACTGCAAACATGCAGAGAGATGACCACGCCCCATTTCTAAGCAAAACTAAAAAACTAAATGCTCATGGAAGGGGGAAAACTCCACTTGAACGTCAACCTTCAAACATGAGGACCTGTCATTATGCTCCCCTACCATTCATCTGTATTCTTTCTACTGCTTTCCATAAGCCTCATCTCTCTTTTTGTTCTCTTCAATGGAAATAATGATCTGAAATTAGATGTACATTCTGAGCAGGGAAAGATCCTTGACAATAAGCTCCAGCGTTAACTCATTGAGTCATAATTCTAAGACAGGCTCAGCTGCATGTTGAGTCAAGCTGCACCAGAGCTACCATCAGACCACTTCCATCCTTCATGAAATCAGGCAGTACAGCTTCTACAGGTTGTGATGGCCAAGGTCTAATCCTGTTACAAGAAAAGGACTTCATACTTATCATTTTCTGTTTCAGCTTGGAAAGGACATCCTGAACTGTCAAGTACTGACAGCATTTTATGACTGCCTGCACCCACAGACTTTGAAATGATGTGGCAACAACACAGATAAATGATTTATGTGCTTCTCAGGCTTGCAAAGGGCATATGGCAAATAAAGGGTCTGCTCTTCCAATCAATGCTCTTTGAACTATATAGATGCTTACCTCGAAATTCTAGCCCCCTGAGTTGGAAAGTGACAAGACCGTTTCCAATTTCAATCAAGTGAACAAAGGCGTTCAAATAATCCGATGCCAAAATAAAGCAGTCGCCAGAGCTGTAGTTTCCCCAGCGTCCAAGAATCAAATCTCCACAAAGAGATTCCTGCAGAGATCTTGTCAGGTGCTCATAAAAGATGGAGTTGAGGTTATCATCATTTCCTAAAACCACAGCAACACAAAGACCATAAAAGGCATGAGGAGCAAAGCTCTATGCAGATGTCCCTGGAAGGAATCATATTTTCTTGCTGCTTATTCACGTGGAGCTTCCTCTTTGAAGATGAGAATGATCCTTTTGGAAGCACACACTCCCTTTAAATCTTAGCAAATTCCATCTCACTAATTTTTCCACATCGGCTAGGGACTACATGGGCCATCACTCTAAAATATTTCTTAGATCCCAAGTAGCCCAGAAAATGGTGTGAAGGTCCAGGACAGGAGTCTATTTCCTGAAACAAAGCAGCTCGGATCCCAGAAGCTGCATGAGAACCAAGTGTAAGTGTAAGACACTTTAGGTTCTTTGGAGAAAGAGCAGAAGAAGAATGTAATGAATGAATATTATGAGCCCTTTTCATAAATTAGGACCAGTTGCTAAATTTTGAAAGCTTGGTTTCTGATGAGAAAAATGAGACTTGACAGGAATTGAAGGTTCCCCATTCACAGTGGCACTTTACATACCCGAAGGGCACAGTGCTATGCCTATTAAGACAAAGGAATGTCCTAGAGCACCCAGCAACCCTCAGCCAGCCATGCTGAGCATGGTAGGACTCTTGTCCGTCTAAATATGCACGATACTGCATGGTAAGTAGTTGTGTATACAGAACACAGTCTACTGATGCCGCATCATTGTAGCCTGAGTTTCATTGTGCGGAAACTCACCTATTCCTGATCATTGTGCTCTGAGCTTAGGTTGCAATGTTTTAAGCCTTTTAAACTGATTATTTTTATTTGCTGTTATATATTTTCATCTGTAATACTGCCAACTAATTAGAGATATCTTTAATTATAGTAAGTGGCATAGCATATAATTTGATTCATCATCATCATCTGAACTGTTATGCATTGCTTAGTTCAAATAACAATAGCTAAGATCACTTAACCTTGTGAAAAAATATAGTAATAAATAAATGTCATGTAGGCCATGTACTCATATAGGTATTTTACTAACTGGACAACAAATGCTTTAGTTAAAAGACAAGAAGGATTCACACATGTATATTTTATTGTTCTATTTATATTAATACCAGATAACTAAGGAGCGGAATTACTGCATTAATAGGATAGTTAAAGCCTTGGTCGAAGAACAGTTGTGAGTTTCCAGTCAGAACAGTATCGTAACAGTTTCAATAGGATCAACTAAACATCATTAAATGGTGAGCCAGGTCTTGTGCTTCAGAGAACTTTTCATCAGGCTTGAACTTAAAAACAAAAGAATATAGAAACAGAGAAGGGAAAGATCATGGCTGTTGGAGAGCATGGTAGAAGTTCCACTTGCAGTAGTATGTGAAAACCAAACTCCCATTCCTCATGTGACTTTTGGTGGGTCGCAATGTAGCTATTGCAGTACAGTATTTGTTTATTACAGTATTACATTTATTTGATTGTTTGTTTCATTTTTCTACCGTCCAAAAGCCAAAGTTCTGTGGTACTGGTATTATGCCATTTTATTCACACAACAACCAAGACTGCTTCTTGACTGAACAGGAACTTTTGAACCCAGGTCCCCGGGTCCAAGTTCAGCTCTCACTCTGCAACTCCACACTGGATTTTTAGACTGATCAGTCTTTTGAGAAGTGGAAAGTTTAATTCGCACACCTAAGCATTTACGGTGTGCAGAGAGTGTGCTAAAGGCAATTTAAAATAGGAACATAATATGATTAATGAAATGAAGCAAAATCTTCCACAAGAGCCAAACAGCATCACACAGCCTGACAATGTTAGTGAGTTTGAAGTCTCTTGCCTAATTAGCATGGTTGGGCTTGGGCAGCACTTTCACTTTCTCTCACGCATCAATGCTCACCAATATATTCTGTTTAAAGACTATCCAAGGTCCTGGGGTCCTTGGAAATGTAGGTGTTGAAAACCTTCAAGAAAGTTTCTCCAGGACTATGTTAATGAAGTGCAAAGCAGAATCAGAGCACAGGGCACTGGCAAACATCTGGCTTAGCTGTACAATTGCCCTCGCTGTAGATCAGGTCTGGGGAACATGCCAGCCTTCAGACGTTCTCACCTAAAACTCCCATCAGCCCTGGCCAGTACAGCCCATGATGAGAAAGGGCAAGGAAGGGTAGGAAGTGTTGGCCAAATCTTCAGACCCTGCTGTCGCTGATGCAGATCTTCACAAAATGGTTTCAATTCAAGACTGACCATGAGACGCACTGGCAGGCTGTTCCACAACAGATGGCAATAGTGGCACTCTAAAGTTGCTGCTGGCCACAGGAGCTTCGTTTCTTGGAACTGGTCATGCACAACAGCCCTGTGCTGATGCTTAGAGCACCTCATGATGAAGGCACTGTCGGGACAACAGCAGCAAGTTGCTGGAGCAGCGGTAGGGAAGGAGCAGGAAGTAGGGACAGGTTCACTTTTCCTAAAATGCAGCCTCTCAAGGCAGTTGCCTTAAAGTTTGGGGTAGAACTGAAAAAAGAGTCAGGGTTGATATTCTTATCTTAAATGCCAGAGCCAGCAGGCCCAGAGATGAGCTAAGAGGCTGGTGCGATCCAGACTATAACTGTTTCTGTGGGAAATGCTCCTGAAGAGGAGGAACTAGATGGAGACAGGCTGGATATTACTAGTCCAATGATACAGTGTCAGATCAAATGGGCAGATCAATTGAACATCAGATATTTCCACCAACTAGAATTGCATTTCATTTATATCCCACCCTTTTTCCTCTTGCGAGAAACCCAAGGCAGCTTACATAGCTCTATGTTATCCTCACAACAACAACCTTGTGAGGTAGATTGGGTTGAGGGCCAGTGACTGGCCAAAAGCCATTCTGTGAGCTTCATGGTCAAGTAGAGCATAGAACCCGGATCTCACAGGTCCCCAGTCCCACACTCTCACCACCATACCGCACCACATAATAACTTCAGGATCCTTCTGATAGCAGTTCTGCAGCAGTTGGCAAGCAGTGCACTGCCAAAATCTCCTGTCCTGCCATATATCTGGATCCAACCAAATGTATGTTAAATATTTTAACTAATCTTTCAGAAACATGAGCTTAAGAAATGCTGTGCCATACCTGCATCCTTTTCAATTTGAAGTGCCAGTCTTGTATTAGAATGGTCTACTCGTTTAGTGCTGGGAGAAAAAAAAATATAGAGATTATCCCTGTTAGATGATAGAAAAGTTTTTCTTTACAAGTTCAGTGGCTTCAATTGGCCACCCAAAATATTATCTTGCCATGTTTCATTTGGGCACAACCCAAATTCTTTGAACTGGTAAACAAACCCATGTAACGTGCTATCTACAACATTAGATTCCACTTGTTAGGAACAGAAGCATGAAGTAAATGTTTTCACTAACCCCTCTTTTCACATGAAAACAGTATCTGATCTTACTGATCAAATTATATTGAACATGTCTTCTAAACCAAGATAGATAAACTCATGATGGAAGCAGACACTACTTAGTACAGTAGGTTGAAGTGGTTGTATTTCTGCTTCTACACAGGCTTTCTGACGGCTGCTGTCAGAAACAGACACAATGGCTAAGGATACATAGGGTAGTTACAGATACTATTATAATCCCAAGTAATTTTTATAGCCCAGTGTAATGAACTAATTAATATCAGACAGCCCACATGGCTCGTGAAGAACTTAAAATCCTAACACTCATCTTCTTTCTTGCAGGCTTTAATCAGCACCTAGTTCCCTTTGTCTAGACTGGGCACTCCCTTCAGAGGAGTCGGAAGCCTGGCACCGTGCCACTCACTCACCTTGATCAGTGGAACCATTTCACTGAGTAAGAAATTGCCCCCTGGGATGCTCACCTGGCTGGTATTCTAATACTAGGATGTTTCCCACAGCCTAGTACCTACATTTTAGGTGTTCTGCATGTGGTTTTAATTTTGCACCATATTTTTTTCACTTCTACTATGAGACCATGACATACAGCAACCTAAATGAGTGGATTCTTGTCCGCTGCTTATTAGTGCACCATTGAAATGAGCAGAGAATTTTATAAATTTTAAAATTAGGGCTGAGCCAAAGCTACTCACTGTCTTAGAGAACATGGTTAAGATTGCTGAAAAAACACCTCCCATTTTGAATTGTTGCTGGCACTTTTTCTTCACTTATTCATTTAAGTTGCCCACAGGCTCACTCTCAGTTGGACTCAGTTGCTCCCAGTAGCACAATCATACAGCTAATACTGATTGGCTACATAATGTGATGTTAACCTATTCATTACACAATCCCACCACCAAGATGATTAACCAGGGGCTTCTCTGCAAGAAGCATTCATTACGCATTCAAGAACCCTCACTCATGTGAAGGATGCTCTGAAAGTCCTGCTAAGAAAGTAGAAGGAGATGCCTTGGCAAAGTGCTGGCGTATATTGTAGCGAAGTCCCAGGAAGGAGAAAGAAACAGGAGTTAGAGGAAAGAATGGCAATTAACATGATAAAGTGGGGGATAGAAAAAGGTGAACATTGAAGTCTCAGTATTTATTAGAATGGAAATAGCTAGTTTCCGTTCAAGACTTGAAAACAGAGATTTATAAGGTCTGATGTAAAATCCTGAAAGCTGTTGCTTTTAATATTTGTGATGTTTCTAGTGTGGTGCTGTCAGAAAGGAACATTTTGAAATGGATTCAACCCATCAGTTTTTAGTTAAACCTTTATTTTGACATCCTTGGTTTTCTTCCTTTTTACATTCTAGGTTACATGCAGCACAACGTGATTCAGATTCAGTCCAATGAAATAGATGAGTTGGACTAATTGCGTTTCACTTCAGTTTCAGTATTTCACTTCAGTCTGACTTCCTTAACATTACTGAAAGCAACTAGACATCCAACATCATGTCCATGGACCACAGGTCAAGCAAAGGGACCTCTTGCTCTCCTCTGTCCTTCACCTTCCCCATATGGGCACCAAATCTACTCCAGAAGATCCCCAACCTTCCCTAGTGTATTTGGGAAATGTGGAAATCCATTCTACCAGTATTTTCTCTTCCACTAGCAGATGAACAACTATGGATACAATCCTATGTAGTTTGTATGAGAGGAAAACTCAGCTTGTAATTCTTTCCCCTTCTCTTAAAAGCAACTGATTGGCCTGGTTCTCACAGAAAAACTAAGGATATGGGTTGAGCATGGGCGTTACTGAACTGTGGCTTGTTGGTGAATCATGGGTTATCTTTACATGTAAGCCATGTCCTATGGTTTCACTATGGGTTACTAACCATGAACAGCTCAGGAAGAGAATCCGTAGTTTGCTGTTAGATTGTGAACTCTGAATGGTTCATAGTTAGCAACTCAAACTAAAAGATAATGCAGGGTTTGCAAAGAATGACAACCCATGATTCAAAGGCATCCTATACTCAGTTTGTACTATGAGTTGTCATTCTATGCAAACCAGTGCCTGTCTCCTGCCCCAGCAAAGCAATTGTTAATATGGTGATATTTCAGTTGAGGAAATGCAGGGTTTACACATCACTCCACTACCCTAGTTATTACCTTTAAGCTGTAAGGTTATTAGTTGAGGCCATTACAGATCTCCTCCATCACGTGTCATCTGTCCCTAAGAGTTGCAACTAAAACTATAATGAGCAAAGAGGTGTAAAAAACTGGCTGTCTAGTGATGATCTTAAGCTCTTCCACCATTCAGTGAATAAGATACATCAAAAAAGGCAAATTTTGTCAGATTAACTTTGTTTCACTGGACTAGTACAAGGTAATGATTTAATCCTTTATTTTCCTCTCTGCAGAATATTCCTTTGAGTTTAAACATCCTGAATCCTATTAAAGACAAAGAGATTAGAAGGATGGTCTGCCAATATTTACTGCAAATATTCAAGAGCCTTGCTTCACACATTTTTTCAACAGATTAGAAACACACAGGGTGCTTTCCCTGTACATGTGGCAAAACGGACATATCACCATTAAAACATTACAAACACTAGTGTTGCTAAAAACTACAGCAATATGTGAATTGATCTGTCTGTCAGAAAAACAACCAAGAGTGAACAAAGGGAAGAGCCAAGTAAAGTTTTAGAACAGGAGGGAAATTAGAACTTGGCCTTTTCTGCTTTTATCCATCTCCCCCCTTTTTTTATAGTTTTATTCCATCTCCCAATATTTAAAACACCACAGCTGTTGTAAAACAAAAGCACAGAGAAACTACTACACTACCAAAGTTCTAAATTTGGGTTAATTTAGTTTAGGGATAGCCACAACTTCTGTTTTGGACTTTAAAACCTCCACACAATTATGAAGGCAGAATTGCTGCTACTTGTTAAAAGCAAGAAGAACCCATCCAGCATTACGACTCTAATATCCTGTATGTCAGACTCAGCTGCACAGCCACTCCTGGGCTTTTAGCTGTCAGCTAGGATCTCTTTTAAAAATGAACTTCTGGCGCTATTGGGCAATGTAGGCTTTCCCCCAGTGGCTTCTTACTTTAAATTTTGATCTTACCACTCAGACAGGGTGATAATTAGCTCAGTAATTGAATTTCTTCCTCAGTGGTGTTATTCCACACAAACTGAGTGCAGGTCCTTTGGAGCTACCCTGGAGGCATCTGCAAAATTGTGAACATCTTTGGTAGGGAGCTAACTAATTCTGAGAGTTTCTGCTAAAATTGACTTCACTGCTTCCTGTTCCCCACATCCCTTTTTAATGCCAATAAAGGCATGTGGGGCAGGTCAAACAAGCATGCGATCACACTATTTTATGAGTAATGTTTGCTTTCTTGCAGTGACGAGATTTTTTTTTTTTGTTTAATGCTGCAAACCAAAACAGCATTCCCGTTTTCCAGTACTCATTTATAGCACCTTAACTAGAAGTCAGAAAAAAATCTAGTTATATTGGACCAAAATCCAGATTTGTTAAAGTTAACAAACCAGAATTTCTTCTAGTACATGTAATGACCTGTTGTGGTGAGGGAAAAGCCCAAAGGGACTTAACTATATTGACTAATCCTTCATATATTTTCTGTTTGTTCACATGTTTACCATTTCTTCATATATTTTGGATACGATAAGCTCTAAAACAATCTTCTGAGCTAAGCCTTCACCATATTCCTAACTGCCTTTTTAAAAAGAGAGACATTAATATGTTTACTTGGTGGAGTTCTTTATTCGCACTTGCCCCTGTGGTGTGTAGTTTGGATTATGAACCACCTACCTCTTGGTTTTCCTGCCTCTTCTCTTTCCCACAGTTTCCTTTTCCACTTTTTCCCTTTTTACATGTTGTTTTTGAGGCTGGACCCTGCTCTAACCTGCTCTGATGCACACCCTCCTGCCTCGCTCCTCACTATGCTGCATCTTCAAGTTTTTCGTGCACTGGCAATGTAAATGCCTTTTAATTTGACAGAAAATTATGAACAACAGATCTTGGATGTGCTCCCAGTTACTATTCACAAATGTCACTCCTGTTCAATTAGCCTCAAAGAGTTTTATTGGCTAACACAGGCAAAAGTTGAAAAGAACAAATATGCCCTGGTTAAAGAGAAATTGAATTTTTAAAGGACTCATATTTATTTATTTAAATTCCATTTCTAGTCCTCTATACTAGTCCAAAGACTCCCTAAGACCCTCAAATCACTGCCTTTCCATTTCAGGTGTTCTTGATGTTCTTTTGGAAACTCCAAAAGACTTTTTCTATTGACTTTAGAGCTACAACTCCAAAATTCATTTTCAGCCCATGTTCCACTCTTTCTATATTTCCTGGCTTTTCAATCAGAGATTAATGCTTCAGATTCTTTAGGTCAACTTGACCAGCAACATCACTTGAAAAGATACAGTCACTACTGAGGGCCTTTTTGTAGTGGTACCCTATTTATGGAACTCATTCTCTAAAGAAATATGCCAGGCATCAAAGTTATATCTTTTCATGTGCCGGGCAAAAACTGTTTTTTGTTTCCCCAGTATTTTCATTGTTAAGTGATGTATGTTTAATAATTATTACACTTGTTTTTATGTATCTGCCTGGTCACTGTGTGTTTAAGCTATTATTTATTTGGTTATGGTATTTTTGTTTATTATTTACTTGATTTTTTGCTTTTGTTGGTTGGCTCAGGTGCTAAACTGCTGAAATGTATTATAACTGTTTTGCTTTTTTATGATTTTACTGTATTTTTAATCTAAGCTTATTTTTAATCTTGTAAACTGTTCTGAGAGCCAAACTGGCTATGGAGGATGGTATATAAAAGCTTTCATAAATAAATATTATTTAATTAGCATTTGGAATAGTTCCATGCTATATACATGCTGATAGTTCCACACCAGTAGTACCCAGTAGTCTTGTCAGGGGTTTCCTTACCTGCCAACCTGTTGCAGTATATTTTAGTGATCTTAAAGCCAGGACAAATTTTCCATTTCACTTTAGCAGATACCATTAGATTGCTTAGACCAATGACTATGCATTTGTGAATACCCAGAATTGAAGGTCGAATACAACCTCTACGGATATGGCTTTTATATGCAATACCTCTTCCAACATCTCATTTCTTCAACATTTCTGAGTTGCAACTTGAATGGGCTATTTGCTGGTCTGTTGCGATGGTCACGTGACCTGGCTTGTGCTTTGTGCCTCAGCAGCTTCAAAAAACTCATTCTAAAGTGTTAAATGCGACCTGTAGATAGGCTTCTTTGCTATAAAGCCATTGATGCCTTTTAGTTCATATTCACTGGTCTCTTTTTGTTTGTCTGATCACTTCAATATTTTATCCTTTTTATACATCTGTAATTTTGTACAGGCTTTTTTACGGGCCCTGTATAGCCAGGTAAATGACTGACTATACTGTGCTCTACATTAGATGTTATTTTGTTCTGAGACTTCTAGACCACCAAAACTAATTGCCCTTCAGACCACACAAACACAGTGCATGGGAGATAGATAATTCTGCATCATCGTCTCTGGCAATTCTGATTGTACTGCTGTAGCTCTATTTGTCATCTTGTAACAGACAGAGTTAAGACTTCCCATTTAACCATTCCTCTAAGAATTTTGTCTCAAAGCAGTTTCTGGCAGTGTTTTCTGCTCTGGAACCTTTGTGCAAAATTTCTGGGATCAGTTCAGGATTCATCTGTGATGAATGTGCAGGGAACATTTATTCACTCAAGGTCAATGTAGCTTTCCACACGGGACTGAAAAATAATTTAATTGTACCCTCTGGGCTGGGCTTCCTTCCATATGTAGAAAGCTGCTCATGCTGGATAGTCAGTGTTGCTGTCCAAGGTTTGTTTCTTAGCTAAAGGTAATTGCTTAGTAGGATGCATTTCACAACAAGAACTGCAAACATCATTTCAAGAAATATCCAAAAATCTAAATCTAAACTTGATCTATTCCTTTTGTGTGGAATTGTGCTGTCCTCTTGGGCTGTCCATCCTCTGTCCATCATTAGCGGAGGTTGGATTAAGGTGGGGAACTGTTTAGCCTCTGGGTTTTGGGTTGATTTCTGGCTCAACTTGTAGGGGCCAGATCACATCAGGTGGCAGCCCCTCTCTTCTTTGAATCCCCTTTCTCTGATATCAAAGGGAAGTTTCTCCATGCAGAGGAAGGCAGACAGTAACCTATTTACACACAGAAAAAAACCCAATGCTCAGTGCAGAAAGAGGTACTATGCCTTTCTGGGAAGCCACCAGATGAGTGATTAGTGAGGGTTGCTTTTCCCAGCAATAAAGAAACTCTCTCTGCTGCTGGCTGTAGTTAATTCAGTGACTGAATTTCTTCTCCCTGCTCTTTTCTTTAGCACAAAGAGATGGGGCTTGGGAGACGACTTCCACTGGACGGAGAGGGCACCCTTTCAAGCCACACTGGGCCCACAGGCTGGCGATTCCCCATTCCTTGGAATGCAGTTCCAAGAATTATGCAGAAGTGCGTCATAAGGGAAAATATGCTAACCTGGTGGTTGCTGTAGCATTCAGTGACAAGCAAACCTATGTCTCTCCAAACCTTGTTAGACGATAGCTTCCATCATCCATGAGCAGTGGGGCTGATGGAAGTTGGAGAACAAAACATCCGGAGGCCCACAGGCTTCCCGGCCCTATGTAGTCACTCAGAAAACCAATTGTTATCACATTCACCTTCCTAAATTTGAGAGGATTGGGAAGCATTGTAACACTTGTAAAGCTTGGACTATACAGAAGCATGTTTTTAAACTAAGCCTCCCTCCTTGGTTACATGCTACAGATGCCTGGCGCTCCGTGCAATTGAAGTGATGAGTTGACACGTGACCACCATGGGGCAATTTGCTCATAGGTATCCTGTTCATGCCTATTGGACTGACAATGAAAAATCAGTCAGGAATGGAAAGAGGTTGCCTGAATTACATGTTGTATTTCAAGGTTTTGTTGTAATTCTAACCTAGAAAATTAGAATTTCCTAATGTTCATGAAGAATTAAACTTTCTCCTTTTTATTTATTGCAATTTGATTTATTTATGAAAAGCTTTGGCTACTGGGCATTATAGAAAAAGAATCAACAACGTGCAATAAAAATAAATATTGCCCCCTAGATGCAGGCCTAACTTTGCCTGACCTGAAAATGCAATTTTGCTTCACTTTGTCAACATACAGGAAAATGAACAGGAACATGAAACAAACCATCAACTTCATAAAAAGGATGAAGTCCAGGCCTTCATGTCTGATTTTCTAGATGAGAATTTCTAGGAAAACGTTGGGAGACATGCTTGAACAGCTGGAGACCCATTACAGTATTTCTCAATATAGCGAGAAAGCTGGGAATAGGACCCACAGAAAACCGGCAGTTTAATCCTGACCTCTTTAGATACACTTAACTGATTTAGTTACACTATGTGGCAATTCACTGGAGACCCCTAGAGCAAACACAAGCTGTGCCATTCCCCAAAATAGAAAGTGTGACAGATGATTTTGGAGTGAAAGAGCAGAAACAGGAAGGAAGGAGAGAGAGGCGAGAAAGGGACTTGTAATGGAAAATGCAGGATTCCTGGTGGCGGTTGAGATGCATCATAGCGAATGTACATGGGATACAGCAAAAACACAAGGGCAAAAGACCGCTGGATTCAGGCATCCAGCACTTCTAAAGCCATGAAACAATAAAATAGAGAAGGGCTGATGAACAAAACGTGCATTTCCATGATCAATGCTATTACTTTTTTTTAAAGATAGGAAAAGGTCACCGTTTGAACATGTGTCCATACATTGCATGATTTACTGTCATTTCCTTTTCATCCTTCTACCACCAGGATGCAATGATCCACACAGCTGTGAAAATAAGAGAAAAGGCAGCCCCCTCCATGTTGCAAGGGGAACACATACTAACATGGTAGTCTTTGATTCAAGACCGACGCTGCTTTTAAGGAAACAAAGAAATTCCCATAAGATTGTGGTTTATATCAAGGCAGTTAACTAAAAGGCCAGACAGATGGAATAACTCAGTAGTTCGTAATTAGACTTAAGTTTCCCCATCAGCATATAATGGTATGGATTTATACTGCACAAGTTTCCAGCAGACATTTGCTTCTTCCTCCATTTTTCACATTCACTGTTCCACCTTCCTTAGTTTATCAATTGATTTTAGACTGTGAGCCTGTGGGCAAGGAATTGTCTTTTGAAAAATTTATTGCACAGCGCTTAGTCATTTCAAGGTGCTTTATAAATAAAATATGACGATGGTGCTTATAGCAGGAAAAAGTAATAATATCGAAAGAACAGAATGGAGATCAGCAACGCAAACCTCCTTAGCTCTGCTTAGGCTGCAGCAGCATGAAGAGATACAGCAGCAGGTTGCCGGAAAGTGAAGTTTTGCTGCCATTTTGTGCCATCTCCCCACCTAACCCCAACACCTTGAGTCAAAATGTTGCATTTTGCCTGGGAAATAAAGCTAGTAGAAACCCAGCTAACAAGGGACTGGAATGTTCCCTGTTACAAACCTCTATCGGCATGGCCATGGAAATGGCCCATTCTGCTATTCAGCCAGCATGGGACCTCCTGAGGGGACAGGAATACGGGAGGCTCTCATACTGAATGAGACCACTGGTCCATCCAGCCCAGGGGTGTTGACAGTGACTGGCAGCAGCTCTCCAGGACTGGGGACCAAATTATCTCCTAGTTCTACTTCAGGATGTCAGAGATTGAACCTGGAGCCCTTCACATGCAAAGAAGGCCCTTCTCAGTGGCTGCACCGCACCCCTGGAATAGGATCTTCAGAAAGGTGCACTTGGCGCCAACACTGCTAGCATTTTGGCACTAAATAAAGACTTACCCTTTCTCTGGCTATTTTAAACAAAGAATGATTATTTGGTTTTAATTTGACCCCATTCTTGGTTTTTAGTGGATTTCAGTTTAAATTGTCTTACTTTAATCTTTTATATAATATTTTAATTTTGATATACAGTGTTTTATATTTTGATGATGTTGTTATGTTTTGCATAAGTTGATGTAATGTTACTGATTTTAGAATGTTGTGTTGCTTTATATATTGTGAGCTGTTCAGAGAGCTGAGATATGGGATATTTTGGCATACAAAATTGAAATAATAAATAATACCACTGACCTATGGCCCTTCCCCAACTTTTCTCCATGCCCAAGCCTCAAAGTACCATCAACTGTCTGTAGAAATTCATGACAGAACAAGTGGCTTGTTCAAGAAGTACTAAGAACTTCAGACACCTTTCTTTTGTTAAACAATAATTTCTTTTGGGAAACTACCTGTCTAAAATTTTGATCTATCAGTTTAAATTTGAGTTGAATTAATGACATGATAGCATCCAACAGCAAATCATGGGCTAATTAACCCACAAACTGCAGGCCCTGGGCTATTTGCAAATCACATATGAGCTGCATTCTGTTTCCATTAATAATATTCAAATAGTTTGTTCCTGGGTTAACTTGAGGCTGTTTAATCAATTCACAATTTCAAGAGGTCCTTCTCAGCCATCAAACGGGCAAACTTTGAATGAGGCATTCAGGGGTTGTTAATGCAAACAGCCCACATCTCTGCAATGCATGGGTTAAATAACCCACAACTTACTGTTGGCCACCATTATGTTTGAACGCAACCACTGGTTTCCTATCTTATTACAGGTGTAACTCAACTAGGATGGCTGTGCTGTCACCAGTTAATGCGGTTTTGAATAGTCACTGAGCTCATCTTAAGCTATATATTTTACATTTCATTGTCATTTGGCTTCATTTTCCCCTCTGTATATATCCATGTATCTACCTATCAAATAAGGATAACATGATGAATCCAGTGAAATCATATGCTGCAAAAAATCAGTTAGTCTTTTACATGCCAAATGGCTTATTTGTTTTGATTGTGTGAAACAAATAAAGAGCAACACCTGAAGATGGAAAACTCCCCATGGGGATGCTTTCAGCCCTGTTAGTAATTCAACAGTAAACAGTTGACAAGGTCAGAATCAAATCCACTGCTAGTGTGAAGCTAAGAACTATGTTGGTCTTTGTACCAGGAGCCTATCATTCTTGTCCTGAGAGTCTACAGCTTAATATAAAGTACTTCTTGTTGCAGACACAACATTTCTTTTCAGTGCCATGTCAGGCATCTAAAGTTTTCACGAAAGGGGTGCAAAACTGCACTGACACCTAGAGAATGAGTTTGCTATTAGTGCAAAACAGCCTTGTAATTGATGACCTCTGAATGTGTCGGATTGAAGCTTCCATCATCCTTAGCCAACGTAGCCTTATGGGAATTGCACCTAACTCATCTTGAGGGTACCACCATGGAGAAAACTGCTATATAAAATTCGGATTTATACTTGTACCTATAAAATAAATCACAAACCTGGATTTTAAAACTGTTTTGTGCAAAAAGAACGGTCCTAAATGTATACACACACACTATTCTTTCCCTTTAACCTTTTCTATGTAATATTCACACATGTAAAATTGCTTCTATTCCCTAAAACCACAGAAAGTTACTGTTATTGTTCATATTAAGTGGATAAAAATATTCAGGGATAAAAATAGGAAGGAAAACAGGACCTGCTGGTATTTATTCGCTATTTGGGGATATGGTGGTGCTGAAATATTAGGACAAAAAGAGAGAGAGGGAGATGGAGGCCCTGGAGATACACTATATCCTAGTTGCGTAACTAGATGTTTGTGCCTCTTTCACTTTTCAAGCTATGAAAATGGATGCGCAGAATCATAATGTATCATAATGGAGCTGGCAGCAATTCAAAAGGAACAAGTTGTTCTCATAGGCTGTGATTGACATTATGTCTCTGTGTGTGTTTTCATATGTTCAACAGGAGTCATCGCAGCACAGAATGCAGTCCATTAGGAACATCGCTTGAACAAATGCATTGAAATTAGGGCCGTCATCCAATTAAAGAAATCTTAATTAATTGCATCAGTTTTTGATGATTAATTAATTGATTACATCTGCCTAAATTTGTACATGGATTCTGAAGATGAAAGCATTCTCTCTGGCTTTAGGTAATGTATGAATATGTCACAATGTGAGAGGAAGGAGGACTGCATCTTCTCAGATGACCTCTGCCAGTGTGATTTTTGTAAGAAATCTTATTAAAAACAGTCCTCTTTTTTAATTTCATGCCCAGTTCTTTAAAGGGCACCTTTAAAATTGATAAAAAGGATTTAGGGTGTAATCCCATGTATGTATGTTCAGACACAAAAGTCTCACAGTTCTGCATAGTCTTCAGCCAGCAATCCAGTTCAGTTTTTTAACCACACTGAATTTTCATTCATTCAGTTCCACTTTGCTACATCTGCCACTGTGACTGGCTGCTTGTGTAGCCCACATGATTGTTTTAAATGTAATACAAAAGATATTATGTTTTTCTTAGCTTGTGTTAAGGTGTGTATTTCTGGGAATCTACCAGACAGCTAGTGTAGTGCAGACAGTGTGGAAAAAAATAATAAAATATACCATTTCACATATCATTAGCAGACCCTCCAATACAGCAGAGACATTAGAAGTATTCTTTGTCAATACATCTAAAGAAATAATACTGGCGCCCAAGGATGGCTTTTCCTCCCAAAATGCATTGGGCACAATAGACATTGTGTTCGTGCACTTGATAACTTTCCCTGTTTCCTTTCATGACGTACAAGTTCTTTCCCCTCTTGAGGTTCCTTTGGTTTATCTATTAGACCATCGCAGTGCTACTTTCCCAGACTGAAGTAGAGTTTTGCTATAGCAGAATGCTTTGAGGAACAGAAAATAGGGTTTTCAAAACAATTTTAAAACTTACTTATTTCCAAGCTATCCATTGCACACAATTGTACATAGCAAAATACTGTATCTGCTTTTGTTCCAGAAAAGTTAATCTGAGAGCGGGTGATCTGGGAGTGAAAAGTGGTGGGAGGGCTGAACTGTGTCATCCTGACACGCCGTTACTCTTCTCCACTCAACGTCTCCACAATGTTTCAAATACATATTTAGAATTGCATGGATCAGAAGACAGCTTTGGGGAGGGGGAAGGGTTCTTGTAACAGAAAAACCAGTGGCCAAAAAGAGATGGGGAGATGGAAATCCCCCCCACTCCACTTCCCCATATCTCCACTGAATGTCCTTCTGACACTCTTTTTCAGCAAAGAAGTAAACTGCTTTTCTACAACGGTAATGTAGTCTGGATCTTACAGACTCAGTCTTAAAGATGAAAGCTCCCTTCACCACCTGGTACCACTTATCTGGCAGAACATTAACTGGCTAACATAAACTGTATTAATCCATGTTGACTTCTATTACCTAAAGGCCAAAACTATTTAGTTTCTAACTATAGCTGCTGAATCAATAGCTGCTGACATTCCGGACAGTTGTGATTCCCTCTGCCCCTCCGCACAATTCTGTTGCTCTGTTTGACAAGTAAATGTGATGTGACAACTCCATTCTGATTATTGTTTAAATACATAGCTTTTCAAAACTGGCCAGCTATCCTCTAACAAGCGCTACTGCAATAGAACCAGGATGAACAGTAGCAAAACCAGCAGAATAATCCTCAAGAATCAGAGAAAGTGTACAAAATATCAGTGTAGACCTATTAAGAGCCCCCATATTTAATAACAAAGAGATCAAGGTATAACACTTTGCCTTACTTGTAATTCCTTTCCCAGAACTTGACTGGTCTGGCGTATGATGTGAGAAAAATGACACTTCCTAGAAATGGACTCAATGGAGTAGAAAAGATTGCAGTGGCCAGGGTTTGGAAGAAGAGTATCGCAGAGTCTGAAAATTTCAAGTTAAGGTAACACAAATGAAGTTCACTGCATTTCCTTCTGTCCTTCAGGCACCTCCTGACCTATTTATTTAACTGACTCCCCACCACCACCACCAAAAAAAATCCAGGGACATAGCACAAAGTAACAAGTTACAGCTAAAGATCAAGAAAAGAAATACAGCTATTCAAACCTGTGAACAATGCATACAGCAGAGGCCTAATAGTCTCTGAAATACTAAATCTGGGTTTTACCAGGTCGGATTAGATGGAAGCTCCCATCTGTGATATAATAGCCAATACATTTCTCTACATACAGAACAAGATATCAGGGAGAAGGTTCTTCTCTCACCTAGACTTTCCCTTGGTGTGCTCATTCTCTACATGAAGAAAATATTTGCATAGGAAGTGGCATTCAGCATGTAATTCACCACCTGCAGCCTGTTTCCCACCTTAGTGAGGACCAGACCTTAAGTGTCAGGAGGGAAGGCAGAGGATACAGGAGGGGTGGTAAAGGATGGAACAGATTTCAAAGGTTGTCAATAACACGTAGGAAAGTCACCAACTATGTATGTAACACTACAGAACTTTGAAAGAACCACTTGGAAGTGCATTTTCATCCATTTATTATTTGTGGTAAAATTAAAGGCATTTTTGTGCTAGACTCTCAAATTCTCAAG
Organism: Varanus komodoensis; assembly: GCF_004798865.1. Classification (NCBI taxonomy): domain Eukaryota; kingdom Metazoa; phylum Chordata; class Lepidosauria; order Squamata; family Varanidae; genus Varanus; species Varanus komodoensis. The sequence goes on along the minus strand of NW_025335268.1, from coordinate 26,543,954 downwards.
TATCAAGACTGGAAGATGTTCCACATTATTTCCCTGCTTTTCATTTATAGTAAAACCACAAAGTAAAACTCACAATGGACTTGTAATGGAATGAACATAGGATGAACACTGAAAGACATTGGAGCAAGTCTTCCTTGACTATCAGTTATTTGCTGAATGTCTTTCATTAACCCAGGCCAATGTAATAGTAGGTACACGGTATTTAAACTTTATCCAAACTTTTAACACCTTAGCTATTTAGATGCAACATACAAACACAGGCTAGCCAAAATCAAGCACTTATGTCTCACTGAGTAGAGGTTTAGAGATTTAATGTTTAATTAACCCCCTTGCTGAAATCAATGATACTTAACAGTGCCGATGTTAGCTGAAACAGGTTTCTTGCTGCTTGAATCAATCAGAGATGTGTATAAAATTGGTTTTTAACTATCATATATGAGCAACTTCTTATCTCATAATGAATAAATCATGTGCAGATAGTTGAGAAATGCTTTTTCTCTTTGATTTCAGTAACTGAGAAAGCACATCATATTTCTCCCACTAAGGGCTAGTAAGACAAAATTTGGATGCTACCTGCACTTTTAATAAATCATTACCAAGTGTATATCTGTAACTCTTTATAGAGAATGCTCTAGAGTGCTGTCTGTGCATATTAGTAGATCTAGCACATGAGCTGCCCTCAGAGCCTCCAAGTTCCAAAGCCAATGGAGAGGATATAAAAGGTGGGAGGGAAGTGTCAACAGAGTTCAGTTGCCGTAACAAGGCGGACTCATGATTTGTACTGGCTTGGAAGGACAGAAAGTCTCTACAAAGGCAAAGAGCAGAAGATGAAGAGAAAGAGAAAGAGAAACAAAGGAGGGTGATAGGGGAAACTTCCTGTGACTATGCCAGATACTTGACATTGCAAAACTGATATCAAATGGCAAAAGACCAATGCACATTCAAATGCACATTCAAATGCAATGGAAGCATCAAATGCTTCCCTGTTCTGATACAGGCAGGAAGTATCAAAATTCTCATGCCACTGGGAAGAGGGATCTAGGACAGAGCAGATATCAAGAGAAAAAGGCTCCCTGTATTTTAACAGTCATGTAGTAGAGGAAATTCCATCAAGGGCAGTTTCTCTCATCTCTGTTGAAATTCTTTTGCCTACACAATTATTTAAAGAGACAAGGGCACTGTCCTCCTTTTCATTTTGGCACATTAGCAGGATCTTAGCAATCTAACAAATGGGCATTTAGTATCTTATTACAGAAATGTAACATTAAAACTAAAACACAAAAAGGTTGGTTTTGGCAGGACTTGAGTACATATAACAACATGCTAAACTGCTCTCTAAGCGCAGTTTCCTTTGGGCTTTGTGGCAAAGCAGTATAAGCCCAACAGTTTTACAGCACTGGTTATACATATAAGAGATTGCTTGATCTGGTGATAATTATTAGTGTCCATCTTTTTCCATGAGACGCTTTACATTCCACAGGTATATGGAGCCTACACATTCCACTTTAGAGTAGATATAAAAGTTCCTGCTTCAAGAATTTGCAGAGAGCTTTTTGATCTTTATACAGGAAACATAAAAAGAGAAGGACATCACTTACACAATCTCTGTCCACACAAAAATGAGACTTGCAAGCATTTGGATCAGACCTAGCTTTTTGCTCAACTGGGTTTCACATTAGCTGGAGAAGATACAGAAATAGTATTTTCATAAGGATCTAAGGATAAGAGCGTTGTCTGAGCTCAAGTGCAACTACAGTTGCAACTACTCTTTATATTTTAGTGGATCAAATATGGGGAACCTTACAGAAGTGATAGCTGGTAGACATAGGCCAGCTGGAGACACATTAACAGGCAAGGTAGCCAGATGCTTTCTAATCAATGTTCTTAACTGCAGAATATCTAGACAACAAGATAGGATAATCATGAAGTTAAGATCAAAGGACTATAGGAAGAAGTATCACAGAAGCAGATGTAACTCGATACCAGAGAGGTCCGCCTGGCGCCTCATTATTTGCTTTTCGGCACCAGGCCAAGACTTTTTTATTTAAACCTTATTTTAATTGTTAACTTTATTTATTGATTTTAATAATTTTTTGCCAGAATGTCTCCTATATTTTATGTAATTATATCAATTATATTTATGTTTGGAAGCCGCCCCGAGGCTTATGCGAATGGGGCGGCATATAAGTTCTCCAAATTAAATAAACAAATAAATACCTGAAGATAGCATTATACAATAGCTCACCTGAGATACACTGGCATTCCTACATATAACTAGGTCTGTGCAGTACTGCCAATACGTCCTTATCTCTGTGGCTCTTCATGTGGTTGCTCAACATACACAGAGTCTGCATACCAGTGCTGAATGGGAAAAGCAACAGCCATGCTCAGACATAGTTGAGCTATGTCTATCTCACGTTGTCCCAACCTTTTTAACAAGATGCCAAGTATATTTCCCTTCATATATTACTCACATGAAGGGTCAACGCACATTAAAAGAGGCTGACACTGATATTGCATGGCTGCTCAGAGTGCCCCCTTGATACCCACACGTTAGCAGAGCTGTCTGGGAATGGGGAGGCATTCTGTAACTCTGAGCTTTGATTCTGAAACTCTGCATGAACAAGGGTTCCAGTATCTGGGAAACCTCCCTGGGCAGACTTTTCCCACCGGAGAGGTCTTCATAATGCCCTGAATCTGTGCAAGCTTGAGGGTAGCCATGTACTATTAAGAGCAGATTGAAAAGCAGGTCCCCACCAGTTCCCTTTAACAAGCATTGCCCTTCAAACAAAGGGGTCTCATAGATATTCCCCGCGAGGGCAGGAAAGGCTTTTCTGTGCATCACACTTCAACTGGTCCCAAAGTCTTATTCATTTTCTATGCAATACACTTAAGCACAGGTGCTAATTTGCCAATTATATGCAGCACTGCACAATACTATAGTTCAAAGTAACTTTCTGTATTACCACCTAATGTCATCGGGACAGTCCCATTAGCAGCTTCCATATCTGAAAATGTCATGAGAAAATGAAAATGAAAAACATAGAAAACCAGCCTAGAGACAACTGTGTGATATTTGAGAACCTGAGAGCAATGGTTTATATTACCCAACTTTATACAGTGTTTTTGGACAGGAGGCAACTGCAGAAATAAAGCAGATATCAGTTACACACCTTACTGCACAAGTAATAATGCCACAACTAAAAATGAACTACATTTCTCAGATCATTAGTTTTCTCATTTACACATGTTTAATATCATATTCCACTTTTCAAAATACTGCTCAAAGTGGCTTTTCTTGTACTCTGTCTTCCCATTCACCATCCACCTCCGGAAAAAGCAACAACTTTTAAAGTTTTTTTTTAATACTACTGTTAATATAAAATATCCAATAGTGGTATGTTTTTCTTTCAGCTTCTGAATATAGAACAAAATAGCATGCATAGTTTCTTAAAGGATATGAGGTATGGCAAAGAGCTGAGCAAACACATGGAATGAAGAGCCCCAAGCAATTTGCCAAGGAGCAATGTATGTCATTACGAACTGTAATTTTTGCAGTAGGTCCCACAGCTGAAAGCAAAAGGAAAAAAAAGTTATGACTGTCTATGTGAGCTCCACTTTTAAAGGAACATTTTCCCTTTTGTATCTTACACAAAGGCACTGCTCCAAGGTATCTATAGAAGGGTTGTACTACCTCTTAGGTTTCACTGCAATTTAATTAATATAAAAAATGAAGTGGAGTTAATTTGTACAGGCTTAGTGGCATAGTCTGAATAGTTCCATAGAATCCAAAATATGACATCTAAGAAAAAAGCAACCTGAATCCTACAAAACCTCCTTTCCTATAAAAAAACGAATCTTTGTAACCTATATATTTGCACAAACCTTGAATAGAAGAAAAAGCATTGTGCTAAATGTGAATTAAACTTCTTTATTTAGTACACTGCATGTCACCCTGACCTTAAAGCAGAACTAGATGGTATAAGAGATAAGAGGCTACATCTTAAAAGTGTAGCTCCACACCTTTCCCCTTCCCCTCTGTAATATATGCTATGACTTGACATAGCAATGCTGTAAATTATGATGGGAGGACTTGGCGTAAGTCCTAACTAAATGGCTTAACTAAATGTTAAAGAAGGGGGAATAAACCCTTTTAATGGCAGCCCTATTTCTCCTTTAGACCTATCCATGCCATCACATTTAAAATATACTTTCCATCATGACGGTACCTGTTTTGCCAGTCCAGGTTCAATGGGAATGTGGTTCCACCATATGTCTTGACCTCAAATGAACTTTTAGAAGTTCCTTCAATAGCCTGAAATTCTGGATGCATGACGGAACATGCTACTGACTGCTTCATTATGTCTATCTATTCAGGCTAACAAAGTATAAAGCTACCATATGCTCAACGTAATTCTACAAAGGGGATGCTATATCCCTTTTCCATAACTCCAGAACTCTTCACAAAACAAAAGATGCAAAATTACAAATTTACCAGGCTCTTTAAGCAAACTGTGCAACTACATAAATTGCATGAATTATGAAAATCAAGAAACATTATGTGAATTAGTCCAATTTGCAGAACCCATATCTGAGAAAACAGGTTTTTTTTTTGTAATTGCAGAACTGCGGTGCTTTAATGCAGGGTTCAGGTTCTCAAGACTCATAGCCCACTTATAACAATATTACTGTCAGGCATTTTCTTTGAAAAATCTTGACATTTCCATTACAGAATGCTTTCCTTTGATATATATTCAATTAGGGAGAATATCTGCACATTGACAGCCCAATTTAGTGTTAATTTCCTTAATATGGTTTGCTAATCAGTGTTTTAAACCATCTTTCTTAATCTCTGAAGGAAATTGACAGAGTTGGGGAGACTGGAATGTTGCTGATGGCACAAATTTCCTCATTGCAATGCAATATCTTTTCTATAACTACACCTCATAAGTATCAAAAGTATCAAAACAACAAACACTGGGTTGTTCCTCTATCAACAACCAAGAGTTCCATGTTTGGAAGTCACAGAGAACAATCTAGGAATATCCCCAGTTTGCTTAGCAAATCAGAGTGTTTGGGAGCTACATGCTCACTCACTCCCAAGCTGTTACCTATGGTTTGCTTTCTATCAGAGATTTGTTCATGCAAAGTAGGTCATAAGGTTTTATCCTTCTGTTTGCAGAAGGCTCATTAACCCAGCTGAAACATTTATGAACAGAAAAGATTAGAAAATAAATTTTAATTTATTTTCTCCTTTCTTTGAAGGGTGAAAGAACTGTAAACCAGCAGATCTGTTCCAGAGGGATGAACTTTTCCCAGAATAACAAAAAAAGTGGGATGGGCGCTCTAAGGGCAAAGGAGAAGTTACAAAGTCACCTTCTACCTCCATCCATTCAAAGAAGACCTCACTGGATCAAAGTGCCTTCTACGAATGGAATGCAGTCACTGGATACTTCTCTTTCTTTTGCAGCTAAAAATATTTCATGATAACCTATTGACCTGACTCAAGGATGTGAGTTGGCTTTGCGCTGAGCAGATTAAGCTGACATATCCATTTTGTAATATTTTTTCATATGAAAGTCTGACATGTTATGACCTTAACTGATAACTAAAAGAGTGCATACACTTCCCAAAGTATAAGGGTTAAACTAAACATATAAAGAATCAGGTAGCAAAGACTTCAACAAATAGTTTGAACTATGGAAGAATATTCTGTTTAATTACCAAAAACAAACAAACAAAGCCTTGCATATTTAAAGCATAGAATTATTGTATGAAAAAAACATCCTAGTTCTTTAAGAGCTGAACTACTGGGCTCTTCATTAAAAGCAAAGCAATCTATCTTCTCTGATATTTTCTTGTCATAACTGTATAGATCAAAATAACAAACCATATGAAAGAGGAATATACCATGATTTGAGAAATAAATGTTCAGAAAGAACCATAACTCGAAAGCCTGGCAATGGCAGAAAATCCTTTGATAGCCATTGATAGCCACTGCTTATTAGGCAAGGTATATCTTTTCACAAACTGCAGGTTGTAGGGTCTGTTGTGTTTTGATCCTTTCTGACCACTTGGTGTCAGTTTTTTATTTTGGCAAGTCAACACACACTGAGCAAAAATGGTTTTCTGAATCCACTAAGCATTTGTGAGAAAAATTAAACATCAGCGAGCTCACATATCCATTAATACAGAAATTCTGCCACATTTCCTATTTCGCACCATAAGGTTCTAGTGCTAGTGGCATGCAATATAATGGCACAAGGACATTTTCATGTTAGCTGTTTTCAGTGTTATTGCCCCCTCAGAGGAAATAACACTCATTCTTGGTGTACATATTATGCCTGGCTCAAAGAAATGTAAGTCTTTGTTTGAGGGAGTGCATTAATCATCATGTGTCAACTAAATCATATTCTAAAAGAAGTTTTGAAAGACTGGAATCCTGTCAATATTTATTATTAGACTTTTATCCCACCCCATTAGCAATACTCAGGTCTCAGTCACTCCCTACAATTATTTTTCCTTCCTTCAAGCCATCCCATTTCTAAAATGCTTCTTGAAAAGAATTAAGCTGATTCTTACTTGGTCCTTAAACACAGTATATTGTCTATTGTTAGTTTCCTCACTTCTAGTGATCCTTTAACTAATATAAATCTGCTGCAGGGGGTCTGCTATTACTGTGGATCCAACTAGGAAGTTGGAATTCCCCCCTGCCTGCCCCCCAGTATTGTTATTCACCATGATTGCAAGGAGCCCTTATCTTGTTATCTTGAAATTCCCCCAAATCAAGAAAGTTAAGTTAGCCTTATTCTTAGCTTTTTGTGTGTCCTGTAAGAATGTGTTATCTGAGCTTTCTTAAAAAATGTATTTTACATTTATAAAAAATATATAATAGAAACCCATTGAATTCTTTTTTACTGCACTATTGTTCAAATATAAACAATTTATGAGTATTACAGATTTCCTCCTTGTCTTTGAATCTGCATTTTCACTGAGTTCTCATCTTTTGTTGCCAATGAGAGCCTTTGTCAGAGTCTTCTCCATTGAACTGCTGCTGCTGCTCCTCTCACCCTGCATGGGAATTTCCTCCCCCTTCCTCTCCTGGGCTCAGAGTCATGTACATAAGGAACTATCTGGCCTCTGGCTGTGATAAAATAATCATAGCAATGTCATCCATTTTAACTAATCATTTTAACTGAGTGTTCCCATCTGTCGTTTATGCCCCCCACCCCCACCATGTGAAGTTTGCAATAGAGCATTTAAAACTTCGAAAAGGATAAAGACTCAGGTCTTGAATTACTTAGACTTGCTCATTTTCATACTGAACTTGTATACTCAGTCTGGGTCTGCTGTGGTTGCAAGTGCCTTTCCTGTATTAGATCGTAATACCTCTGCAATTCTTTTCCTGTGCTGGAGTGAAGTCCATAGCTGCAATTTTTTTACAGTTTTGGGGGGCAGACTGTTGATTTGCATTTCCAAAGGTTTGACAGCAGCCAGCCAGCTTCTATGTCCTTCACTGTTTGGAATCTTGGCCACTAGGTCCTGACTACCACCATCCTTTTGCTGCATTTAAGGCCTCATTGCTGATACTTCCTACCCCTTAGTTCCCGAACTTTGCCATCTTTTCAGCTCCACAGTTCATGGAAACTTTCCTAGAGGGGTTACAGAAAGCACAGATGTTTGCCTTCTTCTCAAATGCTAATTTTATTTTAATAACTTTGTTAGAGCAAGTTATAATTTGCACGCAGGATCAGTGCACCCAGGTCAGCAGTGTGGCAGACTTACAAATGGGAGAAGAGAAACTCTCAGCTGAGCTAGCCAGGGGAGGCTGGTGACTCCCATATCAGTGGGGCTCCTTATCCACTGCAGCTTTATTCTGAGCTTTATAGGAACACTCTATCATGAACCATGGTGGTAAATGTATTTAGGGGATAGACCACAGACAGCTTTTATAAAGCTCCCCAGAAAAGCTGTACTGAATGAGAAAACCCCACTGACATTAGCATCGCCAGCCTCCCCTGCAAATATCCTAAAACTAGAGATGTTTGGGGCTGTATTTTTGTTTCATAGCTTTTGATGACTAGCAGAAAAGAAAATGAATCTGTTCTCTCATCCACTGCTTCAATGTGGTACCCATGGCTTATTTTTCCATTGAGATGATTATACAGTCTTATAACACTTAGGAACAAGTTTTGTCAGAGACGTGGAAAAGCTCACACCTTCAGCAAATAATATGATCTTGGCTGTCACTTTCAGGGTTATTTCTGCATAGCCAAAGGTGGTGACAATAAAAATGTGCTTTCCATCTTTTAGAATAGTTGTGAACACAGTAATGACTGAACAAGTACACTGATTGAGGCAGAGCAAGCCGGCCACACAGAGTTTGGAAACCAAGATAGAAACACTCTCTATGCTGTCTGAGCAAGAATCGTATCAATGTGATATGTAATTACTCTTTCTAAATGATAGCCCATGAAATTTTGGCAGATTTTTGGAATGGATCTAGGTACCCCAGATCACCCAAGAATCCTTGGAATTGGGAGGCCATGACACATTCTAATACCTTACCTAAAAATGGGTTGTTGAATTTTCTAAAACAATCAAAATTCATATTTTTGCCCTGAAGAAACAGAACAAATGTGCATCGGCTATTAGGAACTTTCTAACCCTTTGAACTAACCAACATAGTCTTAAAACTATGCTGATTTTTGCCTGAAAAGTATAGCATTTCCTCCATATTCAGTATTCAATAAATGCTAGTTTCTTTTTGTTTATCCAATTTTTGTGCCACAATAAAACGTATTTTGCACCTTCAGAGACAGCGCTCATCAACCAACTTAAACTGGTTTACATGCTTGGGCAAAACTAATACAATTCAGCTTCCCAGCCACACCTCCAAGGACATGTGGTTCCTCAGTTAGGGCATTACAAGAAAGGAGGTTTTCCCCTTTGTTGCCGTATCAAGCACCAACAATATTTGTATTCTCAGGATCAAGTGACATAATAATTTGTACAATCAATTTGTACAAACTACAAATAACAAACTAATTTGTATTCTCAAACTGAGATTATTTGCAATTCTACAATGGCATGCTTTGCACTGGCCACTTCTATTTTGATGAGCATAGTCCAGAATGTGCTCCCAATCTGGAATGTGGCCTCCAGCACTTTCCTGCTGAAAGTCATCCATCCTTGCCTTTTTGTCCTTGTCTGCAAAAAAAGCCAAAGGGGAGAAAACAAAAAGCAAGCAAGCAAGCAAACAAACAAAAACACTCCAACAGCAAATGGTGGCCAGGGATAAGGCTATCTTCAGCAGCTGCTGATGGCCCCCAGTCTAAGTTGGGAACATGCTCCCGAACAGGGTCCTACACCTTACTTTTCTTCAAAAAAAATCGTGTTTAGTTTAAGCCTGATATTTGTAAAAATGCAAATTACTAACATCAAATATAGCTTGTCTCAGGTGCTGCTGAGTACGTCATCCTGGGTGGGTGGGATTAAATTTTGTTCCTGTTGAAGCGTTATGCAAACCTTCAAATTTCTTTACATTTACAACTTCAAATTGTAAATGTCTTAAACTGAAGGTTTTTTGATCCTAGAAATTTCTTATTGTGCTTTGAAAAATAAATCAATTGAATAACATAGCCATTCCTGAAGCAGAGGAAGAAGGGAATTTAGTTTCATTGTGATTCTATAACAATGAGCATTAGGCTGTGCTAAGTGAGCACTTCATCCATATTATCTCAGTAGCATTTACACTGATCCTGTAAGGTAGACTGCTGCTGTTATTGTTCCTCATTATTCCTGTTATTGCTCTAGTCACAGTTTGAAAATAGCCTCTTGGTCCTTTCTCATGCTGGGGAGAGGGGCTTGCTGCTAAGGCGAGGGTGGAAGGCTGTGAGAGAGGAGCCCACAAGACTCCTCCAGCACTCCTCAGTGACAAGCTCACCCATCAGTGACCACATTTAAACATAAATCCGGAAGAACGGTCTCATTTTGGCTTTAGAGACAAAGCGAAGTGGGAAAACACTGGGTCTATTCTGCAGATGATGATAAAACAGCAGTGATCCCTACGTCTGTGTTTAATGCTGGAGGATGGCACCCTGCCACGGCTTACACCAATCAAGAAAAGTTGGGCTAGGAATTTTAAGGATAGGCTTGAGGAAGGTATAGCAAGGGATACTACCCTGGAAAGTGAGACAGCAATGTCAAGCCAGCCATTAGGAGTGAAATTTTTATTTCATATCTTATAGCTGATTAGATAAATGTAACGATTTCCTAGAGAAGGCTCTTGGGTTAAAAAAAAAAAGAAAGAAACCCCCCTTCCCCCCAAAAAATTAAAAACAAATTCAAATAATCAGCCTTGGTGAGCAGACCTTTACAAGTGACCTAGAAAAGCACATTCCAACTCATTAATTATTCTATTTTTAAAAACTGCTCCACAGTTGTGAATTTCTACAGCATCATGTCAACACAGAAGTCGACATGTCATTTCAAAGACATTTTACTTTACGACGCTTCCTTTCTGAACTTATGGTAGGCTATAACTATACATATGCTTATTGTTAGGCATGGGATCCCTCATTTCCTTTTAAAAATAGGGAAAAAATGTAAAAAGCACAATCCCATGGCCTGCTGACATTTTCTGTAGGATTATTCCAAATCTCTGCTACAAGTTCCTCCAAGCAGGGAGCTGCATCTCTGAGGATGGAGCCACTGCCTGCTCGCCTTGTAGCCAGCCCAGAAAGAACCACCCTTACTGTTCCCCCCAAGGTAAGAAATCATCCTTGGCGAGGGGTAAAGGGAAGTGCTGGGGTGGGTGGGAGGGGAGGAGACTGGAGCTGATGGCTAATACCGTATCCAAACAAGATCCCAGCCTCTGTCTCTTCTCCACAGCACTTCATCTGTATGGTCAAAAATGGCTATCTGAATGACATGCAGGTCACCAGGCACAGGGCTACAGAGACTGTCACCACCGTGCCTCATCTCTGTCATGCATAAAGAGGACATTGGATTGCACCCAGAAACAATCACGCCAGTACCATGATGTTTTATTTTTTAAAGAAAAGGACAATCCAAGGCAAGAAAATGCCTCTAATTGAAATGACAATGGTTTTTAAAGATTGCACGTACCTTATTAAATACAATTGACATCATGAAGAAATTCAACAACAAGTTCTCAGAGAAATCCTTATAGTCGAATTTGAAGAAGATTACAGTAAAGCTTAGTGTAACAAACTGGTGAATGGAATTACAAAATGAAGACCTCAGTAGCTTCATTCCCGCAATTGTAATCAGAAAGATATCACAGCTGAAAGAGGAAAAAGAAAATTCATGCTATATCATATATCAATAAATACAGCAGGCCTATTTCTGCTAATTTAATTGATCACCATAAAATGTTAACCATTTATTTCTGCCATTACCACCCTTTTTTATATTAATGTGGCTTTCCAATGTTGCTGTTTCAAAATTCTTGCACAACTATTATGTGATCCAATTTATATTATAGATAGAATGACAATGTTATGTAGGAAACCCATATTCAAAGCTCTGCTCTTCCAATAAACTCAGCAGATGGCCTTCAGCAAGTTTTTCATCCCAAACACACAAAGACCTTATGAATAAGAGTATCTTTGGGAACAGAAGCAAAACAAACGATAATTACAAGGCATGTATGTTTGTTCCAGTGAGTTGCCTGGGAAGCTTGGTATGTTTCTTTAACTTAGCCTTATATAGGGTCTTGATTGTCAAAGGACGCTGGCCATCGTGATGCCTGCAATGGTAACTTGAAGGCCGTAGTATTGTAAGGTGCTGTATATACAGCTGTCTGGAAGCTGTAACTAGTACAGAATGTGGAAGACTGCTTGGTGGAATTTCTTACCATACATATCTGATTCCTGTGCAGAAAAGCTCTGTGTTGCCAAACTGATACTGAGCCACATTTTAGGTGCTATTGTCAATATAGGGCTGCCCTAGTCCTTATGTTCTGAGTGGAAGGACTTGCTACTGAAGGACTTCTCCACTGTTACATTCACCATGCGGAATGTCTCCTCACTGAGGTCAGGAGGGTTTTTACTGTGGAATGTTTTCACTGACAATTAAAGACGTACTTGTTTGCCTGGTCATTGCCAGCTATTCTTACCATTTCATGTTTTGATTGATTGGTTCTGTTGTATTTTATTATTATTTTACTTGCTAACTACTTTGGGTGTTTAACAAATTAAAAGCACTATTTTTTTCTGAAATAGATAATAATAAACTAATAAAACAAAGACATATCCAAGAATTAGACTTATTTCCTTGAAGAAATCACAGCACTATACTTTTACAGAGATTATTTTAACTGTCCACAATATGTACCTGTTCAGTGGCATCAGCTTGATGAGTGTCAGGAGCTGATGGACCTCTGTAGTGAATTGTAGGAAGCAGTGCCTTAAAGAACTTTGTAGACTGACTCTACCTCCTGAAGGGTTCCATCAGATCATTTTAGGCAGGGAGGACTATACAGGCTTCCTCTTCCAGCTGAGACTTGCTCAAGTAACACTTGACTGGCTTGGGTATTCTTTGAACTTCTGTCTTGTTCTTTCACCTTGCCTTCTGGTATGTCCTGATTAATTCCTGCCCCATGGTTCCCATTTCCAAGCTCCTGGCTAACCTTAGTCTACTACTCATGACCCATCCCTGATAGTCACACATTGTGCAGGTTTGAGTTGCAGACTTGGTACAGACCTAACATTCTCCAGTTCTTCATTCAACAAATTATGCATCATGACTTATAAACCACTTACTGTGGAGTTAATCGCTTATCTTTGCTGATTGAAAAAGCATCATTGGTAAGGGCATTCAATATTATTGCAGGATACAAGATGTACTTTTCAAAACACTGAAGCCACACATAGAGCCTTTCAAACCACATTAACTGGGCAGCATCTGAAATTTTCAAAGAACACCACTTGGTCAAAAAACCTGCAGTGCAAATAATAGACATTAATTAACGTATTCAATAATGACAATGATTGTGAATGCTGGAATTGGCTCTGGTGGGGAAGATTTTGTTCACTCATCATATACGAGACACGTACTAGAATCCTAAAAAGAGAATTTTGGCAGTATGAGCAACAAGATGTTTGTTAAGCCTCAGATCAATGGCTAGTATTGCAGGAGAAACAGTAAATAATAAGCAAATCAGAGCACTTCAAGAGAATTAAATGGCAGCTCTAGAAGGAATAAAAACTGAGCAGAGTACAACAAAGAAAACTTCCTATAGCCAAGGGACGGCACACATTGCTGGAATAGCATTTTAAAGGGGTAGCACAAAGCAATAAAGAAATTGGAAGACAATTGTCTTATAGTACCTTAACAACTAACATATTTTGGAACAAGCTTTTGTAAATTATATTCCACTTCATCGGTTACCAAAAGACACTACAAGACTCTTGGTTGTTTTTTGCTGCAATAGGCTTATCATATTGTATAGGGTTAACATATTGCATTCCGCAAAAAGAAACCACAGGTCTGTGTGATAATAGCAGCTGGAGAATAGGATTGGGTAAGCAAGAAACTGAACCCACCACAAGCCACAATTTTTTCTTAGGGTGATTAATTTGGAGACCCAGTCTGGATGATATGCTGCAGTGGCAGCAAGAGTCTAATGCATGTGCAACATCTTCTCCATTAGTTGTATCATGCCAAACCAGCAGGCATGGATTCAGATGTGAGGGTTAAACAGTCCTTGTTAATCTGAAATAGACCATGGGTTGTATGACAACTGTTTAACCCTCATAGAAACCATGCTCAGAGAGTTTTCTCCACACAGCAACCCCTGACTGAGGCTTGCATATTCATAACAGTGGCTGTGTGCAATATAGCTTCACTGTGGGTTAAATAACCCAACGTAGGCTGTTGTGTCATATTAGTAGCCTCAGACAGTCAACTTTTCATTCAAAAATCTGCTCTCTCCCCTATAGTATTTATAACTTTGAACCAAGATTTCAGTTTCTGAACTGAGGCTCCTGCCAGCTACCCCGTTTAGAAGCATACCTGAGCTTGAAATACACTGAATTTCCTCTCTAGTCACAAAGCATTTTCAAGTTGGCTTTGGGAGAAAATGTTTTAAGGAATATTTTGGAAAACAATTTTTAATTTGATACTACATAAAAAACAAACTAAATGAAGCCATCCTGGAAGCAAAAATAATTAAACTGATGCTGTCGTATTTTGGACACATCGTGACAAAGCAAGACTCCTTGGAGAAGACAATCATGCTAGCGAAAGTGGAAGGCAGAAGAAGAAGAAGAAGAAGAAGAAGAAGAAGAAGAAGAAGAAGAAGAGCAACTATGAGATGGATCAGTTCCATAAAGGAAGCCACAGACTTGAATTTGCAAGATCTGAGCAGGACTGTCAAGGAAAGGACATTTTGGAGGTCATTAATTCATGGGAATGCCGTAACTAGATAAATTGAGGGTAAATCACAACAACCAAGAACCAAGCACCAAGTACCTAATCTGCTAGCATATTAAGACCCTAGAAAACTGTACCACAAGACTATTTTATGTGTCTGCTTTTGGTCAATTCAAATACATGCTGGTTGTAAAAAATTTATTTTCGACTGAAAAATAAAAGAGGAGCAGTCTGCCTCTTTACTCTCCCACCTTTGTTATGTAATTTTTGTTTGAATGCTTTGGATAGTGTTTTGTATGCTGTTTTGAACAGAATGTTTCTGTGGGCACATTACTTTATTCACTACCCGCTCCCAGACATTTAATTTAATAATGCATGTTATAAAGTGTGTGCATGCATGTGTAGAAAATGAGTAGTCAGGTTGGTTCTGAGAGAAGATGGAGGTCACACAAGCCCCCTTGTTTTCTGTCAGCCTTATCTTCTAACATGCTGAACACATACATTAAAAATGATTAAAACACAGACCCATCAAAAGTTGACAGCAAGTTTTTAAATTGGAGCAAGATAAAGGAAGGTTGCTGAAGAATAACCAGTATCAAAGGCAAGATGTCTCCTCATTGAGGGATTCCCAGCACAACTGGAGACAAGTATCTGAATTTTAACAATATGTACAGCAGTTCCTGCTGCTTAAGCAACCACTGGCTGAGGTCTGCATATTCCACAATATCTACAATATGACTTTTTAATTCAAATGTAAGATTCCTCATGAGACTGCAGTGCAGGAAATTAAAATTGCAGGTTGCTATGAGCATCTCAATCAAATTTTGTTCTCCTTCCAAATAACTGAAAAAAAATCTGCCAGAAATGTAAACACTGAAGTTTATTATAAGGCATAGGGTCTGGTTTATTTACTTTTTACTTAAAAAGATGCCCTTCATATACTGTGCAAAGCTAAGCCAATGAAGTATCATACTTAAAACGAATGTTATAAAGATGAATGGAAAATACAGATGGTAGAGATGGTTCTAAACAAAACAACCCATCACTCACTCCTATAGCACAGTATCCGCTCATGCCAGACAATCCTGTGCTGAATTCTCCTTGGCCTCTAAAGAAATTGCACAGCAGCAATTAGCAAAGTTGCAGAGGTGATACAAATGTCTTATTAGTTACAATTTCGAAGAGCAGTTTACATGCAAAACCATACAAACTCTGTTTAAAAAATGGCCCCAAGCATGAGGAACTGACAATAAGGGGGATGGTGTTTTGACCCATATGATTTCCTCTTGTCCCTGTACCATCTCCTTCACCTTGTGATGCTGCTTACTGGATCCTTCCTCCCAAGTATAAGCAGCAATCTCATCTCCCTTCAGCAGGACACTAGCACAAAATCAAGAGTCACCTTACATCCAAGCTGTGGCTGCTGGAGAAATCAAACTGAATACACCCTGGACTGTAATACTTTAGCCCAAGTTCAAAATGTATCAGATTCTCCTTTGAAAGCATCAGTGATAAATTCCAGCACCTTCTGATATTATTTCTTTTGCTTTTGTTAGAGGAGAAAGACAGAGAAATGCAATCTGGAACATTCACATGCGCTGAGACACACAGTACTTTTCATTCATTGTTGCTCTTCAAGACCTGATTCACACCATGATCAGGTGTGTGTGATCAGCACTAAAATGATGGCACTTGCTGCCTCCTAGTTTGCTGTGAAGGGGTCCTGGAGAACCACAAGCTACATGGAGAACTGGAGAAGGGACACACACCACCACAAACCACCCTCTCAAGCACTCTCTCCCTTACACAGGAACGAATTTAGGATGGACCAATACATAATGGAAGAAATAATATATGAGTTGCTTGAACCAATAGATGGAAACAAAAAATAACTAGATAATTTCTGAATGTAACAGTCTTATCTGAGATATGCAAACAGGGTGATTTTTTGTTATTGTGATCTAGGTTCTCTAGAGAATTATAGTGAAATCTGCAAAGATTACAAGCAATTGGATTAAAAAGGAAACAACCTAAAATAATTTGTAATGCAAAAGGGGGTGCATGCATGCATATTCTACAGAGGTTCTAGTCAGAATGGAATCTGCAGAACAATATTTCTGCGAGCATCCATTTTGGCTAATTTTAATGTGAAACTGGTAAAGAGAATTCAGATTAGCTGAATACTACCCCAATCTTCTTTTTCTCTTCCTGGTGTCTCTGTGGCAAGGACTAATAGTGTTCTGCATATTTGTGATAGGCTATTTTTCCTGCATTTAGCAACTGATTTTCCTAGGAAATGGAAAGGGTACTCATTTTCTGACCATTTTCCATTTCTTTTGTCTTCTCAGAACAATAACTCAGCCAATAATGATGTACAAAAATATCACATCAATTTTATGTAAAATATATAGATGGCTACCCTACAAATGAATACCCTCCACATGTCCTACATAATCCTGCCCAGCTCTTGTAAATTCAAGGTTGTGGCTTCCTTTATGGAATGAATACATCAGTTATTCAGTCTTCTTCTTCTGCCTTCTACTTTCCTAGCATGATTGTCTTCGTCAGTAAGTCTTGCTTTCTCCTGATGTGTCCGAAGTGTCACAGCCTGAATTTTGTAATTTTTGCTTCTAGAGAAAGTTCTGTCTTGATTTGATCTAGGACACACTTGTTTGTCCTTCTGCCAGTCCGGGGTATTTCACAAAGCTCTCCTCCAGCACCATGTTCCAAATGCATCAATTTTTTTCTTGTCAGCTTTCCTCACTGTCCAGTTTTCACCCATACACACAGAGCATGAACACATGGTCTTATCTCAAATGTGGGAGGATCCGTTACACACCTGTTATTTCTCTCTTTTGATATTCTTTATTTTTAAGAATAGGGTGGGCAATCCACATCCATGGGTGGTGTTTGCGAAGCTGAGGAAGTATATAGTGCGTTACGAATCCAACAGTCCATGCTAAAGTGAAAAGCACAAGGCTGAGAAATGGCTAGGTTAAAAAGAAAGGGGAAAGAAATTAAATCTCATTTGAAGACAGTATTTTAAAAACCACAAAGTATAGTTTTTAAATCTAAAGCATCAGGGTTTTCCTGAAGCCTTCTCATTCAAGACTTGCCAGTTTTTACTTTGAAAACATTGTATGCTTGCAAATGTAGCAGGTGGGGAACAGATGTAGGACTGAGGAAATGAAAGGAAAACCTACTCTATTTTTTACAATGTGCTCTAGTGTACAAAACTTACTTTAGCTCAAGAAACAAGAAAAGAAATGCTGCCCTAGGAGTCTAGCTACCTCTGTTAAACATTTTCTTGCCACAGTCATATTCTAAGGAGTCCACTAAGCCAGGTGATAAAATGCAGAAAGTGTTTCATAAGAGAATTGCATCTGAATGTGAGATCAGAAACGCTGAGGATGCCGGCTACAAGGATGTAGTACAAGGAATGCTTCAGGTCATGTATTATTCTTTCCTCAGAATAGAAGTCATAAGGCAAAACCAAGAAGAACTGGTGTACATACTACACACAATACATCTGGCTAAAGCTGGCAGTGGTATAACACTCCACACAGTGGCCTTGTTTGATCATGATGGTAAGCTGTGGATAAATGCTATGTGAGCAAGCCTTGGGCACATTGTAAAAAATCACATAATTTGTGGTTTATCTCTGATTGATTGAAACTATCCAGGTTCCTAAACCATGGCTTTGAATAAATCTTCAGAATGTCAAATTTCACTTTGGAAGCATTTTTTCTTCTCTTTTAATTCTTAAAGCTTTTTGGCTCCACCACTAAATTAGCTGTTTAAAGTATGCCTTTTCAGAGGCAAAGCTGTTGCTGGGAAAAAGACGAAGCAAAGCCTGTATCATTTCAATTCATTTTACTTTACTAAAAAGGCCTGTCTAGAATAAGTATTCTTGCTCTTTTGGCAGCAGCCTGGATCAATTTAAAGGATTCAGTTCTATCACTCCCAAGGGCTGGCTGCACCCCATTAATCCTGAGATGGCTTCTGTATTCCTAATTCCAGAAAAGTGAGAGTGTTACTAGCTGATTTTCCCATCATGGTGCTGTGCATTTGCAAACAGCCACACACACCCACAGGAAAAGGAGCCGTTTCCATTTCTTTGTTCTTGCGTACCCCTTGCTTCAGCTCCATGCCCCCATCACTACTGATTCCTCAGAAACAACCCCACCAATTCACTTCCTTGAGTCACTCTGGCTCTTAGCAAATCTCTCTGCTGGTTCTGCCTGCCAAGTGTCCCTCTGAAACACTGCCTTGCCTTCCTCACCCACTGAATTCCATCTCCTCTGTCCTTCATGTGCCTGTCTCTTGTTGATTCCCTCCTTTAAATGTATGTTTTTCATTCAGCTACCTACTTCTTCGTTCCCTGCCCTTTAGCTTCTGCTTCCTTCTCTTCCTCGCAGGGCTTCTTCCCACAGTTTTTCGTCTCCCTATCTTACCTATATTTTCTCTTATCCTTAACCAGGGCAAAGCTTTATTTAAACTAACTTTTTACTTTGGCTCATGAAGCTTGGCTGCTGTAAATATTCCATGGCTGACAACTTCCATCAGCATTCAGAATGTTCATAAACTTTCCAAGATATTAGTTGAACCAATTTGTGCCAGGGGCATTGTTACTGCTGCTAGAAAATCTCTTGGTAAATTATAACAGATGACTATCTATTTGCAACTAGATTCCTGTGTTTGAAGTGATATGAAACTCCCATTACTCCTTATAAGCAAATATATTATCTACTATGTCTTCTGTAGTAGGCTGTTGTATCACTTTATTGCTTTGAATAATGAGGATAATTAGAACTTAGGAAATAATGGAGAAAGGAAGAATTATAATACCTACCCCTAACGACAAGAACACCGTACTGGCACTGACTGCAAATGACAGCACAGCAGCCAATGAGCACACAATGAGATCTGACTTCAAGGTCTCCCTCTGTGAACATAATTTGTAAAGTATAAAAACTCAAGTAAGGATTATTTTGACTTGCCAAATTAAACTACTCCATCCCCAGCTGTTGACAGTTGCATTACGGGTCCATTAGTTACTGCTGAAAAGTATGTTCTCTGTCAGCACTTCCTCAATGTTCAAACAAAAATCACACTCTTTTAAATGACAGCAAAACTTTTACTGTTGCTGGATCTAATACAAAAGACGTCAAAGCAAAAGCATCATTCATCCAGTGCCCCTTCCCACCCCTGCTCCCATGTTCACAAGATTCTTTGAAAGTAGCGAAGTTGCACAGATACGATACTTGAAGGGCTCAGTGACGTCAGAATAGGGCAGGGAGAGCTGGATTCAGACTAGGCCATAAAGCTCTCCTTGGGCTGATCACTTTCTCACAGGGTTGTTGTGAGGCTAACAATAGATGCATGGAATAAACCCAAGGCTGTGACAGACATTTCGTAAATAAATGTCTAAATACATTTCCCCGGAGAGGTTCTTCTGGCTCCAAGCTTATACTCTTTTTGGCGCCAGGTCAAAACCTTTTTATTTAACCGGTATTTTAAAAACTAGTATTAATGTAACAGATGCATTTTATTGCTTTTATCGCTTGGATTGGTTTAACGTATGTGATTTTATTGTTTTAATGTGTTGATTGTGAGCCATCCCAAGATGCTTTGCATGGGGGACAGCATACAAAAGTTTTAAATAAATAAATAAATAAATAAATAAATAGATGCTTTCTTGAGATGCTTGAAAAAGGATAAAAATGAAAAAGGTATTTTAGTGAGAACTGGGCATACTTGTAAAGTGAGAATATTTTCATAAATCTGTACTGAGTATTTTTCAGTACAGAATACTCACAGCAGTGCATGCTGTCCTTCACAGATTTGCTTTGGGCATCTTTGGTTTCCTTGGATACACTTCTTTCATTCTGGTAGTGTATCTGAAGTTATGCCTGGAGACTAAGGCTTCCACCAAATCCTACGGTTTAACATTGTGCAAGCCCAGGACTGCTTGCACAGCAGGTTTTCCCAACCCACCAGAGCAGAACTGGGGGTTTGGGGGTGCTGCAGATGGGAGGTGCAAACCATTCTGCCACAGCTTTTTGTTCTGTTGTGGACAGACACCACTGACACCACTGGATATGACCTGCTGGCCCTCAGCTAGCAAAATCCGTGTACCGGATTCTGCTGTGTGAAGGAAAAGTTAGTGAAACTATTTAATGTGGCCCATCCTAATGTGGCATGTATAGAAGGCAGTCCATCCTGCAGAGCAAGTGGGGGAGTACTTCCAGGGCACATTTGCACTGAAGTGTGCATCCAGATATCGATGCTCATTATCACATTCCTATTCTTTGCATTACAGATCAGTGCACGTCTCCATCCACTCTGCTATGCCACTAGATATGTGTGATATAAACTAGCAGTGTGACGAGAAATTCAGCCCACTGCATATGCCATGTTTTATTCTATTTTGTCTTACTGTTAAACCATACTGAGACCACGGTAATGGATGGTCTAAAAAAGTTTTAAATAAATAAATAAGGAGTATTCATGACAATAAAATATTTGGTAATAGTAAGTCTGATGGGAGGGTGGCTAGGGTTGCGAACTTATATAAAGCAGGCCTTGGGAAAATGCTTACACTTTCATCTCCACTTTCTAGAAATGAAACATCTCATAAAGGTATTCCTCATACCCAAAAGATTAAACTATGGGAGTCTTCTTTTTGCATTCAACTGGAGTTCTTTCTGCTCTGTGCAAACTGTTACAGTCATTGGTTCTCTATTGTTGGTATTGACAAGCCAGGAAGTAAGTCGGGCTTGAATGTAAAACATGAATACCTTTAGGTTGCTGGTTATGCAGTAATCGACCATGCAGATGTCTATGAAATTAATTATAAAGCTAGGAAGCTTCATCCCCAAAGTTGAATGGTCAATTATCCAGCACAGCTGCTTTATATTTGTAGGCACCAAGACTGACAAACCGTTCTACAACTAAAATGTAGCAGAGCTTACTGGAAAATGCAAAGTAAGTTACTTCTAATGTAGATGAGGAAATTGCAGAGATGTACATTAAATAGAAAATGCTTTTGGAGTTATCTAAAGGAGAGGACCAATTAAAACCACCTCAACATTTATTGATGTCAAGGGGTGCAACTTAAAATAAATATTATCTACAATATACTTTACATGAGTACAAGTGTTAATATTATAATGTAATGCATAACAAGCAAAGCAGTGCTATTACTTCTTTAGCATACCACTTTTGGTTTACTGTTTAGCATTTCTGCTTAATACAGCTTGACTTGGTAGCAATAATAATTATAGAATCAGAGTTAAAAGGGGACATTTAGACCGCTGTGTCCACCTCGTTTAGTGCACAGTTTCATTTACTGCATTCCTGAGAGATGTCTGCCCAGTCTCCGCTAAAATACAGAATGCTCACTATCTCCCTAGACAGTTGGTCCCATTGTTTGACCACTGCTTTTCCCAGATGTTCAACTAAAATCTGCCTTCCTGTAGCACAGGCCTACTGATTCTTGTCTTACAACCTTGTCTGAGAGAAAATAGGTTGCACTCCTCTGCTGTGTGACAACACTTTAGATCTCCCCTTGGTTTTCTTTCCTCAAGGCTAAACAGAGTTCTTTCAAACATTCTTTGCAACTCCCAAGTGGGATTGCAGATATATTGAGAATATCTTGAGAATATAATTGAAAAACAACGAGAAAAAGAGATCACACTCAGACCTAGACAAAGAGTGGCTTTGGCTATTAAACACATGGTATCCAAGAATGCATGGTGGACAAGCAGTTCCTCCATAATATATGGAGTAGACACATATGTATCTCTCCTCTCTGATTTCGAGGTGTGTATGCACCTTATCCAGCTTCCCTTGGGGAAGATGTACAAGCTCCTATTTGTCAGACTATACTGAGGAGTGAAGAAAAAAGAAGTATGAGACACGACTAGGGATGTTGGAGAAATCCATGATGGGTTCAAATGAGTTTGGGTTTCTATAAATCTGATCCATGGATTCTGCAGTGGACTGGTTTTTCCTGAGTCACACAGATTTTGCAGATCTTTCTTTAAACCTTCTGTTATTTTATGCAAAGTTAGTATAGAAAAATAAAAATACTGAAAATAAAAAAATGTGAATTTCCTCCCATAGACTAAAGCATGAAAGTGTACATCATGGGGAGATTTCAACATTTTCAGAAGTGTGAATGTGCACAGATGTGTATAAACATATTTGTGCAAACTCCAGTTCCAACAGTGAGTAGACAAGAGAGTGAAAGGTTTTCAATAACCTGCAAAATACAGCAGGAACAAATTGAATAAAACCCTTACATTCCCTTGCATCATCTCTCTTACATAGTCTCTAAATACCTGCTGCTCTCCAAAGATGAAGACTTCACAGAGTGAAGTGCTTAAGTTCAGGGTGGTCTATCAAAAGACCAAAAGAGACACGTACAGTGAAAGATCTGTGATTGGATCTGAGCTATCCACAGACTTTTCCAAAAATTTTTCTCATGGATACAAGGAGACTTGCGAGAGAAACAAATACACTCTATTAGCGTCTTGGTCAATGTAGCCCACTACTCTGATAGCACCTCTCCGAAGTTTTAAATAAGAATCTTCCTAGCTCTCACTAGAGAAGATGGAGATTGAACCTGGGGACATATTTATGCAAAGCATGTACACCAGCACTAAGCTAATGCATTTCTTCAGTACAAAGGTACCTATGCCATGTCTGAAGGCCCCCTCCATCCACCCTGCTCTCTCCCACTCCATGAGCTAGTATCGGGTCTGGAGTTGCAATTTAGATTATAACCCAGAAGGAAAGAATTAAGCCCCACTCTGCCAGTGCTGCTGTCCTGATCAATATCAAAGCCCCATTGCAGCTGTTTTCAGGTGATTAAAAAAAAGAACACAGTTCCTTGCACCGCATCTGTTTTAACTCTGCGGAATACGTCAAATTGCTGCCAATTTTCACATGGAAAATGGAGAAAATTTCTACTCACACTCATCTTACAACATGAAGAGATCCCAGTAATTTCCTTCTACATGCCAAGACAAAAAAGTTTGAGTGAGGAAGGCCACCTTCTGTCTCATCCCTAAAACTTTTCCACTTCTCATTCAACAAACATCCCATCTGAAGAAATCCACAGCTCTACCCAGAGTTATTTCTCTGCTAGATATTTAAATAATTCAATCAGACATCTTGACACTGATAATTCAAACTGTGTGTGTAAAATAACATTGCAGTACTTTTGTTAGATTTCAAATGGATGCTTTTGCTTCCATTAAAGTGAATAAAGAAAACCTACCACTGATTCTCTCATCTTCTCAGGAAGTGGATCAGCCTGTGAAGTGTCCAAATGTTGATGTAGAAAATGGGGAAAATATTTATACTGGATAAGTGATCTAGTTTTTAAGAAAGAAACAACTTGTTAATTATATGTTTACAGAAGTCCTTTTTCCTTTTATATTGTAAGTCTGTAGGCAGGGACTGCTTGTATAGAAGCTGCTCCAGGAGCTGTTTTGGCTGAGAAGCAGGATAATGCTTTACATTAATTAATTAATGGTTATGTTGGTTATACATTACTTTCAGTATGACAGAAAGTAGTATACCAGTATCTATCCAATACACTTCTATATACCAATTGCTGGAGAATGCAAACAGCAGTTTTCCCTAGACAGCATATGGAAACCTTTTCTGCCTAAGATGCATAGGACTGCACCATAAATTTCACTGCTTCTCTTTTTTTCAAGCAGTCCCTTTTTAGAGGCAAAAATAGCAACGTTAGTAGAAAATGTGCTAATTTCAAATCTAGCTTTATTTTCCAACTTCTTTTTCATCTCTATGATACTGTATCTACTTTATACACCCCCCGTTCCCTGAATCCCCCTTTAATTTAGTTCAAAGTAATTCTAGGGGAGTGGATTATGCACTTTAATAATAGTTATTCTATGAATATTTTATGCTTTTAATATCAGAAATGAGTGTTTTAATCCCAAACAAGATATTTAAGAGCAATTCAAACTACAGAGATGTGATTAAAGGTATTAGAAGAGATTAGAAACTGTACAAGGCAACCAAGCAATGATTTCAAGGACGCAATGTTCCTTATTTAAAGCAAAAGAAAAGAGTGCATTTTCTTTTAATAAGTAAGAATTAATAGCTGTGTGTGTTTTAAAGGAAAATAGTATACATGTCTTTTTGGAATGTTAACAGTGATCACAGATCCATTCCTGTGTCCTCTGCTGTGAAAATCGGTGCAGCTTGCACCCCGACTGCATGTACAGTTACACATGGCACACAGAGGAATTTTTGTTGTGTCAGCAATGAAGTAGGAAGTTTCCTCTCATAGGAATGTGTCTATAATTTAACAAAATTTACAGCCCTCTTCTATGGCTCACCATCAAAAGAGGCTAAGGGTGCTTAGTCAAAAAAGTTCCACAATTCCCAGCATTCCTGAGTCAGCCTGGGACAGGGCTATTTCTGCATCTGCGCTCAGAAATCAGAGCAGCCAAATCTCTGCTAAGTTTCTGAGAAACACTTACAAATATTCTTATTTCACTTGGCTTGGCTCTTTTCTTTTCTCTATTTTAGGCAAGGTTGATAGTTGATTTCACTTTTGTGGTATTTTAAAAATCTCACTTGTCCATGAAAGGAACCCTATTAGGGCTAAAAGGTGGTTTATAAATATATTTTTATAAATGAAATGCCATTGATGTAAACCATACTGGCAAAGAAATGAAAATATGATTTCTGGTGACTTACATTAAAGCAGATGGGTCACTGCTTTGCCTACTCAGATGGTAAGAAAGTGCAACTAAAAGGCCACAAAAAGCAGAAAACAATGCAGGAATATGTTGTGCATCCCATGGCTCCTGCAGAAATATAAGAGGGGTGCAAGGGAGAACGAATGCTTTTATTTTATGAATTAAAACTTGGTTTCAAAAAAGCAAAACACTGTCTCTTAAATTTACAGTAGTGCAACTGTTACTCAACATATAACAATAATTATGTTGTATCTCAGTCTGTCTGATATGAGAGAACACGTTTCATACACAATGAATAATTATATAAACCACAGTAGCTTTAAAAACACCAATTAAGAAAGAGCCATGAAAACCAATAATTCTGATGCAATTCTAATTTTCCATTCAGTGAAATAACATGCAGTAGTCTCAAATGCAAAATATGCAACGTATTTGATAAATGGCTGCTCTAGAAAAAAAGAGGACCCACAGGAAGACCACAGTAGAGAGCACTGGGAGTTGAAGTGGTAGGAACCGTGCAAAAATTGTCTCTCCCATTCTTCAGGAAATCCTGGGTCAGAGTCAGAACAGCAGGTCTGGACCCAAATGTCCTCCTCAGTTTAAAGAACTGTTTGTTGCCTATGTTCCTCAGTATAGGTCAGTAAATTGAACTGTTGCCTTTCAGTTTCCCACACAACCACATGGATGCAGCGACAGGTGTTGTTATGGAACTGCCTTTTTGGACACTTGGAAGGAACTGTCACTGTCAAATTTCAAGTTTTCAAGTAGTCTTAAAAAGGGAGGGGGAAATGGTGGGGAAGCCATGGTGAGCACAAAGGTGTTTGTGATCACGACAAGCAGAGGCAGGCAAGACAGGTATGCCATGGGGACCAGGGAGGAATTAAGAGATAAACAACCCAGGATGAGCCCAGTCATGTGTCAGAGAGAATGTGGGTTGTTCCCACAATAGCCAGTCCACCGTGGCTTATTGCACAGGTGGTCTGGCAAGATGTATGAACATGCTTCTCACACAGCTCCAAACTCAGGCCAGGGTTCACTTAATTCAAATTAAGTTAGATTAGGATTTAGATTTAATATGCTGACAGGGAAAGTTCTATGCAAACTGCTCTGGGAGCATTGGTCGAGGAACATGATAAAAATGCTTTGAATAAAGAAACAACTCTTCCAAGGCCATTCCTCATTAAACCTCACTAGCATTTTCCATGCTCCACTCTGGTGCCCAACTTGTATTTGAAAGACCAGACTGCTCCTGTCTCCTTCTCTTGAACCACCTTCCTGCTCCGTTTGCCCAGAGAATTCCAGGTAGTCCCAGCTTTGCCCAGTAAAGTTCACATGCAGTCCAGTGCTTCATACAAACACATTGTGATCAGCATGTGCTGTTCTGGGCCATCAAGTCATCTTCAACCTATGACAATCCTCGTGTATGGAAATCCTCCAAAATGTCCTATCCATGACAGCCTTGTTCAGCTCTTGTGAATTCAGTTGGTGGCTTTCTTTAGGGCAGGGGTCCTCAAACTTTTCCACAAGGGGGCCAGTTGAAAGCTGCCGGTGCTGGGTGCGGGCCGGAAAGGTGGTGCCGGCGAAGTGTGCAGGCACATTTAGGCGGGGGGTGCGGCAAGGCAAGCTGAGGCGAGGCGAGGCAGAGGCGGGCATGCGCTGTGAGGTGGGCGCACAAGGCAGTGGCTTGCTTGCTTGGAGATCGTTTCCTCTGAGTGAGCAAACTGCTGCCTCCCCACACAAAGGGAGAGGTGGGCAGCGGCGGGTGCGTGGGGCGGGTCCAAATGGGCATGGCAGGGCGGATAAATGGGCATGGCAAGCCGAATAAGGCCCCCGGGCCATAGTTTGAGGACCCATGCTTTAGGGAGTCAAGCCTTCCATGGGCCTTGTGATATAATCAGTCTGTGGGTCCACTCATATGTAATGCAACTGATTTCCTCTGAGGGATTCCCTCTTTTAATTTCTTACTTTCTCCATATGAATGGCTTTTTTTCGTCCAATGGTGGTGGTCAATCAGGGAATCCGGAGCACTGTGGAAGCTGCTATAAGGGTTTCAAGTCAATCCCAACCATTTTAGCCAATTTTTATGTTTTGGATAACTTTTGGTAGTTTTTTCCTTGCGTTCTCTCCCTAAATCTCCTTATCTCTCTATATTTGTTACTTGACTCTAAGCCTCACTTTAAGGCTCTTTCTTCTAAATTTTATTTTTTTGCAACAAAATTGTTCTGGTTTCAGTCTTCTCTTAATCTCACCATCATTGCTGTGAGCAACAGGTGTGTGAAGACCACCATAGGAAAAAATCATTGATTAGCTGTTCCTGTATGATGTCATACCAATAGTGTCAAAGTGGGATGAGACTTTCACCCCATTCTGAACCCATAATCAGAGAGAGAGAGAGAGAGAGAGAGAGGGAGGGAGGGAGGGAGAGAGAGACCTGAGCACATGATGATTTTCTAACTACATGTGACAAACCAGGAAGGAAGGTCCTTTCTATTCACTTTATTCCAGAGAAAAGTAATTTTAAGTATTTCAGTGCTATTGCTTTTCCTTTCCTCTTCTGAATCTATCCATCTACACTCCCCGCTCAGTCCACTAACACCCACTTTGCTTTGGCCAATTTCCATAGTTCCTTCTCCATCTTCTTATTTGTCAAATATCAAGTCTTCTGTCTTCATCTTGCTCTATGTAGGTTAGGACAATTAGAACAAGCATATTGGTTCACATACTATGCGGCTGGTACACCAACCAAGCCATTTTTCTGTTTTACAGTGTTGACATGCATGTGCTTTAAAAAAGCCTGTACATTTTGACTTTAATATTACTTGAACAAATGCCGCTTTAGAGAAGCTGGTCCCCTTTTGGCTGAAGCATGATGAATTCACATCCTCCAACAATGCTACACCTCTGGGAAAGAGACCTTTGATTCCATGTTTGTCTTGAGGCATGTATGCATGTACAGAAGCAGGTCCAGGCAGAAATGTGAATGGAGAATGTGTGAATTAACTCCCACAAACCACCATGACAAAAATACAATAAATTCAAAAGGTTGTGCAGTTGTGCCTGGAATTACTGGAGTTGTGCAGGGAGCTGTCCTACACCAACTGCTAGCCCTGTGCTGCTTCCTCCATGGGGTTGTATGTCAGTTAACAACTACAGGCATTGCTTGCGCATATCAGTTGGGCCTAAATATGTCAGCATGGAGTTGTTACTGTCCATTACTGTCATTCTTTCAACTCTTTTACTACTTCTGCTTTGAGATTCAGAGGTTTCTCTGTTGGCACTTCATTAATACTTCCATACTCAGGCTACTGCCAGTATATACTGAAAGCCTATCTCCTGAGGGGAAAGCATGATGAGAAATCACAACACAGTCAATTTTTACATCTTTGAGTATCTTGCCACTAGGGAGATAAGAAACAGTATAAAACCTGAAGCTCTTTACAGAGTTTATATCTGTAACAGCCATAAAGAAGACCCCAAGGGTATCTAATTTGGAAAGATTTTCTCAATTTATAGCTAGTCTCCAAAGCACTCTCCCATATATTGAATTACTTTTATATGTTGATAGTAGAGTTTTCTACTTAACTGAACGGTACTTAATGAATCATTGAATTGTCTTAAATAAGCATCTGTGGACATCAAACCTTGTATTTTTTTAAAAAAAATTCTACTGGGAATTCTTGCTGTTTGGAAGGTATCATTACATTCTACACACTGCCACTCTGAAACTTTAATTGAGCCAAATTAGTCAAAGTTATGGGTGGATGGATTAAATCACTGCTACTAAAAAGAAGTTCATGCCTCATTAATATGACTGATGACTGCAGAAGATTATCATGATTTTAAACTTCACCATGATTTAAAGTACACCAACCCCACCTGTTAAGAAAGGCATGAAGAGTAACTATATTCATGGGGAAAAATGGACATAGGCATTTGTGGACATAGGCATAGCATGCATCCTACTGCCACCAGAGACAGAGGATCTGTCTCCAGTGAAGAAATGGTCTGACATGAAAAGTAAGCAGTTATGGGCCAGTAACACCCAGACCAGAGGGACAAGTTGGTTAGATAGCACTATTTTTTTCACTGAGAGCTGGCATGGTACTGTGGTTAAGAGCGTGGGACTGAGACTCAGGTGATCTGGGTTCTAGTTCCCACTCAACCAAATAGCCAAGTGGGTGATCTTGGGCCAGTCACAGACTCTCAGCTCAACCTTCCACACAGGGTACTTGTTGTGGGGATAAGATGGAGAGCTGGAGGATTAGAATGGAATTAGGATGGAAGCCCCTTTGAGTTCTTTAAAAAAAGGGTGGGATATAAATCTAACCAAGCAATCAAATAAATAAATCAATTAAGTATCAACATAGCACCATGTTGGCCAGTCTGTAGTCCCTACATCTTCCTGGGCTAATTTCCAGAGAGGGAAGGTGAAAGGAAAGCCTAACAAGAAAGTGGAGTGAGGTCCCATCAGGCAGTAGGTGGACAGCCAATGTACATTTGCCATGATAGGTATTCTACCTCTGAATTCAGAGCCAGCCTATTTTCACAGAGGATAAAATCCCAACAGCAATGCTGTGCTATAAATTACCATCCAATGAGGTAGGTCAGTCGTGGACAAAGTGCTTCTGTGCTCACGAAGAAGTTGCAAACTTGGTAAAGGGAAATGAGTCACTGGTAGAGCACATGCTCTGCACCCAGAGGGTCCCAAATCTAATCATATCCCTGCATTTCAAAAACATGCTGGGGGAGTTTCCAACCTTTTCTTCCTTCCATTCCTTTTTAATTAAAGAAGGCAGATTAAAATGAATATGGAATGAGGAAGACTGTGATGCTGCTTCCGTTGAAGTTATTAGGCCTTAAGGCACAATCCTATGCATGTTTAGGCAGAGAAAAGGCCTAGAATTCTCAGTATGCCACAGCCATGGCCAAGGGATGATGGGAACTGTAAGCCTTTTTTTCTCTAAATGTGTATAGGATTGTACCCCTAGTCACTAATTTTAGCCATACAGCTCTGCACTGTAATCAGTGGTTCAGAAGAGATGTTGAAAAGTACAAGGTCATAATGGAGTAGTTATTGACTTGGCATTAACACACACCCTGATTCTTTTATCTGAGCCAGTTATTTTGAAGCCTGTGTTTGAGAACTAAGACCCAGGAGGTAGTAACATATACCAGTCTATTCTCAGTTTAGTTGGAGACCATGTATACAGATGTCATGATTTTGATGGCACGACACACAAAAGACCAGCAGAAAATCACAAAGGCATCACTGTAGCTGAGAAATAACTATCTGAAACATGTTGACTCTCTGGTGCTTGAGGATCTTGGACCTATTGATTTTGGGGATGATACTATCTCTGGCTTTTCCTAGACTCTGGAAGGAAAACCTCTACCATGTGGAACTGGCTCTATGCTTTACACACATTATTAGGTGAAATTTGTATCTGTGGTAAACGAGGAACCTGTTCCCAAAGATGCTGATATTCCCTAGGAGTAAAGGAAATGCAAAATGGGTTCCTGCTTCCTTTGTAGAACCCAACCCATGGGTGTTGTCTCTGCCATGATACTGGAATGCAGAAGAACTGCAGAATACAGTACATGGATGTCAGTCTCCAATTTCATTTTTTGAAAGCACATTTCTGTCCTTTATGGTTGCAAAGATAAGAGTATATGAGCAATTTGCAATGAAATATCAGAAGCTGAATGAATTGCTAGAGAGATTATTAAGTGGAAAGGAAGTAACCTGGACAATATAGGATTTCTAGTGCCCTATATATCAATTTATACAGTTCAGGTTATATTAATGACCCTCATCACAGCCATTTAGCAAACAGATCCATGGGTCACTTGTGCACAGCATGACATTTTGCTTTGGTTGCTTAAAAACATCAGATTCTACATTTCACAGGAAACTGAATGTTGTATAAAAGGGAACACAGGTGTTCCTTCTTTATATTTTATGTCTCTTGTCTCCCCATCTGTTTCCTTTCAAAAGGTGCTGTGATCTTATTCACTGCTGCTCATATGGAAGCCATTCCACTGTTACTGCTGTTCATTATGCTACCCCCACTGCCCCCTCCAGCTCTTCTATCTCCTTTTGGAAATGGGATGGACAGAAGCATATCCCATATTTGTGCATAAATATTTTTATACTAAAGCTGTATGACACTCTTTAATGTAATTTTAAAAAAAATATTACTGATTGTCCTGAAGCATTGTGACTTCTTTCTAATTAATGTTGTCTATAGTATACTTTTTTCTTCCCCATGGTTTTTCTTCAGATTATCCTTTGTATTTCTCTGTAGCACCTGCACTAGTCTGCAGGGCAAATTTCTCTCTGGGGAGACAGTGGATTTTTGTGTTCTTGTGTTCTCCCTATGTGGTCCACAAAGAATGTATGCAGAAAAATACTGTGCAATGAGGCTATCCTTTCTTCTGAACTGGCACCATGTGCCACTGCACTGCAAGTATGCCCTAGAAGGGCAATAAAAGATATCTAACATGCTGTCTTAAAGGAATCAGGTTTGACACAAGGCTTCACACTATATAAAGAGACAAGAAAATTCCTATAGTGGATGAAGGTTAGAAGATTAGATAAGTGGCATCATTTTTGCATGCTTAATTATTCTGCTTAAGAGTATCTTCAAAAAGGACAGGGTCATAAAAATTCAAATGAGGTATAATTTTCTCTATGAACGGAAAGTCTGCAGTTAATATGTGTAATTTGCCACTGATATCTTGTAAATCTTTCACAGCACTCTCCAACTTCAGGGTAGCATTATAAGCACATTTTAAAGCAGTGTGAAATCTAGCCTATGAGCAAGATTGCTTATCTGCACAACCACCTGCCTGGTATAATTTAGACAATTGTGCTATGAAAAGATGTGTAAATCTCAGAACATCTTTAAAAGGGTTGTCCTTAATGCTATTTATCAAAAAGACAATTTGGAAGTTCAGTTAACCCCACGAAAGCACAAAACTATCCAAAGCAATGTATGAATGCATTTCTATTAGCTCCCTATTCTCTCCTCCATAATCTCATACAGTATTTCCCACCACCTCCTGCTTCTAATACCTCTTTTTCCATCTTCACAAGAGACAAAGGGTACAATCCACTTTGCACAGTGAGAGAATGGGGACAAAATTGTAATGTGTGATGCAGGATCTCCACACTGAAACATTCACATGCAATACACCAATTTGCACAATCTCCCTTCTACCCCAGTATCTACTTTTTCTAAGGAAGAGAAATCATGGAATTCAGGGTGCCAGGCATACCGATCTCTTAAAAGAAAACAGAGGAACTGATGCTAAAGCCATTACAATCATTGACCTGTTTTGTCACAAGAAGCACTCCTCTTTACCTTTACTGCATTGAAGCAGAATGCATACAGGACAATTACAACGATAAAGCTTCGAGAAACACTGTACAGTGAAGATACCATCCCAGCAGCCGCTGAAACACAGAAAACAACATTCACTGCTTCCCTTCCGGATAGACGTGCCGCAGTACAAATCAGAACTTTGAAGGACCCCTGCCAATTTGTTAGAAAAATTAGTCCCAGAATGTTTTGCTTGGATAAATTATATTAGATCATAAAATCAGACAAATGATTGAGCCCAGAGAGATCTGAATGTCAAACCTTAAAACACAATCTTACAGATGAGATGAAATCACAAATGCCACGTTGTTGTGAGACACAGGAACAGGTATGACTAAGTACACGGCACCACAGGACCCTGTGCTTACACCTCTCAGAAGTCCCTGATTAAAACTAACATTTTAAAAAACACCCCTTTGTTGTGTTATATGCTTTGGGAAATCTGCAATTTCCATCAGGCATCCTTGGAGTTTTTACATTTTCTGTCAGCTACGTCTAATTGCTATAACAGGGGTCCGCAAACTGTCTGGACCTAGGGGGAAATGTGGGAATTGGAGAAAGTTTTGTGGGTACTGCCACAAAATGTCTAAGCAATGGATTGCTGTTTTGACATCTACTGGTCACACCTGTGGATCTTAAGGTCTCTTGTATTCAGCAAAACAAGAGAGCTTTGTTTCATATCTAATGGATGCCACAGCGACTCTTAAATATGGGATTATATAATTTGAATAAATGTTGGCCTTTCAATACAACTAATACTTCCTTTAAAAATATGTTTTGGCAATGTCCAGCAGTTGTTTCTTTTGGGTTAACATTGGGAGGAAATAAGCAGATGCATCTTTAATATTCATTTATGCATGCATGCTTTCAAATTGTTTACTTGCTTCATGGAAATTAACAAATAGAAGGGGAAATTGATTCTCCACACACTTTTGGCAGCTAAAACACTAATGTTACAAAATTGGAAGGATAAGCACACCTCCAATAATAGACTGAGAACCTTATATTCCCAGCGTTTAAACAGCGTGTGCAAGCCAACTTCAAATGGATACTTACTTGGATATTTGATCGGATTTTGCCAAAGCCTCCATATAATTGCTAGGAAGTTTTATGCATTGTATAACAATCCATATATGCATGAAAGGGGGAGGGGGTTAAAATATGGGTACCTACAGGCACTACATTGAGGACCCTTCATAAGCACCAATGCAGGTGACACATTAGAGACCCCTGTGCTACTGCTTATTGTGCCAACCATCAAATTAGTAGTGAACACATCTTTGCCTTTTCTACTCAGGTACAGCATGGAAGAAAAGATGAGAAACAGCATGAAAAGGCAAACACATCAGGTGCTACAATCTAGAGATGCAACCTCACTGCAGGCTTTGACGGTGCTACTGAAATTCTGTCCACTTCTGACAGCTACCTAAGTTTGCTTGAAAGCTTTGCTTTCTTAAATGTTAGTTATTCTAACCAGTGCAAAGCTGCCACAGTTTGCTAGTAGAGATAATATAAAAAACCACTTACCAGAACCACCAAAGAGCAGCATATCTATTTGTTCCAGGAGATATATGCAGAAAGTGTTGATTTGTGGGAAAAGGCCAAGAAGAGAAATAGCCGGAAAGCAATATAAAAATCCTAAGATTAAACAGACACACCAACAGAAAATGCATTTATTGTCTGGACGTGAAGGTATCATTAAAAGGGCTTTACAAAAATCAGGACAACATCTGTTACATGAATGTGGAAACTTTTATGTTATCAAGAAGGTAAAAGGTAAAGAATTTGGGAGAATGCACTGGACTGCATCAAGGCTATAACCTGCATATTTCAAATGTCTTGTTGCTACCTTATTGAGAGTTTACCACATAAAGAGATGTTATAATGTAACTATACTGAATATCATTATCTGAAACATTAATAACTGCTTGATACGTGATTTAAATAGCAATTTGGAGGGGGCAACTGGAATTCACTGGAAATGGTGATGTGGGAGGGAGGGCAGCCAAGGGTAGAGGGAGACAATAATTCTGCTTTTGTCCCCATTCTCCTCCTGTGCAACGACTACAAAAACTTTTATGCACTGGATGATAAACCACTACCAGATTTACAGCAAACTCAAACCCCTTTCTGCTGACTAAAGAAGAGGCTGACAGCTAGTATCATCTCCTGGCTGCTAAGTAGCTTGTCACTTATGTATCATCCCCAAAAGAAGAAACACAGCACTGAAAAAAGGGGACACTGATTTGCATGTGCAACCACAGAGATGTAAATTTAAATGTGTAATTTAAAATAGGCATAGAATTCATAGGTACTGGGTGGCAGTTAGTGTTTCATCTGCTCTCCAGATGCTGTTCATGGGGAGAGTCAAGGCCTCTGGTCTCCCTTTCACATTCTTTCTTTTTAAACTGTACTTGGACAGCCCTTCAAACAGAAGACTGCCCTCTTTCAGCAAGGCACATGCTACCTACCGATAAGAAGGGAGCTAGATGGGGGCAGCAAGCATGGAGCAGCCTGAGCCTAATAGGGCACCGCCCCTTTCACTCTAAGAAACAAGCATGTACTGCAATGTAGCTGTTTGGTTACCAAAGCATAACCATCACTGGGTTCTCACAACACAACATGCCACTGTGAAATAGGCTTGGCTCATAACCTACCATGGCTTTTTTTGTTGTGTGAACCCAAGCATAAATATCCCCATAAAGTGACTTTTTAAAAAATCTGAATGCAGCCTTATTCCCTGTGCTATGACCAATAAATACCCTGTCCTAGGCTACTTAGAGAAGGGCGGATAATTTGTCTATTTGCAGGCTGTGACAGCTTTACATGTATTCATTCATACATTCATCCTGTCCCATTTCTGTACTGATTCTTTTTTTTTAAGAAGTCTGCTGAGGCATTCATATTGAAATACCATTTTAGATACATTCACATAAACTATACATTTCTAACTGTAATTTATCTTACAGTATTTTTTATGTATTGTGATTTTTTAAACTAAGAACTGCATTACAAAATTCAGAAAATTACAAAAGCTGGAAAATAACAGCATGCTGTTCTGCACATTACTTGGTGAAGTGAAAAACAACTCAGTTCATTTTAAACTGCAGACCAAATGCAATGTAATCTCCAAGCTTGCCTAAGCAGATAAGTACAGAAGACAGAGTGGTAGCTTTCTAGTGTCAGCGTTGGGTCCATGGATCTAAACATACATCCAAATCAGAGGACAACTCTAATTGTGAGGGGCATAATAAACGATTGCAAGGTCTGAAAATTGAGCAATAAATTTCATACAAAAACAATTAAGTTGTTTTTTCTAGCCTGTCATTTTCTAGAAGCTACTGCAAGGCCTTCCTAGTGAGCTGCATGTCTGGATGGCACACCAGGTGCTGGAGAAAATGAGACCACCTGCGCTATCGTCAACCAGGGTCAGTGCTTGCAGGGATGCAGTGCTGGTACAAGCTGTGTTTGCAGGGACACTGGCATTGCCTGCCATCCCCCTCAGGATTCTCTACCCTACAAAGAAGAGGGGGTGATTTTTTACCAGGAACACTTTGTTCCCAATCATAAAGCAAAGTAATCTGCATTGGCTTAATTGTGAATAAGTAATTAAGACCCTTTGCTTAACGGAAGACCTGTTCCTGGTGGGATTGAATGGGTTTCTTGCAATGAATTTTCAGAGCCTTTGTGGGATTGTAGCTATGGTGACTGTCATGATGAGTGCCTGTTCTTTCAAGTTTACCCCTGAGACTGCTCCTGACACAGCATCAGTAAATAAGAGTTGCACAATGACAGAGGGAAAAAATAACCCAATTAAATAAAAATAAAATTGGCCCACTCAAAGATAAAGGTAATTATGCCAGGCTTTGGGAGGTAGGAAAAGCTTGGGAGGCTCATATTTTCCCTCCCCGATTGTGCAAACTCATCCAAGGTCAAAGGGAAGGGGGACAGGCTGCACTGGCATAAGGAGGTTTGGGCATACAATGGGGATTCAGATTTATTTGCTGGGAAGCAGCTTCAACAAATACTGAACATACTCATGGAAGGAAAGTGGCTAATTGTGGAACAATGGCATACGAGTTGCAGCAAAGTCAATTAAACTGAAGCTGTATCACGAACAGTCCAACAAAAATCTGATCTGAAATCCATGGGAAAAGTGGGGAAGCTGTGCCTTCAGCCAGATTATAGCCCCAGGTAAAGAAAAAGCAATCAGACAGCTATGCTAACAGGGCCACTGAGAGGCTATAGAAAACGCTGTCTCAGATTGCACACAGAGTGCTTGTTCTGTTTCTTCTGGAATAAAACAACAAAAAACATGTTGCAATTTCTGGCCCTTTTCCCCATGAACAAACCATGTGTTGGTTATGCAGTCTGGACAGATTACATGTCTATTCTAATCTGCCTCAAAAATGGAAATAAATGAAAAAAGCAAAACTTAGCTTGTGAGATGCATTCCCCCTCCTCCTTCACCCTATGCTACTGTTAAAACAATGGGCGAATGTCAGAGTGCCTAGTGTACTATTAACTAGATTCTTGCCTTGTACTTTTTATAGCTTCAAGCAGGAAAAAACAGTGATGGCATTGCAGCTACTTGCAGCTACCTAGGAAGGCTCCTCATGGAGGGAATTCTGGCATCTAATTTTACATACACTTCCAATAGGAAAAAAAAACCATCATAGGACATGTGTTTATACTGGCAGATAGTTCTACATCTCCTTAGCTTAGCAAATATTCAGTAGGTGTATGGGATTTTCTCTTTATTCATATGTACTCATATGTAATCTCTGTTTATCACCAGACTGGCCCCAGGAATAAAGCTGCAGTTTTGCATTCCTAGGGGCACACTGAGATCCACACTTGGAAGGAAGTAAAACTGTCAAACCACTGTGGCAGTTGTCTTTGTCCTCATTTGGTCCAAAAATCCTGACTTCCATGCTGCTCTAAAACTTTCTTCAATGCTTATTGCAGGGATAGGTAACTCGTGATGCTCCAGATGTCTCGTTCCACGCCATCCATCAGTTCTAGCTAGCATAGCCAATGGCGACAGTTATAGGAGTTGCCATTGGTAGCCATACTGAATCCTCTCTCTGCAGAATTTCTCATGGTTCTCTACTTGCCAGTCCATTTTCTCCTTCCCTCTCACCCACCCTTCTGGAACAGCACCGAGCTGTAAGAGGTGAAAATCTGAATGTGCAAGTCAGGAGAGAAACAAGACTTCCTTTTCCGGCATGCTCTGGTATTTCACTTCCTTCCCTCCAGTAGAAGAAAAGAGATCAAGACCAAAAAGAAAAAAAAAGATTCCTAGCCTCAAGAAAGTATTTTAGTCACACCCAGGGTGGCTACCACCACATGCCTCTGGTTTTTACGAAAATAAGCAAATGTGTAGTTCCACAAACATCTGTAATCTCTTGTAGCCTGCTACATAAGACTTGAGTAAGATTACTAAGAAAGCTGATTGCTTCTATTTTTCATTGGTTTCAAATGGAAATATGCAAAGACTTTTTCTAAACCCTGGCTGCTTCAAGAATCTATTGAAAGAATGCAAGCGAAACTAGCACATTAAAGGTGTTTACTTTATACTTGTTTAGGCAGAAATAAATCCTACAGGTCCCAGCATGGCTCAGCAGCACAGCTGGCTGTTGGGAATTGCAGGAACTTTTGAAACTCTAACCAAAAATAAGTGATGCTGCTCCCCCAGCTCCTATTCCCAGTGTATGGGGAATACATGATACCACCAAACCAGTTTTACAGTGACCAATCCAGGAGAGTAATTTTACTGTGGATTGCAATGTTGCTAGAGCGCTATTTGGCAAGACCAGCAAAAATCCCAGCCACTTTTTGTAATCTTGCCTTTACTACTGTCAGTAACAGTCCCTCTGCCAATACCCAAGTGGCACTTTGCAGAAACTGTCACTGCTTCAGCCCCTCTTGTTTTAAACTGAATTCTATCCCCGAAAATTTCACAAAAGAGTTTGTAAATCATTATTATTATTGCAGTTGCCCTTGGTGTTTTGCAAGTGCACACTTAAAGCTCTCTGATACGTGTAGTCTGGCTGGGTCAACTTTCTTATATGTTTTAGCGGTGAAGAAAGTACAGACAAGGTGTAGGCAATATACAAGGAAACTGACAGGATGAGATTGGATATATACTAATTTGCACACAGTTGTCAGGGACCAAGTTGTCAGTTAAAAAACACTGGCAAAGTGGGAGAAAGTGGCAGAAAAACACACCAAATTGGGGAATGCAAGTATTTTCAATGAAAATGAAATTTCCAATGAAAACCTCTTGATGTTAAGTGTTGAACAGGCAATTCTCAATGCCCTCTACATTTTCAGCACTGTGACAACTCTCCAGTTAGTCCAAAAAGGGGGAAATATCAACCCCTTCCTTTTTGTAACTCTTTTTCAGAGCACTTACTGATGTGATTACTTCAGTTACCTGACAGATCTAAAATAGGCACTAAAGAAGCATCTGAATGGATATTTATTTATTATTTATATCCTGCCTTTTTCCTACAAAGGGCTCAAGGCAGCTTACATCTCCTCCTCCTCCATCTTATCCCCACAACAACAACCCTGTGAGGTAGGTTGGGCTGAGAGTCTGTGACTGGCCCAGAGTCACCCAGTTGGCTCCATGGCTGAGTGGGGACTAGAACCCGGAT